>NC_059429.1:12130550-12456535 GCF_021028975.2 Sphaerodactylus townsendi
GAGGAGGAGGAGGAGGAGGAGGAGAGGAGGAGGAGGAGGAGGAGGAGGAGGAGAAGAGGAGGAGGAGAAGAAGAAGAAGAGGAGGAGGAGGAGGAGGAGTTTGGATTTATATCCCCCCTTTCTCTCCTGTAGGAGACTCAAAGGGGCTTACAATCACCTTGCCCTTCCCCCCTCACAACAAACACCCTGTGAGGTAGGTGGGGCTGAGAGAGCTCCGTGAAGCTGTGACTAGCCCAAGGTCACCCAGCTGGCCTGTGTGGGAGTGTACAGGCTAACCTGAATTCCCCAGATAAGCCTCCACAGCTCAGGTGGCAGAGCTGGGAATCAAACCCGGTTCCTCCAGATTAGATACACGAGCTCTTAACCTCCTACGCCACTGCTGCTCCTGCATGGGTCTGCAACCTGCGGCTCTCCAGATGTTCATGGACTACAATTCCCATCAGCCCATGGGAATTGTAGTCCATGAACGTCTGGAGAGCCGCAGGTTGCAGACCCCTGATCTGGAGCAAATGGACAACCTGGAAGATGAACTCTATGGCATTATACTCCATTGAAGCCCCTCCCCTCCCCAAAACCTGCCCTCCTCAGGCTTCAACCCAAAAATATCCAGGTATTTCCCCACCCTGAGTCCTGGTCCCACCTGAAGATTGGCATCCGTATTTCAATCACAGGCTGCCTTCTCAAGGAACTCTGGACAAACATTTAGGTCCAGGAAGCACCCAGGGGTTCGCTCACAGGAGCAAAACACGGAAAGGAGACTTGTGATTTATCTGACTGCCTTGCCAAGGAGGAAATACCCTTGGAGACTCCCAGCGTGTTTCCTGCCTGTTGCAAAACTATTTTATAGAGAATGACTATTAGTGGACTGGACTGATCCAGTCTAGCCTGTAAGTGTTTGCTTGCGATACCGTTCCTTGGCTCGGCTCATTTTATTTGGCTGTGTTTTGTGTGTATTTTTTTTTCCACAGCTGTCTGCCTGAGGCCTCTAGTTGGTGAGAGCCGAGATCGGAGCATCTCAAAGTCTATACTAAATTCCAAACTGATATTGAATGTATGAGGAGATGGGCGCTGAACGATTTCCCCACGATTTCTAGTCAAATGTTGATGCCGAGCGATAAACAGGAGTTGGATTGCATTCATTTCATTTCATTTATTAATTTTATATACCACCCTCCCCCGAGGGCTCAGGGCAGTTTACAACAAAGTTAAAACATACATTAAAACATAATTTAAATATTAATTACATAAAAACAGAGCCCATTTTAAAATGTGGATGGTGTCTGGCTACCCCCCTCCCCCCCTTGTGCCCACGGGAGGCCAGATGACATGGTAGACGTATTTTTAACCAGGCTGGCCAAACGCCTGGCGGAACAGGTCCGTCTTGCAGGCCCTGTGGAAACACTGTAAGTCCCGCAGGGCCCTGATCTCCCTAGGGAGCCTGTTCCACCAGGTAGGGGCCAGGGCTGAAAAGGCCCTGTCCCTCGTCGAGGCCAGCCTGATCATTTTTGGGCCAGGGATCACGAGTAGGTCCTCCTCCGAGGAGCAGAGGGGCCTACCGGGGCAATATGGGGAGAGACGGTCCCTCAGGTATTGCAGGTCCAAGACCACGAACAGCTTTGAAGGTCAAAACCAACACTTTAAACATAATCCGGAACTCAATCGGCAGCCAGTGCAGATGGTATAGGTCACTCCGTGAAACTGAGGTGGATTCCCCACAGTAGAAATATAATGGGTTAACAAAGGGAATTATCCTCGTTTGGGGAAGAACTTCACATGGGTCCTTTCCCCAAAGTAGGATTGACCTGTTATATTTCCCTCACCCTGGTTTTTTTTTTAATGCTAAAATCGCGGTCTTTAAAAAAAATTTCGTGTTGAGCCCGCTTCTGTGGCACTGGCACGGGCACCCAACCATTTTATTTTTCCTGCCCTGCTGTCCGTTCTCCTGCCTTACGTCACGTCAGTTCAGTTTCTGCTGAGCTGCTGACCAGTGTGATAGCTCGCCATTTCAGAAATGTCCCCCAAGCACAGTTTTCTCCCCTTGCCAGTGACTGTGGCCCTTTCCCCACTTACCTTAAGCCCCGGGCTACTCTCCTCAAGTAGCGCGGGGTCCCCCGGCACTCCCCACTACAGGGGTGGCGACAACGCAGTCGCCCCGACGCTGCCGCTCTTGCGACCCCTCAGCGCGCGGCATCCCTGGCGCTCCTCGAAACGGCGCCTTTTGATGACCCCAGGCGCGCGCCAGAGATGCCGTGCGCTGAGAGTAGCGCGCAGCAAAGGGCAGCAAAGGTAAGTGGGGAAACGCCCTGTGAGCACCATTTCACCCAAATATATACAGCAACAGATTCATAACAAACGGGTCATTCTGAGCAATGACTTCATTTCATTTGGGGGGGGGGGGGTGTTCAGACCACACAGCTAGGCAGATGCACACTTTTGGCTGTGGATGGGACATATAGTTTTGATCCATTTTTGAGCAGATTTTATTATTTTGCATATCACGATATTAGGGGTGGGTTGCATGCTTCATGTTTACATGTGTTTGTGGTTTCAAAGTCCTAAACTTTTTTTTCCACACTGTAGAAATGGGAGGGGGAAGTCCTGCTTGGGCTCCCAGGGTTGCCGTAGATTCTCCACCAATGGGGAGCATTTCCTTAGCAGAGGGCGGGAGTGGGTGGGCCTGGGATGATGGAATAGCCAATCAGAGTGCAGGAAAAACAGGATGTTTGTGCCTGCGCAATTGCATCGTAAAAAAAATAGCGGGTTCATACGGAGGGGCAGAAAGAAAACAGACTGTTTCTTTCACAGGCACCCATGCGATGGACGAAAATGGAATAAAATAGACCCGGATTCAAAAATAAGGGGGGTAAACCTGTTATTTTTATGCTGTGCGGAATCTACCTCAAGGGCAGTCGATTTAAGACAGACAAAAGGAAGTACGGCTTTTTAGAAACACAGTGGAATGTTAATGTTACTGTTATTGTTGTTTTAATTGTTATATTTTATTTCTGACGTTTCATTGTGGGTTTTATTGTCCTTAATCTGTGTAAGCTGCCTAGAGACTCAGGTATGAGGTGGGGTATCAGCTTTGTAAGTAAGTAAGTAAGCAAGCAAGCAAGCAAGCAAGCAAGCAAGCAAATAAATAAATAAATAAATAAATAAATAAATAAATCATGGACTTCGGCATTCCTACAGAACTGCTGGAGGTGGAAACTGTATTTTTAATTATTTGTGTTTTTCAAGCAAGAAGTTCCCAGGAAGCTGAGGCTCATTCCGCACATGCAGAATAATGCACTTTCAAACTGCTTTCAGAGCTCTTTGAAGCTGTGCGGAATAGCAAGATCCACTGGCAAACAGTTGTGAAAGTGGTTTGAAAACGCATTCTTTTGCGTGTGCGGAAGGGGCCTGAGAAAGAAACCCAAGCTTGCAGGTCCCAGCTGTTGTCTGAAGCATTTGCCCTCACATTAAGGTGCGACTGATACTTTCTTCAACGAAGTTCACAATCCTCCGAATTCGTGAGCAAATATGGGCTATGCTAGTCCTGAGGAGGCTGAGCGCATTCCTTTGGGGTCATTGATACGAACTGGAAATTCAGGCATAGCGAGAACACCAAGCGCAGGGAAGGCTGCAGTCCACCACCCAAAGCTTGTGCTGGATGACTGGTGAGCACAGCTAAGACGGGGCACCCAGTTGTTCCTTTGCAGGTGAGACCCGGAACTCATCCTTCAAGCAGCCCATTCTCTCCCATCGTCATGTGAACTCAGCATGTGACCTAGATCACAACGCAAAGACACCCAGTGGGCAGAGGTGGGATCCAACCACTTCTCACCACTTCTCTAGAAGTGGTTACTCATTTTTTCTGAGTGCCGAGAAGGGGTTACTAAGGCAACCTCCCTGCCCAATAGGGACTGGAGGTGCGTGTGTGCAGCGGCGCCACTGTTTGAATCCCACCACCATCGGAACCTGTTATTAAAATCTTTGGATCCCACCACTGCCAGTGGGGCATAATAGTTTAGTCTGTCCTCTGCTATTGCCATCTTCCGGCAGTAGGTGAAAACTTCTCCGTTTTGTTTGGCATCCCCTCAGTCATCCCCTTCCTTTGCTGCCCAACAATTTAATTGTTGTTTTTATGTTTTGGGGGGCATTTAAGCTCTGGTTTAAATTGTTTCAGTGGTTTGTGTCGGTTTTAAGGGGTTTTAGAGAGCAGAAGTGGCGTAGTGGCTAAGAGAAGTGGCTAAGAGCAGGCGCACTCTGATCTGGAGGAACCGGGTTTGATTCCCAGCTCTGCCGCTTGAGTTGTGGAGGTTTATCTGGGGAATTCAGATTAGCCTGTGCACTCCCACACATGCCAGCTGGGTGACCTTGGGCTAGTCACAGCTTTTCGGAGCTCTCTCAGCCCCACCCACCTCACTGGGTGTTTGTTGTGAGGGGGGAAGGGCAAGGAGATTGTAAGCCCCTTTGAGTCTCCTACAGGAGAGAAAGGGGGGATATAAATCCAAACTTCTTCCTCTTCTTCTTCTTTAGATGTGGTTTTATTATGTATGTTTTAACTGCCTTGGCGGCCCTTAGGTGAGGAGAAAGGCAGAGTACAAATTTTGCAGGATGGATGAATGGATGGGCAGACAAACATATACACATACAATCATAGATTGTCAGACTGAGATCTGGGAGACACAGGTTGGAATCTCCTCTCTGCCATTGAAGCTTTGCTGTGGGACCTCTGGGCCAGTTGCACAGTCTCGGCCTAACCTACCTTACAGGGTCTTGGTAAGTGTAAAATGGAGGAGAACGATGCAAGCTGTTTTAGGTCCCCATTGGGGATAAAAATAAGTAAATAAATGCAAACAGGGGTTTTGCGATGACAGCAAGACTCCCAGTCATAATCCGGCAAGTCGCCTTGATGCCCAAAAAGAGAAACCTTACTGCACAACAGATCCTGGAGATATGAGGGCCAATGGGGACTCTGTCCCACTAGCCCAGTGATGACGAACCTATGGCACGGGTGCCAGAGGTGGCACTCGAAGCCCTCTCTGTGGGCACGCACACACAGAGTTCATCATGTGGGGGTGGAAAATCACACACACACACACCACACACACATCTAAGCTAGCCTGGGCCACTGAGCATGAGGACTCAGCTGGTGGGCCTGGTGCCTGTGCTCCGGATGGCTGCTGCCCGGGGGTGGGGGTTGAGAGGAGGCAGAGATGCTAGAGAGGCACAGAGCGGTGCGCGCGGGACTTGCTGGAGGCTAGAGCAGGCTGGCCCCTGCTCGAGCGGGTGGGGTGGAAGAAGAGGGAGCCAACCAGTTTTTTTCTAAACTAAAACCTCAGCATTCAGGTTAAATTGATGGGTTGGCACTTTGCGATAAATAAGTGGGGTTTGGGTTGCAATTTGGGCACTCGGTCTCAAAAAGGTTTGCCATCACAGCACTGCCCCTATTTTATCAATTGGTAGCCTCTATTCTGGGGTACCCCTCACTGGGCCTTTCCCCACTTACCGTAAGCCCCGCACTACTCTCCTCATGTAGCGCAGGGTCCTGTGGCACTCCCCACGACAGGGGCGGCGACAGCGCAGCCGCCCCGAAGCTGCCGCTGTCGCGCCCCCTCAGCGCGCGGCATCCCTGGCGCTGGAGAAAACGGTGCCTTTTGATGACCCCGCGCGGTCGTGGGGACGCCCGGGTGCGCGGCATAGGGCGGGATCAGGGTGAGTGGGGAAACGCCCACTGATAAATCACATCTTATGCATTGTTTCAGCTGTTTGCTTCATAGCAGCTTCACGACAGGTTTGTAGCTTTTCAGCAATGTACATGCTGCTTCAGAAGTCACTACTATTTCCCTCCAAAGGCATGAGCAGAGTCACAACTGAGATAAGATACCAGTAGAAGTTCTGCCTGGGACCTCCCACATACTTTTTGCAAATAAACTGAGACAGTGACAGCCCCCGTTGTTGCCGAATATGGCTGTGTTCAGTTACTAGCAGCACTTTCCTCCCAATCTGAAAAGGCCCCGCCCAACACAGGGAAGGTCTTTTTGAACCAGACGAAAGCCCGCACCACTAGTGGGACAGATCTGTGGGCCTCACCCGACGTTACCACCCCCCGTTCTTCCCTTTGGCCTTGTTAAAATGTGCTCGGTCTGAACAGCTGCAAATGGCCACGCTTCAAAACACAACATTCCAATTGACAAAAGCGAAGTGTCAGAGCGAGAAGTCCAAACATTTTCTCTCGTACATGCTTGTCAACACATGCACCAAAAAGACGAATGTCTGCAACCTTCCAAGGTTGGTTTTGACTGTTCAATAATCAATTGTACAATTATTATTATTTTTTACAAGGTCTCTTATGCCAAAAGAATAAGAGTCGGTTTTTATACCTTTCTTTTCTCTACGTTTTAACACTCTTATTGTGATTGTGTTTGTTGTTAGCTGCCCTGAGCCCTGATAAACAGGGGGAGTGTGGGATATAATTAGAAACAAGACTGACTGTTGTGGGTTTTCTGGGATGCATGGCCATGGTCTAGTAGCTTTGGCTCCTAATTGCCCGCATTCATGGCTGACATCTTCCAGACCACGGCCACACAGTCCAAAAAACCCACAATGGTCGGTTGATTCCAGGCATGAAAGCCTTTGACAATACAAGAAAGAAAGAAAGAAAGAAAGAAAGAAAGAAAGAAAGAAAGAAAGAAAGAAAGAAAGAAAGAAAGAAAGAAAGAAAGAAAGAAAGAAAGAAAGAAAGAAAGAAAGACAGACAGACAGACAGACAGACAGACAGACAGACAGACAGACAGACAGGCAGGCAGCGTGAGGGATGTGTGAGTGAGGGTCAGAGGCAGTGGGCTCACCAGAAACCCTAGATTAGGGGCGGCCAACCTATGGTGCTCCAGATGTTCATAGACAATTGGCCATGCCGGCAGGGGCTGATGGAAATTGTAGTCCATGAACATCTGGAGCACCATAGGTTGGCCACCCCTTCCCTCGATCAGTGGGGGTGACCCTTTGGCACGCGTGCCAGAGGTGGCACTCAGAGTCCTCTTTGTGGGCACGCGTGCCATTGTCCCGGTTTGGGCACTCGGCAGTGGCATAGCCCAAGGGGGAAAGAGGTGCGCGATGCACTTGGCACACACCCCTGCGGGGTGCAAAGAAAGAAGTCAAAAACACAATGAAGGGTGCAATCAACTAAATTAGAGCAAGAGAGAAATGCTTAGGAGAAGAAAATTAGTATCCTCCCCCTCATCCCCCACCCCATGAGCTCTCAGAAATCATCTGAATTCTTTTCATTCTGGCCAGAATACTTGACTTAATGGACCTTTGGTAAAAGAAAAGATCCAGAAAAAAAGTGTTGCTGATTTTTTGGGGGTGGGTGGGTCAATTCGCACTAGAACATTAATCTATTGAATGTATTGTGACCCACCCTGAGCCCCTCGGGGAAAAGGTGGGATAAAAATGCCATTAAATAAATAAATATTAATTTTTATTTATTTATTTATATATTAGATTTTAAACTGCCCATCCCTGAAGGGCTCTGGGCAGCGTACAGCAGGCCAGCAACAACAACAACATAGTAACATTAAACACAGCAGGCCAAAAACAACATTTTACACAATAATAACTAAGTTAATTTAAAACAATTACAGCTTTTTTAACATCCCAAATAAAAAGGGGGGGGATTCAGAACACACATGTGCCATTAAATGGGGCTGCATATTCTTTATCCTTCTCTGGGAAATCGTTCTTTTCAGAGCACTTGCAATAAACTAAGCCCTTGATAGAAACTCAAGAGACAGGTTCCTGCGGGAAGGTACCCTGTCCAAATATTAGGAAAGCCCGGAGTTCCAGATGGAAAAGCCAAAACGAAGAAAAGAATACAAGCACTAGCAGTTTACAAACCTCAGCAAGCTGGCGCATGTTCCTTTGGGTTGAAGGCTCTCTTTTAATTTACAAGAAAAGACATAGCTTAATTTCAAAAAGGAACCCAAAAAGAGGAGAAAGATTCCCACAGTTGGACACGCCGAGTTGAAGGGGAAACAAAAAGGAAATGCAAAGGAACAGAATAAAGAAAACAAGTTGCTGGAGAACACCTTATTAACAGCCCCCAAAGAACCCCAACCAATAACCCTCCCCAAAGAACCCCAACCAATATAACCAACCTCAAATTACAAAATGAGGACTCAACTCTAGCTTAGCATGGACAACAACCTCTAATTATCAATACGCTGGTTGCCACCTGAACAAAACCCTGCATGGTTATGGTGGGTTTTCCGGGCTGTGTGGTCATGTAGGCGCAGAAGGCATAAGAGGAATATTCTCAGATTTTCTTTTGCCCCCCCCCCCATTACTTTCTTTCTGAAATGGGGAGTTGGCAACCATGATGCAGCTGAACAAAGAAGAATGCAAG
This sequence comes from Sphaerodactylus townsendi, assembly GCF_021028975.2. Lineage (NCBI taxonomy): Eukaryota > Metazoa > Chordata > Lepidosauria > Squamata > Sphaerodactylidae > Sphaerodactylus > Sphaerodactylus townsendi. Next base: position 12,138,940 of record NC_059429.1, read on the forward strand.
CTTGAAAATCTATCCTTTTTCTGTTACTAGGCAAGCTTGATAGCCCAGCAGAATGCCCCTTGTTCAGAGTTATACAGAATGTGCAAATTCAACTGTTTTTAAGGTCTTACTGCTCCCAGACAGATACCTTGGATTTGCCCTTCTTCTAGAGACAGAAGAGAGAAACATGAAAATGTTTAGGCTCTTTGTCTAAGAAGAAGGGCAACAAAAGACAATACAGATAAGAAAGAGGCCCTAGTTCATCTTGCGTCAAAGAATCAGGTGCTGACATCTTCCAATAAGGGTCTTGGACAACTCCAAATGTTTTGGGGAAAGGGAAAATCTCCACCTTTTTAATGATTGATTGATGATGTGTGCATTTTGGGGTGTATTCTTTTCTGCCATTTTGATGTAGCCTGTTTGAATGCTATAAAAGAAAGAACACACTGTCATTTTAAGTGGCTCCTCTGATACTCTAGTGCCCTAGTTGGCTGAATAAAAATCAAATAGATTTTATTCTGTACCGGCTTGAGCTTTCTTGAGCTTCTTTAAGTTTATTGGTTAACCCGCGTTAACAGTCATGGTCTGGTACATCTTGTTCCTAACATTTTGCCTGCATCTGTGGCTGGCATGTTCAGAGGTGTATCACAGAGGGAAGTCTGTTACACACTAGTAAGCAGTTGTAAGAAAACCCACAGCAACCAGTTGAATTTGGCAGTAAAAGCCTTCAACAAACCCCTGCATATTTTGGTTACATTGGACTCAGTGGGGCTTACTTCTGAGTAGGACTGGGACACCAGCTTTGCATGCAGAGTTTGGGGAAACAGCACAGCTTTGTTGGGAAGTTTTCTGGACTCAAACCCAGTTCTCCAGATTAGAATCCACCTGCTCTTAACCACTACGCCTGCAGCTCTCTAAAAAGCGACTCTTTTCTGCTTCCAACTCTAGATTAGCCGAGTGTTACTATTTGTACCCGGCTCTTGCAAAACAAGACCAACAATGCAATGGGTTCCTTCCACATAGCAAATATGCCTCGTTTGGGATTGATTTCCAAAGCCTTCTTAGCATGTGCCAAATACGGGATTATTTCTTTTGTTTTTTTTCAAAAAAGAAAAGGGGAGTGGGGAGGAAAAAGGATGTGAAACTGGAATGTGACAGAACAATGGAGCGTTCCTCCGCCGTGCTTTGAGGATTGTAAACAAAATTTCACTGCCAGTTTCTTGAACTGCCCCACTGCAGAATAAGAAAGACAATGTGTGTGTGTGCGGGGGGGGGGGTGAGGAAGGGGGTTTCCAGAGAGTAACAACCACCCAACTCTGAATCATAAAATGGACAGAGTCCAAAGCAACCAATAGGTTCCACAAATAAAGCACCGATCACATGTATTGCTGCACATCTTTATAAGAGCATAGGGTGGATCAGACCAAAAAGCCATCTAGCCCAGGGGTAGGGAACCTGCGGCTCGAGAGCCGCATGCGGCTCTTCTGCCCTTGCACTGCGGCTCCACGAGCCGAGCCGCTGGCCCCATCCTTGCCCACCCTGCAGGCAGCAGGGCGGACGCATCAATGCGCTTCTCAGAATGAGCGGAGTAAAAGGTTAAAAAAACCCAATATATACAGTGTTATCTTTATTTTAAATGTCAAAAATTATTTGCGGCTCCAAGTGTTTTCTTTTCCCATGGAAAACGGGTCCAAATGGCTCTTTGAGTGTTATAGGTTCCCTACCCCTGATCTAGCCTGACCTTCTGCGAAGGGCTGTCCAAATTGAGGTTCCCAACAGTTTTGAGATTGCGGGTACCTTTGGAATTCTGATCCAATAAGTGTGGTGCCACAAACATGGCTGCCACTGTGGAGGCGAGAGCCAGCCATTAACGCTAAGTTATATCTTGGTTGCTTCGCGTTACAGCCACAAAGGGAAGATCCTTGTGTTGCAGAGTAGCTGTTGCCAAAGCATTGTTTTTTGAACAACTGGCATTGTCACACCCCTGAATGCTCCCTGCCCCATCCCCACCTGTCCCGTGGGCGCTACGCCACTGCTTGGTGTCTAGGGGCAGCATGAAGGATGTCTGGGGGCAGCATGGCATCCAAGAGCCCCACACTGGGCCTGAATGTTCATAGGCAGAGCCTTCCTTTCTTAGTTCCCAACAACTAAAAATCAGGAGGGTCATTGCCTCTATTTATACAGGCTCCATTTTCAGGGGCTGTAAGAAGCAAGTTGGTAGCCAGTGGCAATCCCAACACTGGATCAGAATATGCAAAAGTCATCCCTAATAGGGACGAATCTCAGGTACTCAGAGATAAGCTGCTCCTGTACATGGAGGTTCCATTTACTCTGCACATCCTCCATCCTGTGAGACATCAGAGACATCAACAGAGAGCAAAAAGCTAGGGTGAGCAAATTCCATGTCCAGCCATGGAGCTGAGTTATTGATTAACTAGTAAAAAGCAATGTTTGGGGTTGGTTGGGGGGTACTGGTGATGCAAAACATCTGCAAAAAGCATGCAGAAAGTGAAAAGGGTAGGATTGGGACAGATGTTCTGGGACTGTCTTTAAATCCATTGATATTGCTGCCGGATTATTTTTTTAAAAATGAGAGATTCCAGTTTAGGCAAAACAAGACAACTTATTTCCTTATATACTCGCATACAAGTCTACTTTTTCAGCACATTTTTTGTGCTGAAAAAGCCCCCCCCCCCCGACTTATACGCGAGTGAGGGTCCCACTTAATTCTTGTGTGGCGTTCCCCCTCTCCCGTCTTCGCTCTCTCCTGCCTTCTCTGCCTCCCCCCTTTCAGCTGCTTTCTCTGCCTCTGCTTTGCTCTCCTGTGCCTTCTTCTCTGCCTTCCCCCTTCAGCCGCTTTCTCAGCCTCCTTCTCTGCTTCGCTCTCCAGTGCCTTCTTCTCTGCCTCCCCCTTCAGCCACTTTCTCAGCCTCCTTCTCAGCTTCAGCCTCTCCCTGCCTTCTTCTCTGCCTCCCTTCAGCCACTTTCTCAGGCCCTCCTTCCTCAGCTTCGGGCCTCCCTCTTCTGCCTTCTCTCTGCCCTCCCCTTCAGAGCCACTTTCTCTGCTGCCTCTGCCTTCTTCTCGGCGTGGGTAGCCAGCCCCTGGCTCTGGCGCTGCATTTGTTTTCAGCCTGGGGCCTAATCTGGGTGAGCTTTGGACAAGCTGCAGGATGAAGAGGTCGGGTGGCAGAGACCTTGATTGGGTGAGATGGGGGTCAGTGGCAGAGACCCCCTGGGCAAATAGCACCCACCATATCTATTTTATTTTTTTGAAATTTAACCAGTAGCCGCTGCATTTCCCAATCTCGACTCTATACCTCGAAACAATAAGTTTTTCCTCCCAGGCCTTTTGGTGGTAAATTTAGGTGCCCTCAATTCCTATTTAGATTTGGGTCAACTTATACCATGAGCACATAATGGTAATTTGATTTCTCCAGAACATGGTGGGGTGCTTTGTTTTTGAGGAGGAATGCATATCCCCTAGAGAGTCATAGGTGTAGCCAAACTGCTGCCCCTCCAGGCGTTGTGGATCATAGCTCCCATCATCCCCTGCCAGAATCATGTTTCATGGGGATGATGGGGAACTGTAGTCTCATAACATCTGGAGGGTCGCTGAAGTTTTGACAATTCGCTGTGTTCCTACATGAAGCCTCTTTCAGATGCGGGTGCGGCAATGTGACATTTTTACAGAGCAATTCCACCATGCCAGCTAAATACTAGCAAGCCGTCGACACCGTTGCAAGTAGTTGTGAGTGAGCCAAAGTGGGAGACCGTGCTGGAAACCCATATTCCTCAGGTGTCTGGGGGCTGGAATGAGACCGGGGTTCATGGAATCTCCGTCTTGGCCTTTCAGGCTGCTGGAAGAGCTGGTAAAACAACATTGCTGCGACAGCAAAGCACGTTCCCAACCCTAATCTGCTGGCCCGAGCTTCCTTCATGAATGGACTTCTCTCCAAATGCCTCCTGTCAGCTGGCCAGGAGAGGCCCATTCATTTAACTTTTCCTTTCGAAAGGAGTGCTTCCTATTTTTATGTCATTTTTTGTGCTAAAAGAGGTAGCGGTTTTAACAGTAATGTTTCTGTCGAGAGCTGTTTCTGTGTAAAGCTGTCATCAAGGAATACACCAGCGGTTCTCAGCCTTTCGTAGGGGTCGCCTAAGGCTCTCTGCATCAGTGTTCTCCATCTGTAAAGTGGTTAAATGTTAGGGTTGGGGGTCACCACAACATGAGGAACTCTCAGGACAGTACGGGTGACAGAAGGTTGGAGAACCAATTGCCTAAGACTCTCTGCCTCAGTGTTCTCCATCTGTAACATGGATAAATGTTAGGTTGGGGGGTCCCCACAACATGAGGAACTGTATTAAAGGGTTGTGGCATTAGGAAGGCCGAGAACCACTGCCTAAGACTCTCTGCATCAGTGTTCTCCATCTGTAAAGTGGATAAATGTTAGGGTTGGGAGTCACTACAACATGAGGAACTTCTGTACAAAGGGTTGTGCAAAGACAGGGAAGGCCTCTTGGTGAACCACTGCCTAAGACTCTCTGCATCAGTGTTCTCCATCTGTAAAGTGGATAAATGTTAGGATTGGGGGTCCCCACAACATGAGGAACTGTATTAAAGGGTCACGGCATCAGGAAGGTTGGGAACCACTGCCTAAGACTCTCTGCATTAGTGTTCTCAGTAGGCAGTATGGTAATTAATCCCAAAAGAATAATAAAAGTGTCTGTTTGAAATTTATTAGACTTGATGCTGTGTATGTTCGTACAAAATTAATAGGTTACTGCCCCTTTATATGGCTAAAGTTTGGCAGCAGTATTCATACAAGACACAATAACTGATAAACCATTAAGGAAATTAAAAAATCCTTACAGTTGGGGAGTCAAATGCTTAACTATGGGCGTTTTCCCACTTACCATTAGGTGCGCGCTACTGTAGGCAAGTAGCGCAGGGTCCCCCGGCACTCCCCACTACAGGGGTGGCGACAATGTAGTCACTTCTAACGCTGCTACTGTCGCTACCAGGCGAAGCATCATCATTCCTGGCTTCTTCAAAACGTGCAAGTACCTTTTGATGACGACCTCACAAGAGATGCTGGGTGGGTCGTGGGAAGCCTTGCACACACTCAGAAATGATCGCAGGCCAGAGCAGCACGCTGCATTGGGGTTCATGTGCAAGGGGAAACGCCCCTATCATACACTGTTCTCATTAACATATGAGATAACTCTTTGATACCATTCCAGACTTCCACTAGCTGTTTCAAATTAGCATATCTTTCGTCAGTATTGGAATGCAGGAGCGAAACGCTTTCCTCAAGAGAACATGAAGACTTTTCTCAGAGATAAAATTTCTTTGCTCCATCAATACATCGCTCAGTGATTCTGCTGGAATGCCAGGTACACTCAGAAGTCAATGGAAGATACTCGAGTGTATCTGGCATTCCAGTAGATACGGACAAGCATATTTGATGCTATTAAAATTGACAGAGGAAAAACTGAGAAATAAAATGGGCAATCCTACCCAGGAACAGATCTCTGAATCGTCTCTTGTTCCTCAGACGGCTCAAAAAAGTTGTTCTGTTGAAACTTTTCCTTTTGAATCATAAATAGAGAAGGCCTTACCAGAGCGGATCAAAGACAAGTTTAGTCCACAAGCAGGGCAAAGAGGCAGTGATATTCCATTGGTATGCAGAAGTAGATCACTTCCTAACCATAGGTCCAGGTAGAAAATCCTTTTATAATTAGATGTTATGGATCACATAGTCAGCCCCTGCCAACAGGGCCAATTGGCCCTGTTGGCAGGGGCTGATGGAAATTGTAGTCCATAACATCTGGAGTGCCAAAGGTTCGCCACCACTGATGTAGGTCCTATCACCAATTCTAGTAGTCATTTTTTATTTATTTATTTTTCAAATTTATATCCCGCCCAACCCCCGAAGGGCTCTGGGCGGCGGACAACACAAAATTCAAATACAATAAGCATAAAAACAATATATAAATTAATCACTAAATAACATATTTAAAATGCAGCAAATTAATACGTGATACAACAATGCCTGCAAAGTCCCTCTTTAGCATCCTCCCCAGGGGGGGGAAAGAAAAAGAGTAATCCTACAGGATGGAAAGGACCCTACCTATAAGATGTAGTAGTAAAAAGGAGGGAGGGGGGGCACTTTCTACGGGCTGGACACCCCAAAAAGCCCTCGCGGAACAACTCCTTTGGCCTTACAGGCCCCAAGCGAACTCACTCAAGGTCCCGCAGGGGCCCGGACCGCTGGAGGAAGAGTGTTCCACCAGGCAGGGGCCAGGCTGCAGCTGTCCTGGCCAATTCAAGTGGGAGGCCAGCCGCATCAGCGGTGGAGGGCCAGGGACTGTCAGTGCAAGTTGGCTACTCTGCTGAGCCGCAGAGGCCTAGTAGGGACGTATGGGGTAATGCGTCCCCAAGGTATGAGGGGTCCCGGACCGCTGTGAAGGCCTTAAAGCGCTGCAAGCACCCACCTACCTTTGGAAGATGATTCAGTAATTCAACCGGGAGCCAGTGCAGGCGACACAATATAGGTCAAATATGGTCACGGAAGGTGCCCCCCGTGAGCAAGCGGGCCGCCGCATTTTGGACCAGTTGCAACTTCCGGATCAACCTCAAGGGTAGGCCCGCGTAGAGCGAGTTACCAGTTGCAACTTCCGGATCAACCTCAAGGGTAGGCCCGCGTAGAGCGAGTTATTTTATAGAGAGGGTTACCTTCCAGACTGACCCAGGACCCAGGCTAACCGTGTCTCATCAGATCTTGGAAGCTAAGCAGAGTTGGCCCTGGTGAGTACTTGGATGGGAGACCTCCAAGGAAATAGAGGGTTCCTACTCAGATCCAGGCAATGGAAATCCACCTCTGCTCATCTCCTGCCTTGAAAGCCCTACAGGGTCACCACAAGTTGACTGTACTTTGACTGCTCTTTCTACGACCAACTTCCAGGATTTTGTCTGACCCTTTTAAGCAAGTGACTCTCTTGTGGAAGTAAGTCCTGCAAGTTAAATTGTGCAGTGTGTGAAGAATGACGTCGACTGCCCAGACCAAGGGTGCTGGCAGGCAGGTTCTGAGAACCCCCATTCATATATTTTCGCCGTGGCAAAGTTAATTACAGTAAATGGTTCTGGTTGCAGAGGTCTTTGTTATCAAAGGTGATTGCAATCTTTCCTCGAGAACTTGAGCAGCTCTGACAGTTCCTTCTGAGAAATTATGACCATTCAAACCAGTTTCAAACCAGTTTGACACTCTAATATAGCTCTCTCTCTCTCTCTCTCTCTCTCTCTCTGGCTCTTTCCGCACGGGCCTTTTACAGCGCCCTGGGGACGGCAAAAACGCCGTCCCCAGGGAGCTGTTCGCATGGGGGGCACAGTTGCTTCACAGCCGCACCGCCCTCACTCCTCCCCAGCAGCACGAAGCCGCCATTTTCCCACCTCGCTCTGTGAGCGAGGTTTTTGGAAAACGACGGCTTCCAGCTGCTGCCATGCGAACGGCAGCGGCTGGAAGGTGCCATCCCTCCCCCTTATCCCTCCCCCCTTGCCCAATCGAGTTACTGTCCCTGCAACCGTCCGGCGCGTCGCCAAGGCCTGGGGACACGCCCCCCTGCCCTGCAACTCCGGAGCAGTCACGCAGGACAGGGGGCGTGTCCCCTGGCCTCGGCGACTCGCCGGACGGTCACAGGGATGGTAAGTTGATCAGGCGACGGCGCAGTGCGGCGCCGTCTTCCCAGTCGTTACCAGGACCGTTTGTGCGAACGGTCCAGGGGGGGTTGGGTCGGCGTCATGTATGCCAACCCAACCCCCAGCGTGGCCGTGCGGAAGCGGCCTCTGATTCTGTAAACCTGAGTGGATCACTATGTCCCTTTAACATATACTGTTAGCAGGCTTAATTATTTGCTAATTTGACATTCTAGTTAGTTAGTATGGGTAAAACTCTCCTCCAACACCACATCTCAAATGAATCGACTTTCTTCCTGTCAGCTTTCACACCTGCACATAGGAAGGTGGAATACTATTGCATGAATTAATTTGATCTTTATTGCCAGAGACACATCCTCACAGTTAAGAATCTTTTCAAACTCCTTCATGATTGCCCTTCCATCTCAATCGCTTTCTCATTTCTTCGTCATAGTCTCCCTTTTGGTTAATAATGGAGCCAAGGAATAACAAATCTTGAACAATTTCAGTTTCTTCATCAACGTAAAGTTGTGTAACTCCCTTGTAGTCATTACTTTTATCTTTTTGATGTCAGTTGTACTTTGGCACATTCTGTTTTGACCTTCATCTGAAGTCATTTCAAGTCTTCCCTATATTCTGCCAGTGATATGACTTCACCTGCATATCTCAAATGTTAATGTTAATGTTCCTTTCACCAAGGTTTATTCCACATTCATTCAAATCTAATCCAGCTTTCACTATCTCTAATGCCTCTTCCTTTTCTGAATTCAGCTTGAATACTGGCATTTCTCATTCCATCTATGGTAACAGTCTTTGTTACAAGATTTTGAGCATCATTTTACTTGCATGATGCAGTGGTCCAAAAGTTGCTGCAGTCTTTTATGTCTCCTTCTTTTGGGAATTGGAATATAAATTGATAGTTTCCAGGCTGATTCTGTAGCTTGAAATAGCTCTATAAATATCTATAAACATGCTCACGGCACCCCAAGGTACCACGGAACCCTGGTTGGGAATCTCTGCCACAAGCACAGCATAGAGGTCAAAGCCCTCTCCCTCCCCACCCCAACTGGTATTTAGAGGTACACTACTTCTGAACATGGGAGTTCCATTTAGACCAAACTGGGCACAGTATTCCAAATACAGCTGCAACCATTCCTTTGTACTAAAGCAGCTATGATAGGCTGATGCTATAAAGGAAGCCATGAACTTTAGTTTGCATGAATGAGGCTGTTAACAACTGGACGTTTTGGAGGACAATTATTTATGGGGCCGTCGTGAGTCAGAAGCAACTTGATAGTGCTTAACATGCAAGGCAGATGTAGCCTTGGCCGCCATAGTCCAGGCTAGCCAGATATTGTCTGATTTCAGAAGCTAAACAGGACCAGCCCTAGCTAGTATTTGGACAGGAGATCTCCAAGGAATACCAGAGTCATGATGTGGAGGCAGGCAATGGCAAACCACGTCTGACTGCGACTTGATGCCAAAAAAAAGGCATCTATACGCATCACCAGGGTTTCTTTTCTATCCATTTTCTAATAATCCCTAGCTTGGAAACTGCTTTTTCCATCACTGGAAAACCAGGGCTTGGTGGGAAAAAAACTTTTTCCAGAGAGAAAAAAAAGTATGTAAACTGCTTTAATCCATCTATAGATCTACCGCCGAAGAATTTGATTGTGGAGGAACAGAGTGTGTTGCAGCTTGTTTCAGAAACTGCCCTTCTTAGTCATTTTGTCAACAGAAAGGGACACACAACCACCCGCTCTGTTTGCCGCATGAGGTTGCCTCGTGCTTCTGGACGCAAAACTCCAGCTTCTCCTCCAGAGCAGGAAGCAGGCAGCTATCAGCAGAGTGATGAATGTCAGACAGGAGGCATTTTATTCCTGTTTCCTTTTCGGACGCTAAGGGCAGCCGCTGATGCGGCACCGCTGGAGCACTGAGCCATGGTTTTGAACACATTCTGTTTGCCTAGCAGTGACAAGTCAGTGACAATATTGTGTACACTTGGCATAGTTTTGGCCTAACAAGCAGGGAAGGGCTTGACACCTGACGGAAGTTTCCTAACAGCACTGGTGAGAACCACTCCCCTTCACAGATGTCAGAAAGAGAAATGCCGTTTTCTGACATTAGGTTCCACCCCATTCTCTAAGCTCCACCTCCTGGATTCTCAGGCACCGCCTCCTCGCTCCCAGGCTCTGCCTCCTATAGTTCAAGATCTGAATTGCAGGAGTTCTGGCCATATCAGTATATTTTTGCCTATCCCCCCAGACGTCATCCTCTACCCAACAAGGCTCCACTCATTGATCTGCCAGACTCCACCCCTTAGCACCCTGGCTCCGCCCTCTGTGAGCATCAAGCGATCTGTCAAATCTTGTACTAAGGAACATTTGCCACAAGATCTTTCCACCATATTTCTGTTGTTAAGCATAAGCATAAGCATTTTATTGTCATTGTGCACGCACAACGAAATTTACAGCAGCATTCCTCGATGCACACAATTTCAGACTCATACCCCATCCTCACTTTCCCCTTCCTCCACCCATCCCTACACAGCCCCAAACACATCGACACGAAGCCGCGGAGTTCAGCATAGCCACAGCCCTAGAGTAGAAGCTGTCTCTAAGCCTCTTTGTTCTAGTTTTTATAGACCTGTATCGTCTGCCGGATGGTAACAGTTCAAAAAGAGAGTGTGCTGGATGAGACAGGTCTCTCAGAATATTTTGGGCTTTCTTTAGGCTTCGGGAATTATAGAGTTCTTCCAAGGAGGGGAGAGGGCAGCCGATAATCCTCTGTGCAGCAGTAGTGATCACCTCTCCCCTTGGAGCTTTTCCTATCTGCCACTGTGCAACTGGAGAACCATACACAGATGCAGTAGGTTAAGACACTCTCTATAGCACAGCGGTAAAAGGACACCAGGGAGTTTTCCATTCAGTTGTTGTTTCCTTTTAAAAAAGTCTCTTGTGATAGTACAGTTCCTTGCTGGGCCTCTTAACCAATTTCACGGTAGCAGTCTGTACGCCCCAGGTCCAGTCCTCTTTAATCATAACGCCCAGAAATTTAAAACTAGCCACCCGCTCTACTTGATCTCCATTTATAGTCAAGGGCTGAATTTCTGAGCTATTCCTTCTATAGTGCACTATAAGCTCCTTTGTCTTGTTAGTATTAAGAACCAGGTTATTTTCCCTGCACCATGAGAGCAGTCGGTCCACCTCAAATAGTTAGGGCTGATTTCAAAGCATGGGGAGATTGGACACAAATGTTTGCCCCCTAAAACCTGAATTCTCATTTTGCTACTGAAAACAACCAGAAGAAGAAGAGTTTGGATTTATACCCCTCCCCTTTATCTCCTGTAACGAGACACAAGGCGGCTTTCAAACACCTTTCCCTTCCTCTCCCCACAACACACATCTTGTGAGGTACGGTGGGACTGAGAGAGTTTGGAGAGAACTGTGTCTAGTACAAGTCACCCAACAGGCTTCATGTGTAGGAGTGGGAAAATCAACCTGGTTCACCGGATGAGAGTCAGCTGTTCATGTGGAGGAGTGGGGAATCAAACCCAGTTCTCCAGATTAGAGTCCACCACTCTTACCCACTACGCCATTCTGGCTCTCAAGGAGAGAGCTATGGTGAAGCCCCCTTTGGAATTCTGTGTATAATTCTGGTCAATTATAGAGCTGGAAAAAATTAAAAAAACAGATGCAGAAAGAAAGAATAAACAGACAATTGTCATAATGGAGGGGAATGGCTAGAGGGGTCCCACAAGGATCGGAGTTTGGGCTGGTGTTATTTGTTATAAATGGTTGAGACCTGGGGCATAGCAGCCAAGTTTGTATATGATACCAAAGTATTCAGGATGGCGAAAACTAAGGCTGAGGGTGAAGCACTGTAAGAGGATCTCCACATACTGGGTGAGCGGGCAGCAACATGGCAAACGAAGGTCAGTGAAGGCATGTGTAAAACCATGCACAGTAGACCAAAAAAAAAACACATCCCGGTACCTTTATCTCCTGGTTGAGGCCCGGTGGCGTAGAGCAATCACCTTAGCTAGGTGTAATGCCCTGCCTTCCTCCTTTAGCCTTGGACGCCACCTTGGAATTCCACATAAAGAAAGGAAATGCCCGTGTGGCATGGGTTCTGTGGAAACAGTATCTCATATGCTGTTGGATTGTCCTTTTTATGAGATAGGTAGGAAGAAGCACATAATCCCCTTCCTGCATGGAAGAAGAAGAAGAAGAAGAAGAAGAAGAAGAAGAAGAAGAAGAAGAGGAGGAGGAGGAGGAGGAGGAGGAGGAGTTTGGATTTATATCCCCCCTTTCTCTCCTGTACGAGACTCAAAGGGGCTTACAATCTCCTTTCCCTTCCCCCCTCACAACAAACACCCTGTGTGGTGGGTGGGGCCGAGAGAGCTCCGAAGAACTGTGACTAGCCCAAGGTCCCCCAGCTGGCGTGTGTGGGAGTGTACAGGCTAATCTGAATTCCTCAGATAAGCCTCCACAACTCAAGCGGCAGAGCTGGGAATCAAACCCGGTTCCTCCAGATCAGAGTGCACCTGCTCTTAGCCACTGCGCCACTGCTGCTCCAAGTGAAGGCATTACAGATAAACAGAAGGTTATATATCTTTTAAACAGCCACAACTACAAGCTGTTGGAAGCGGTGGCTAAATTCTTTTAAATGGTGGTTATTTTTTAACCTCATTGTCAGAAGTTGTAAAGGCTGTTATTATCTTGCAATGCTAATGTTAAACTATTTATATGCCATTAAAGGTATTCGAAATCGAAAAATAAATGCCCAGTGAGAGCCAGAGTCTTTCATACCAGGCCCTAACTATACTGCATTCCTCAGAACAATGGACCCGTATTGTGGGCCAACTAGGAAGGATGGGGCTTCCGGTAGACTCCTTAGTTATGCTGTCCCGTAATTAAGTGTTCAGCAGAATCAGAAACAGACTTTGATTTAGAGTACCAGAGTCTGATTGATCAGGCTAGTGGATTCTGCTCACCTTTGAATTCTTGGCATTTCTTCGGGGAAAACAAATATATCCAACGAGTTATATTTACTTCCTGAACCCAAACGCCGACGTGCAATCTCCCATGCGACATGTCACATCATGTCATCTTCTCTGAGATCTGGTAGGGAGACAAAAATACCACGCCATTGAAAGGCTTTGCATTTGTAACACGAATTGTGAAGAGTCAGTTCATCATATCCTACACACCATTGTCCTTTATATAATGCAGCTAGGAGGAAGTTCCTGGCACCTCTGTTGATTGACAACAGCGTTCTCACAGACCAACAGAAAACCCTCTGCCTTCTGGACAATGGCTCAAGAGAAGTCTTAGAGTTTATTTGTTTATATTTTTATTTTTGACTGCCAGGTTCCTCTGTATTGCAATTGAAAGGCGCTCTTAACGTAACTTTTGAAACATTTTATTCAGTCTTTAAATCATCATTTTAGACTATTTTTTCATATAGATCCCTATTTTGTTATATGTTCTTTTATAAATGTGTATTGTTGCTGTCTGAATGCCATTAAAGGTTTCAGTTCAGGAATTCAGTTGGTGTCTTCTCCAGACAGGTCTCCTCTGCAGGGCTGGTGTCCCACGAAGACAGACTTGCCAAACATTAGATTGAGGGAGGACAAATTCAAGGGAAATCTCCTGAATTCACTCTATTTCAGTCAGGGACAGAATGGGCTGGCTAGAAACCAGCACTGCAATTTTTACTTTTGGGCCAGGCAGGAAGGCAGGCACCCGAAATCCAGGAGTTTGAAAATCCCAGGGAATAAAAACCATCTCTGATTGGCTCAAGAGCAGTGTTGGCAGTTATGCTCACACTTCATTGGCCACAGTCAGCTTTCTCCACCCTTCTGTCCCTAAAGGTGCAGACTCTGCAAAGACCTAGCTAGCGAGGTCCTTACAGAAATGCATGGCACTCATTGGCTGGAACTCTGTTGCCCTGGAAACAAAACAGGAAGTGCACCAGGGAAGGAGACTGCAGCCGGCTCCAGAAACATTGTGGGCAGTTCCCCCAGACCACATCAGAAAGCCCAATTGGTAGCAAGGTGGAGGGGGGATTCTCGGCGGGGGAAGGGATTCTCCGGTTGGAGAAAAAAAATAAAGCTGGTTTAAAGGCAGTCCAAGAGGCTAGCCGCTATGGAAGGCGCCCTTTTTAAATAGACGAAATCCGACAAGTCACATCTCTATTTGGTTTATCAGATTTTGCAAATATTCAAGCTCAGCTTTTTTGGCACGGCTTATATTCGGGGCTGAACAAAACGCCAAAAAAGTCAAATCAGGCGGGGGGGGGGGGGGGGTTACAGATTCGGTTTTACCGCATCACCAAGTCTAGAGTATACACAATAGATGCACAATCTTCAAACACATTTTTTTAAGATAATTTCTTTGGTTGGGAAATTGTCAGAAGGAAAGAGCCAGATCTTTAGAAATATTTTTCCTCTACTCCCCCTTCTTCAAAAAGCTTATGTTCCATATATGCTTAAGAATGTAAGAACATCGAAAAGTCTGACTGAATCATACCAAAGATCCACCTTAATCTGAGGCTCATTCCGCACATGCAGAATAATGCACTTTCAAACTGCTTTCAGTGCTCTTTGAAGCTGTGCGGAATAGCAAAATCCACTTGCAAACAGTTGTGAAAGTGGTTTGAAAACGCATTATTTTGCGTGTGCGGAAAGGGCCTGATATTCTGTTCCCCTCAGCAGTGAATAAGCCCAAAGCCCCAGCAGAGCCACAACCCTGAACGGTAATTCACAGATACATTGCCTCTAACAGTGGAGGTTCCATTTAACCATCAGAACTAACTAACCATTGAAGGGCCATGCATTTGGCTGCTTAGGCCAATCCTATGCATGTGTGCTGGAAAGTAAAACTGAATTTAGCAGCTCTTACTCCCCAATAAACATGCACAGGATTGCAATCTGGAGCTTTCTATTTGCAAAGCTTATTAGTATTACATTTAGAAAACAGGTTAAGTACAAAAATGAGAGAGACAGCTGAACCGAATGGTATAACTGAATGGCTGAAGCCTTGAATGTTCTTCCCCTTAGCCACAATCCTCTCATCCTAGTAGAAATGCCAGCCTCTAGGTAAGGCCTGGGGCAGTGTTTTCCAACCTTTTCGACATCACGGTACCCTTGACCTCACTCTTCATATCTCACAGTACCCCTGCCATCCTTCCCTCACCTTCCCCTCCCAGTTTCCCTGCTTGCCACCCCCCACCTTCCCCTCCCAGGGTGATGCGAAGCACGGGGGTGGGGGTGGGTGGGAAATGGCTGCTGACCTTGCGGCAGGCCCTGCCCCTTGGGCCAGCTTCATATCCTTGCTGGTACCGGCGGGAGACACCACAAAAGTGAGGGGGGCCGGTAGCATTGCCGCGGTACCCCTGGGGCATGCTCACGGCACCGCAGGGTACCACGGAACCCTGGTTGGAAATTGCTGTCCTAGAATAACAGCTCATCTTCAGACACTAGTGGTCATCAATTCCCCCAGAGAAAATGGATCCTTTTGAAGGATGGACTCTTTGGTATTGAACCGCACTGAGGTCCGTGTCCTCCCCAGGTTCCACCCCGAAATCTCCAGAAGTTTCCCAACCTGGATCTGACAGGGGCGGAGCGAGGGGGAACTGCGCCCGGGACATACCTGTGTCCTTCGCCCCTGCCGTGCACCCACCCGCCCCGCCCTGCCTCGGAATGCCCTGCCACGCCCCTGCACAGGCGTGCGCCCGGGGCATTGCGCC
The DNA here is from genome assembly GCF_021028975.2 of Sphaerodactylus townsendi. Classification (NCBI taxonomy): domain Eukaryota; kingdom Metazoa; phylum Chordata; class Lepidosauria; order Squamata; family Sphaerodactylidae; genus Sphaerodactylus; species Sphaerodactylus townsendi. Next base: position 12,154,361 of record NC_059429.1, read on the forward strand.
CTGCCCCATTGACGCTACGCCACTGGGATCTGGTAATCCTAACCCTCCCCCCTCCTCCTAGGTTGGAGGAAGGTCTGAACATTATCAGCACAGATCCACACACTTCATGAGAGCCCCACCTTAAGTGTTATTGTGGATGAGGACCAGAGCTTGCCTCTAATAAGCATTGGATAGATACAGCTGGAGCAGGGCATATAATGAGCCCGGAGAGGCCTTTGCTGTGACTGAGAAGTTTCTCCTCAGTTTTGGTGCGATGGAGCAGAAACAAATGGTGGTGTCTGGTGGGCAAGCTCTTTCCCAGGTAAGGCGGCGGATTATATTTATGGAAGATGAATGAAATTAGCCCTGGGCTGGGCTGTAGACAGAAAAATTAGACGGTCGACTGAAGTATACTTCACCGGCAGGTGAAGGGTCACGCTGGCCAAAGCAGGAAACCAGGTGTTATGCCTGTTTAAGATCTGCAGTTAACCAAGATGGGAGTTTAAACTGCAGTCAGTTGCTTGATGCAACTGAAATATTTTCTCTCTGCTGTTTTCTGTGTTTTTACCTGGAGGAAATATGCAGCGCAGGGTTGTTTTTTTCATTAAGCTCATGAACTACCACTAACTTTTTAAACTCTTGTGGGGTAGCTAGCTTAGTAGTAGAAGAAAAAGAGTTTGGATGTATATCCCCCCTTTCTCTCCTGCAGGAGACTCAAAGGGGCTTACAAACTCCTTCCCCTTCCCCCCTCACAACAAACACCCTGTGACGTGGGTGGGGCTGAGAGAGCTCCGAAGAACTGTGACTAGCCCAAGGTCACCCAGCTGGCGTGTGTTGGAGTGTACAGGCTAATCTGAACTCCCCAGAGAAGCCTCCACAGCTCAGACGGCAGAGCGGGGAATCAAACCCGGTTCCTCCAGATTAGATACACGAGCTCTTAACCTCCTACACCACTGCTACTTATCGCTTAGGAGACCCAGGAAGAGATCAGCGTCAGGCTTTTAAACGAAACGTTAAAGAACTCTGATTTTATGGCAGGCGGTCGGTCTTCATGCTAATGAGCTTCCTTGCTAGTGCTCTTCCTAGTCCCGTGGTGGTGAACCTTTGGCACTCCAGATGTTATGGACTACAATTCCCATCAGCCCCTGCCAGCATGGCCAATTGGCCATGCTGGCAGGGGCTGATGTGAATTGTAGTCCATAACATCTGGAGTGCCAAAGGTTTGCCACCACTGTCCTAGTCAATGTGCTGTTTCTAGGGCAGACCGAAGCATCGTAAACCTCTTTGGGGCAGTCGCTTGGGATTGGTCTTGTTACTCAGAAGCTGCTCTTGATGAAGAAGTTTGTTCTTGATAAAGAAAAGTTTAGTAATCCCTGTTCCAAAATGGTCATGAGCTGCAGCTGAAAATGGAGAACCCCGTTCTGCTGGCTCATCTCCAGTGGTGGGATCCAAAAATTTTAATAACAGATTCCGAGGGTGGTGGGATTCAAACAGTGGCGCCGCCGCACACACGCACCTCCAGTCCCTATTGGGCAGGGAGGTCGCTTTAGTAACCCCCTTCTCGGCACTCAGAAAAAATGAGTAACCACTTCTAGAGAAGGGGTGAGAACTGGTTGGATCCCACCTCTGCTCATCTCCCTCTATATGTGAAGCAGGTAGAGCTACCAACTCCGGGGCAGGAATTTCCCGGAGATTTGGAAAGGGAGTTGGAGTGTGGTTGAGAGAAGCAGGATATAATGCCATGGAGTCTGTCCTCCAAAGCAGCTATTTTCTCTAGGGCAGAGGTGTCCAACGCTGGCGCTTCAGATGCTCATGGACTACAATTCCCATCAGCCCCTGCAGCAGGGGCTGGTGGGAATTGTAGTCCATGAACATCTGAAGTGCCAGAGTTGGACACCCCTGTTCTAGGGCAGTGTTTTCCAACCTTTTTCATGTTACGGTACCCTTGACCTCGATCTTCATATCTCACGGTACTCCTGCCATCCTCCCCTCCCACCTCCCCCCCCCAGTTCCCCTGATTGCCACCCCCCACTTTCCCCTCCCAGGGTGAAGGGAAGCACTGGGGGGGGGAGTTGCTGCTGACCTTGTGGCAGGCCCTGCCCCCTGGGCCAGCTCCATGTCCTTGCTGGTGCTGGCGGGAGACACCACAAAAGTGAGGGGTCCGGTAGCATTGCCGCGGTACCCCTAGGACATGCTCACGGCACCCCAGGGTACCACGGAACCCTGGTTGGGAATCACTGCTCTAGGGGAACTGACTTTTGTAATCTGGCATTCAGGTGTTTCTAAGACTCTCTTCAAGTTGACTTTCCTAGAAATGGGGCTGGGTTACTTCCTAAGTACCAATGATTCCATCAATCCTGGCTTGAAGTCCAGAAATAGTTGCGATAGGGGAAAGATGAGTTTCTCATAGGTTTTTTTAATGAATAATCCCAATGTAGGACCCAGCATCTGGTAGGCTTGTTTCAACGAATGTGTGAGGATTTTGAATTCCTCTTGTATCCACATTGTAGCCTAGAGGTGTATATTGGTTGTGGTGCAGTGATGAGAGTACTGAACTCAGCAGACCTGGATTCAAATTCCCACCTGTTTTTTGATGCAATGGTAACCATGGGGTTGCTGCTTGTTCCTTAGCCTCAGGAGCCGCGTGGCGTAACGGTTAAGTGCTTGCACTGCCACTCACACGGTAAGGAGTTCGAGCCCCCTGTGGGCCAGATATCCTGGCAGCTGGCTCATGGTCAACTCAGCCATCCATCCATTCCCTGGTCGGTAAATGAGTACCTAGCTCATAGCTAGGGGTTAAAGAATAGCCAGGGAAAGCAATGGCAAACTACCCCACAAAAGAGGCCTGCCTATGAAATCACTGCTCGCAGTGGTACCCCAGGGTCGGACACGACTGAAGGAGAAACTTTACCTTTTACCTTAGCCTGACCCATCTCAGAACTGTTGTGAAGATAAAGTAGAAGAGGGGAGTGTGTGTGTGTGTTCTTTGGGCTTCATGGAGGAAAGATGGGGTAAAAACATGGTGCCTGGATGCTATCCAGCATTCTCCCGATAAAATAGGTATGTGCGTTTTAGTTGTAGTATGAAGGATAGTTGTAGTATGAAGGATAACTGAACTAGCCTTGCCAACCTCCAGGTAGGGACTGGAGATCTCCTGGAATTACAACAGATCTCTAGATCCCCTGGAACTCCCCTAGAAAAAACAGCTGCTTTGGAAGGTGAACTCTGTGACATTATAACCGTGTGAGATTCCCGCTCTCTCTCCAGGCCCCCCCACCCTCTAAATCTCTCAGAATTTACAAACCTGGAGTTGGTGACCCTTAACCGGAGACCGCCCAAGTGTTTCTTCTGGTTCTCTTGTGTAATCTGCCTAGTACTTTTTCTTTTCCCTATGAGAGGAGCTGAAAGGTATGGGGTTTGGGCAGTCAAAATAAAGGACAATAAGGGTGGAGGTGAGATATAGGCTCATACCATAATGCACAGGATGGAGAAACCAGACAGGTATTTTTTTTGTTGCTGCTCTCCTTCCTGAATAGGACCAGAACTCAGGGGTCACCAAGTGAAGTTGATGGGCAACAGAATCAGTGTGGACAAAAAGGGAGTGCTGTGTTAGGTCTCAGACCTTGAGTCAATAAACTAACCAGAGGTGGGATCCAGCAGGTTCTCACAGGTTCCCGAGAGTAGGTTACTAATTATTTGTGTGTGCCGAGAGGGGGTTACTAATTGGTGATTTTGCCATGTGATTTTTGCCTGAGTTACTCCCCTCCTCTCAGCAGCAACGCACAGAACTTGAAATAGTCTAGCAGGAGTTGCACTGGCGTGCGTGGCAGCCTGTGCCTGCGTGCATTTGTTTCCCACCCAAGGACCTGCGCAGCAGCTTCGTCCTTGCCACAACCCCGCCCAGGAATGCCACCTGGCCTCCTGCTCCCACAGAGCAATGGAAACACCCCATTTCCCATGGGAGCCGAAGGTGTCAGGGGTAAGCCTAATTATCTACAAAGTGTGTGAAGCCATTAAGACAAGATGAAGGAAAGAATGCCTCATTACAGCAATGGAAACATATAGCAGGCTGCTAACACATATCTTGTAATGATTACACTGAGGTAGGAATGCATCTCAGTCAACTAGATATAATTACTGCCAGTATAATGCATTGTCGAAGGCTTTCACTGCCAGATTCAACTGGTTGTGGTAGGTTTTCCGGGCTGTGGTCTGGTGGATCTTGTTCCTAACGTTTCGCCTGCATCTGTGGCTGGCATCTTCAGAGGTGTATCACAATCTGTTACACACTGTGTCCAGAGAAAAGGGAATGTTTGGGGTATATATTGTCCATGTCCCAGGGTGGGGAACCAATCAGTAAGTGTTTGGGTAGTACTTGTTATGCAAAGATGTGGTTGATAGTATTGTATTGTGGGTGGGGCTTATCAGTGCAGTGAGTGATTCACCTTTTCATGCCCTGCAGCAGCAGCAGCAGTATTGGTGAATGCAAATCCTGTGTTTGGGTGGAGTCCATTGATCATGAACTTAGTATGCCCTTGGGGTTTGCTTTTGGTGTTTTTAAGTACTGGTAGCCAAGCTTTGTTAATTCTCAGAGTCTCTTCTTTCCTGTTGAAGTTGTCTTAGTGTTTGTGAATTTCAGTGGCCTCCCTATGCAGTCACTCACTGGACTGATAAGCCCCACCCGCAATACAATACTATCAACCCCATCTTTGCATAACAAGTTCTACCCACCCTGGGACATCAACACTATATACCCCAAACATTCCCTTTTCTCTGGACACAGTGTGTAACAGATTTCCTCTGTGATGCACTTCTGACTGGAAAACCCACCACAACCAACTGTGTTTGGGTGAAGTCCATTGTTCATGAACTTAGCATGCCCTTTGGGTTTGCTTTTGGTGTTTTTAAGTACTGGTAGCCAAGCTTTGTTAATTCTCAGAATCTCTTCTGTCCTGTTGAAGTTATCTTGGTGTATAATTTGCAACATTGGGCTAGGAATGCATTTAAATCACTTAGGTGCAATCCCAGACATGCTGCTTTATTCAAGAAGTAATTAAAGTGTGGAGTTCACTGCGAGTGGCTGTAAGCAATAGATAACTTTGAAATGGGTTAGACAGATTTCCTGAAGGATAGTACCATTAATGGGTACTCGCCATAGGGACCTGAAGGAGAACTTCTATAGTCAGAGGCAGTAAACCTCTGAATGCCGGTGCTGTGAGACCGCATCAGGGGAAGACCTTTGTCTCGATGTCCTGTTTCCTGGCTTGCTAGGAATCCCTGACATGCTGGCCTCGGGCTGGACTCTATGGCATTATATTGTGCTGAGGTCCCTTTTCAAATCCTTCCCTCCCAAGACTCCATCCTCAAATCTCCAAGAATTTTGCCATCCAGAGTTGGCTGGAGATTAGTTGTAGGCTCAGGAGATCTTCAGGCCTCTACTGGAAGCTGTGTATCCACCATATCAGGGGGCGGGTCTAGGTGCACCAGTATGAGTGGAAATAAGGTATCTGCACCAGAAATCTTAAGGTACCTAAGTGCTGTATATTATAAATCGATAACGTGTTTAAATTCACAAATGCAGTCTCTTAGTTCTTCAATATGAATATATAACAAAGCAAAAAAAAGGAGGCACACTTGGCTTTCTGTTGAGGACCAAGGCTCAGCGGGATGTTAAGCTGCACAAAGACAAGTCCCGGGAAAGTGCGAACAACTGTAAAACATTACCTGGTGAATAGAAACCTGTGGGATTCACAATATTAACACATAGGAAACATCGTTTGTTGCTTTTTAATAAATAATTCGACCCATCCTTTTTGTTTGGAAATTTTAAACTGAGAGCTCTATTTGAATGTATTATTTTTAATGTCTTGTTTTTGTAGGACCTATATAAAACATACTGGGCTATAAATAAGACTGCTTGGGTGGATAGTAGTAGTTTGAATGTATGGGTTGTTTACTGTACCGCTGAAGAAGGTCCAATAGGATCGAAACACGTCACGTCTTTTTAGGTCTTTTATGCATTACACTCTGAGATAGTCTGTATTAAATTTTTTACAATTGAGGCTTTGTGATTGTTTGTGATATATTTTATGATATTGTGATATATTTTATGTGTTTTTAGACATGAATGTGTACTTTCTATTGAGATTTTTATGCATAGCGTTTTATTGTTAAGTATATAGCACAGTTCAATAAAATATATATTTAATATATTCAATTCAATTCAACCTTTAATGGCATATGAATATTTAATACATATTAAATGATAGTTTTAGATGGCTCAACCTTTTTGGTTCCTAGCTTGTTTTTCAGTTTGTGTTTCCCTTATTTTGGCGCTTCATTGTCCCAGCAAGCTCAGTTGTATTTGAGTCAGGGCCTAACATGAGAGAATAACTTGGCAGTTACTTTACCAAAAAAAACTTGTTAAGCATTTTGACACGGGCAAATAACGTTTAAGAGGGTTACTGTGTTGGTCTGCACAGTACAACTGGATTTGAGACCAACAAGATTTTGGGGGTATAAGCTTTTAAGCATCAACGATCCCTCCCAGCTAGTATCTGATGAAGGCAGTTTTGACTCTGAAAATCTTGTGTGTCTCTTTATGGTTCTCCTGGTCTTTAATCTTGCTGTTCTATGGGGAAATAACGGGTTTTTGAAGCTCTGCATGCTGCCAAATCTTTCTGGACTTTTCCTTAGGATTCAGATCCCCTTCTGAAAAGTACGGAGACCTTCGTCAGAAAATGGTTTGAAGGATTCCATCAGCAAGGTCTGTTTGGGACACTGGTAAGTAATGAACCGTTGAATTTTGAATGCCCTGTTAGAAAATGCCCAGGACATTATAGGGAGATGCTTGAATTACTGTACCAGCCATGCCCCCAGAACTCTGCATCATACTGACAATGTAGCTGTAGCCATGATGGTCATCTCTGGATCCCTTGAAGATGCTACCTTCAGAATTGGTCCTTTGGGAAGAGAAAAGAAGCAAGGCCTGTACTTCCTTCATAGATGTGTCTCATTTCAACCTGATTAACTAACATTTATTTACTAGGGTGTCGTGGGTTTTCCGGGTTGTATGACTGTGTTCCAGTAGCATTTTCTCTTGACGTTTCACCTGCGTCTGTGGCTGGCATCTTAAGAGGATCCTCAAAGACTTCAAACACCTGTCCCATGAACTGATGTTGCCTTGGAGGAATTGCTAAAAAACGGCCTCTGAATAGCTTGTTTTGCTTTGTACAGTTCCAGCTCCTTCACAAAATGGCCCCGTGGGTTTTTTCTGTGATTCCGATTGAAACTATTGGCAGCCAAGACATTCCCTCTACCGACAGACGGGTCCGGTATGCCAAGAAGCAGCTGAGGATGGTGGCCCGTTTTTTGTTTGCCTTTGTTCCCTCTCGGTTCCAGCAGGTTTTGGGGTATTTTCTGGGTGACATCATGGAAGGAAACATCTCTCAAGGTGAGCAATGGAGCGAGCCTGGAACTTGGAGGCATTTAAGAAGCATAGATTGGCCTTATTTGTGGCTTATTGGCTAAAGCCCAGTTCATAAAGCAGTCAATGAAATGACCCATCCAGCATTTCTTAGCCTGTAGCGTTTCAGTGTAGGAGCGGGTGTTGGGATTGCAGAATTGATGCTGCTCTAATATGGGGAAAATCTATGTGGTAAAGAGAGCTGTGAATTGGGGATCCCTTGGCTTGAATATTGCCCCGACCACCTAGCAAATTCATGGCAATAAATTGGCCTTGAAGTCACACCTCAGATTGTGAGGGTGATATTGGACTACCCTCACATGCAACAATGATTCATTAGAGACATGTGAACGTATCTTTTTTGACTGTGCGGTCGGCGGTGGGATCCAAAAATTTTAGTAACAGGTTCCCATGGTGGTGGGATTCAAACTGTGGCGTAGCGCCAATGGGGCTGGGCAGGGCACAACGGGGGCGTGGTTGGGCATTCCATGGCGGGGCATTCGTGGGCGAGGCTGTGGCAAGGACGCAGCTGCTGCACCGGTCCTTGGGCAGGAAACGAATGCACGCAGGCGCAGGCTGCCACGCACGCCGGTGCACCTCCTGCTCGACTGCTTCAAGTTCTGCGCGCTACTGCTGAGAGGAGGGGCATAACTAAGGCAAAATTCACGTGGCAAAATCACCAATTAGTAACCTCCTCTCGGCACACACCAATTAGTAACCTACTCTCGGGAACCTGTGAGAACCTGCTGGATCCCACCTCTGTGTGCAATCTTATTAGAAGATGCCTTATGAGCCTTATACTGATTTGTTTCCCAGGAAGGGATAGGAAAAATATTACGATGATTAGGTTCTCCGGAAGAAATTTGGAGATCACCGTTAAAAGTAGCAAAATTTGCCTGAATTGCAAGCAGAATCAAGAACGTCATCAATAACTAACAAATTTAGCGTATTAGTTATTTGCGACTGGCATTGTTTTCAACTGCTTCATTTTATTTTAAAAGTTTGAGCCAATAAATATGGATTTTAATCAGCAAAAATGGGTATTAAATTGGTCTGTACATACAATTAGGATTATGTTTAGATAACTGAGTATGCATTTAATGTAGTACATTTGATTGGTAAGGTTTTTATCCTAATTTTAAATTTAAATTCTATTTTTGTAGGGGTTTTTTTAATGAATATCTATGACCGTGGTGGCAAACCTTTGGCACTCCAGATGTTATGGACTACAATTCCCATCAGCCCCTTCCAGCATGGCCAATTGGACTACAATTCCCATCAGCCCCTTCTACAATTCCCATCAGCCCCTTCCAGCATGGCCAATTGGACTACAATTCCCATCAGCCCCTTCTACAATTCCCATCAGCCCCTTCTACAATTCCCATCAGCCCCTTCCAGCATGGCCAATTGGCCATGCTGGAAGGGGCTGATGGGAATTGTAGTCCATAACATCTGGAGTGCCAAAGGTTCGCCACCACTGATCTATGAATATAAATTCCTTTGATATTACTCAGGTCAATGATTAAGCTTTTATACTGCCCTTCCCTTTGCGGTCTTAGAGCGGCTAACGGCACCATATCCCACAGTATAAACCCAATTTGCAATGCGCCTCTGTTAATTCCCCTGCAGCCTCCGTCCTCCTCAAAGGAGATATTTGTCCCCCTTTTGTTGGCAGTCCTACCAGTGCTTCTTCTGCTGACGAAGGTCATGTCTAGCGTACTGATGCTGTCAACTGTACCAAACGTGTGTTGTGCTGACCACACCTGCATGGCTTTGCTTTCCTATCCTGCAGAGGTTGGGAAGCTACCAGTCAACCCATCGCCCCAAGGTAGCAAGAAGAAACAGCCCGATCTGGGACAGGAAGTCAAGCCCGATCTGGGACAGGAAGTCAAGCCCGATCTGGGACAGGAAGCCGAGCAGAGCTGGGTGAAAGCAATCCAAGGTGCTCTGCCAGATGAAGACGATCCTGAGGATTCGACCTATGAGGTTTGGGAGAGGGCTGTGAAAGCGCTGGGGTGTCCTAGTGTAACCTCTAGCTGTGGGTTCTGTGGGGCAGAACTTGGAATGAGTTTGCAACAACAAATTTTTAAAACAAAATTGGTTTACTTTCTTAACATCAAACATCAACATTTACATTTAACATCACACTTCAAGGTCCTGTTCAGATTGCATTTTCAAGTCCTTAATTTACAGTCTACTGTTACTGCCAAGTCCAATTCTTCTTTGCAGGTGGGTTGGCTCCTGAAGATGTAACCTCAGCTTGTGGGTTCTGTGGGGCAGTACTTGGAAGGAGTTGCAAAGAACCAAATTTAAACAAAACAGTTTACTTCTCTTTACAAATAACATTAAACATCAACATTTAACATTTACAATTCAAGGTCCTGTTCAGGTTTGCATTTCAAGTCCTTATATTTACAGTCTACTGATATTGCCAAGTCCAATTCTTCTTTGCTGGTGGTTGGTTTTGAAGACTTCAGAGGCTTGGGTGAATGGGATTCAAGATGCATTTGAAGCAGTTCCCAGAAAACTCTCCAACCATTTACATACACAATAATAACAAAACCCTGAAACAATAAATGCCCTAAACATTTAAAATATTATAGCAAAAAAAAAATAAACTCCCTTCCCACGAAGTTCCCTTACCAACATTGCAGCATCTTACCTTAAACAAGGTGTTAAGGGCTTAATAAAAATCAATCAAGGTCCCCAGCCTTGGTAGCCTTGCTTCCTCCAACCTCATGAGTTCTACAGCATTCTGCTTCTTTTTCAGACTCACCCTCTTTCTAAATATCCCATCTGAGCCATTGTGTTACATTCCCACAAAAATCTCTGTCGTCCCACAGTATTTTACACCCTAGAACCTTGAAATGATTACCAAATGACATATTACAGTAGGAGTGTAGACCCACCAACTCTCATTGAAAATTCAGAACATAATCAGCTGCTAACTTAGTAGGCTGGGTTCTAACCCTTCTTGTGGCCTAGGGTAGGTTTCACACTCTCCCAGAGATCCCTGTGACTGGTAGGGAACCATTTGGTGAATCTGACAGCACAACCCTGCCCTTCCCTTTGTCTTGTCTTTACAAGGATTCGGGACTGCAGTAACCCTACCTGAGGAGCTTTGGTGAATTCCCTGGGTTGCGGGATTGAGGTCTGAAAAGAGAGTTGATGTGGATGCAAAATCTCTCCCTACTGAGTTCATCAGCTATCTCTTGTCTCGGCCCTGCCACTCACCAGGACTCTCTGACTGTCCAAATCACCTATGTCCCCGAGGGAGGCAGGGCCAAAACCACATGGTCTCAGCATATCCTCGGGTGCAGAGTTCTAACAACACCTTTGCCATCTTCTGATTGGACCTCTGTATACAGGAAGTGCTCAACAGCTGTTCCAGAACTATATGGTGTACAAATAGGTTCCCATCGGGTCAGCTAATTTCTGCATTCCACGAGGCTTCAAGTCATTTAACCAGCACTCTGTCTCCTGTTGAAATGGTTGATTGATGACTTTCTGTATATCCCATCTTCTTCGCTTTTTTTTGTTGGCTTGTTGATGCTTTTCACTTCCTCTGAGTGGCCAACCATAGTGGCCAACGGCTCATGTTAAGCCCTTACATAGTCTTGATGAGTTACTTCTGTTTGCTCCTTCGGGATTTTTTTTATCCCTGGGAAACACAAATCAATTGGCAGTAATGGTTGTCTTCCAAACATTAAAAAATAAGGAGATTCTCCTAGTAGTATCAAGGCTTTTGGTACAATTATAAGCATGAACTAATGGTTTATGTAATTTTCTCCAATTAGATTTCTTATTTCAATTCTAAATGTGCCCAACAGTTCAAAACACGAACCCTCTCAACAGATTTCCTCTTGGGTGATATGGTGTTGTATGGGACTTAGTCCCCGCAATTTTACTCAGTTCGTAACCAGTTCCCGACTCAGCTCTTGATCAACACTGTGGAATCTTCTAGGAAATCCATAATGGCATATGCACTTTCCAAGAGAGTTGTAGCTACTGTTCTTGCAGTCTGATCCTCGAGGGGTATGCTTTCTGTACTATTTGGTAAACACCAGTAACTACTAAAATACTTTTAAAAGCCATTTCTTACACTGGTAGGTCTCAAGAGTTAAAAATCTATACAGACTAACCTAAAGGAGCATATGTTTTATGTTAACTAATTCAGCTGCTCTTCTACTCTTTACACAGCTGCCTCACACAATTATGCACTTCTGTTCTATAGCTTGTGCCATTTTAGGCCAGGAAGAATCTATCCCCAGCCGTTCCAAAGTTCTTTCAATTCCAAAATGACCCATTTCATCATGAATGCCTTCCAGAGCTCTTCCTCATGAGTGTAGGATCACAAGCTGTTTCTATATCTTCTCCTCCTTTTCGCTAAACCTTCCGATATAGAACTCCATTTAATGTTGGGGCCACTCTCTCAAGTACAGTCTAGTTTCACTCTCTTTCTTACTTCATCCCAGGTGGGTTTATGCCTTCCTCCAAAAGTGTGTATTATTCTAGTTATATATTTGTCCCTTTCTTTGCAACTTCTTCCAGTCAGGAAACTCATCATTTTGATCAGAAGGGGATTTGTCATGACATCCTTCATTTGGTAAAATTCTTTTCTGGAATACTGTTCTCAGAGAAGGTAAGGTCTCAATATAACTGTGGTCCACTTCATGTTCTTGGCACTACTGGATGTTTGGGGCGCATCTATGAACTTGATAACTGCCTTTTACAGACTTCAGCATCCCATGACTTTAGTGCATTAGATCATGTTGGAATCTTTAGAAGGTTTGTGTTCTTTCGGTTGTTTATCTCCTCTTCCCTTCATCCTCTCAGTGAGCTCTTTCCATGTCTCCTAGAAAGTGAGTCAGCATCTATATAGCTTTTCCAGATCTGTAGACTATTTCAAATTATGTAAAGATAATGCTGACACCCACCTCTTGCCCTGCAGCATCTAATTTGGCAGAGGTTAGAACATAAGTCAGTGGCTGTTATCAGTCATTATCCTTGAACTCTGATCCATACAAAATCATGGAACTTGTCACAACCGCTCCATTTTAATGCCAAAAAACTCCAATTTGTGCACTGGATAATTGCGCTCACTACGGCTTAAACTCCCACTGGCATACGCGATGACACGGAGACAGTTATTTTGGTACTTGGTATATAGGCTGCACCGAATCCTAGACTAGCATCCGTGATGCAATATATATGGCAACTTCCAGTTTGCAAATCCCAATACTGGTGCTGTGGTCAACTTTAACTTTAAAGTCTCAAAGGCCTTTGACAGCCTACATCCCATTTGTCTTTGAGAGACTGGTTTTATTTTTGCATTCTCTCAGGAACTACCAAGAAGTAACAACAATGAATTTAATGGCTTAGCAATGATTGGACACATCCATTAATAAACCTCCTATAATATCCAGCAAACCAAGAAATTCTAAGTTCACTGAGGTTTGTGTATAACTGCCAGGTGGTAATGGTATCTTGCCTTTTTTTCTTTGTCTTGGCTCTCTATTCCAGGAGGGGTTGATATGATATGACCTAAATATTTCACTGATGATTGAAATAATTTTACATTTTAGGCCAACTTTAATCCATATGTCTGAAGTCTTTGCAAACCTTGAGGGAGACGCTCTTCATGCTCTCTTTAGTTGCAGAGAATATGATCAAATCATCTAAAAGGCAATAGTTTCAGTAAGGTTTAAGCCTTGCATCACATTTTCCATCTGCTGAAAGGCTGAGGGGGCACACAACCCTTGGGCATCATCTTTGAACTGCCAGTTACCAAATGGGGTGGTAAATTTTCGTCTTTAAGTAATCTGTTGGGTCCATTGGCACCTTGATAATATCCACTTTTTAAATCTAAGACAGAGAACCACTGTGATCCCGCTAGTAATGCAAAAATTTCTTCTATTCTTGGCAGAGGGTAAGCATCCTTTTCTGTTAAATTTCATTTTAATTTCCTATAGTCCACTACCATCCTAAGAGCCCCATTTTCCTTACCAATACTATTGGGTGATGCATATGGACTGTTGGTTTTCCATACACCTAGTGTAGCCAACTCCCCGCAAATGTTGTCAGGTTCAAAATCTGTAGGTGAAACTCACCTAGTTCTCTCTTAAAGGGCACATCACTTCTTAAATAAATTTTGTGGGCTTACACCTGAAACTCTCCCCAAGGTCTAAATCATGCATTGCAAAGACCCTTGGTGTTTCTGTTGCTGCACAAGCAGAAATTCTTTCCTGTTCTGACTTTATTTCTAATGCTGAAGCTTCAAAATTTAAAACTGGGAATCATTTCCATTTATATATTTTGTGAGGTCCAAACCTGGGGACAGGGCTAGAGCCTTTGGTCCATCTTTACTTCAGAAGCTTTGAACTACTGCATGAGTCAATACAATATCCTTTGTGTCAAATTCTTGACATAGACCCTATTCTCATATATTTGATGCCATAGGTTTTACTATTTATGGAAAGATGGATAACCCTCCTGGTCCAGCTGCCACTTCTGTCTTCTAAAAGGATCACTGTTGTTCCTATTTTCTCTGTGGTGAAGCTTCGCAACACACCCGTCAATGCATGCCTTTTCCCAAGCTGGAGTCATGCACAGGCCTTCCACCCTTGCAGCCATACTTCACTTCCCTCTTCCACTTCACCTTCTTCCTTTTGACTCTAAATAATAGCTGCAAAGCTTTCCAACGATATGGCAAAGTCTCACTAGCTGCAAAACTCTATCCCATCTGAATCAATATTGCATGTCACACATCTTTAACACATTAGTACCAATAATGGCTGAAACTTGTTGATTCATGCGCTGGTCTGGGCACACTAGGAGCTGTGAATTTCATGCATACTTCTATACCCTTCTTCGTATTAATTGAATGTGCAGTTCTAGAAATAGAAATCAAATAGCACTGTTCGACCTCCTGCTCCTTCTATTTCCAATAGATCCCTAATAGGCTGCAGCAGTTCACTTTATGAGATAAATGCTCTCTTTATAAAACGTTCTCACAAATGCATGTCAAATTTCAGAACCCGTATCTATTAAACAGCATTTCACTCCATCCAAATATACACAGTCATAGCATACAGGTCCCCATTTCCAAACCTTGCAATTGTTTCTTTCCACCCATACCTTATGTAGCTCTGCTTCCAGATGCCCACTGATATATAATTGTTTTGGATGGTCCATCTAAACAATTTTTTTCTTTGTTACCAACTGTATTTAGTAATATTTGATGAAACCAATTCTGGATTTTGGCTGATTGACACATTTCACGCTTAACATGACCCTTTAATCCACAGTTAAAGCTAATTCATACCTTACTGGGGTCTTTGAGGCTACCATTCTCCTTTCTCAGACCCTGGGAGAACTGAGGCTTTGAATTGCTACAATCCTCCCTTGCTTGGATGAAGGGTAGTCTTCAATTTAGCCACCTCCCTCCTCACAGATTGTGGGCATTTAGATTTCCAGTCTATCTCTTTGTTAGTACCTAATTCTTTTCAGCCTTTCGTATTTTTATCAAATAGTCCCACAATTTCTTATTTCTTGAAGGCTTTTCCTTTTCCCTCATTTCTGTTTCCATTTCTTTTCCTGTTTACTAGAGATTTTCTCATGATCTCACTGCAAAGGAGCAACATATTGACCTTTCTTTTTAGTTCACTACTGCACTCTATGTTCCTTATTTTGAGGGCTGTTAACAATGCTCATGCCAGCATCCTTAAAGAATTGTTCCTGAACATAGAACTTAAGCTCTTCATCAGCAACTCCTCCTTCTTCTAATAATATTTCCATAGCCAGAGCATGCAACCCATTTAAATATGCTGATGGGGGGTTCATTAATGTGCTGGATTTGTCTCATAAAACTTAGCTTTCAGTTCAGAAACTGGAGACAATATATATGTACTTCCAAAATAGCAAAACATTGTTTTGCAGGAGCATCCTTCCCTGCTCCCCAAAGCTATGGGCAATGCAGGAGGCAGCAAGCTCTCTATAATTTTCTTCTTGGCTTTGTAAACACTGTCATCTGCAATTAATTCTTGCATGAACTCCTCACCAAACTGGAGTATTCTATTTCCCCTGCCAGTTTAGGTAAAATACTGAGAAAATGTTTTTACCAGCAACTCCAGATCTTTTACTGCTGGAAACTTAGTTGTACTGGCAGTCGCAAAACTCTTTCTAGCAGCTGTTGCAATCCAGAGGATGAGTTTAAAAGGGGTAGAGGCCAACTGAATCCCTTCCTTCATGGAACTGCTGCCAAACAGTGTCTTCTTCTCCCTATGCACAGGTTTTTGCTTCTTCCCAACTAACTGTTGCGTAAACTTGCATCAACGATTACATCCCATTTCCTGCAACTTACAGTTTATACATTGGTTGACTATCTTGCAAACAGAATTATGTGTTTAAATTCACACAGCAACATCTCTTTCCCCTGCCCTTATCCTGTGCATTTAATTGCACCATGCTTCACAGCAAGTTGAATATCCTCATTAACATCCCTTGAACTTTCTATGTCACATAACAAGACAGTTTTATGGGGATCAAACCCCCAACTTAGTAATAATTTCCATTGCAAGCAATTTATATTTGTAATCTCACTTCCAAGCCCTCCCCACGCTTGGTTGGGCTTCAATTTGTAACCTCAGCTTGTGGTTCTGTGGGCAGTACTTGAAGGAGAGTTGCAAAGAACCAAATTTAAACAAAACACTTTACTTTACAAATAACATCAAACATCAACATTTAACATTTACAATTCAAGGTCCTGTTCAGGGTTTGCATTTCAAGTCCTTATATTTACATTCACTGATACAAGCTAAGTCCAATTTCTTGCTGGTGGTTGGTTTGAAGACTTCAGAGGTTGCGTGAATGCGGATTCAAGATGATGAAGGTTCCCAGAAAATCCTCACCATTTACATACAAAACCCTCCTGAAACAATAAATTCTAACATTTAAAATATAGCAAAAAAAATAAACTCCCTTCCCACTAGTTCCCCACAACATTGCAGTTACCTTAAACAAGGTGTTAAGGGCTTAATAAAATCAATCAAGGTCCCAGCCTGGTAGCCTTGCTTCCTCCAACCTCATGAGTTCTGCAGCATTCTGCTTCTTTTCAGACTCCACCCCTTTCTGGGTCATCCCATTCTGACACAGGGGTTACAAAGACTCCAAGGGCTTGATGAACAGGATTCAACATGATGAAGGTTTCCAGGAGAACTCTCACCCATTACAAACATAAAAAGAAACCCTTAACAAGGTGTTAAGGGCTTATAGAAACCAAGGTCCGAGTCTGGTAGCCTTGTCTTCTCCAAACTACATGAGCTCTGCAGCCTCGTGCTGCTTTGAGTCTCCACCCCTTTCTGGGTCAACCCATTCTGAGCATGGGGGTTACAATAGCTCCTCAGTGTCACGGGCTCTTGAGGTGTCCCTTGGCTCACTTAATTGAGTCAACAGTAGCTGCTCTTTCCTGCAGTCAAGGCTGCCGAAAGCCAGACCAATACCCCCTCTGAGTGGATCTCCCACTGTTGCAGTTGACTTCCAGTCAACCAAGATCACTTCCCTTGAAGAAAACGGTTGCTTTGCAGGGCGGACCCCGTGGCACTATACCCATGGCTGCTGAGGTCCAAACCCAAAAATCTCCTCTTATTTCCCAACCCAAATCTGGCAACCCCATCTCTGAGCTGCATCTTGGACAATCTCGATCCACTTAACCCAAATGCTACCTGAAAGCAAACCAATGACTCTCCAACAGTCCCAGAAGCATGCACCACTTATTGAAAGCCCTGCCTGTAGTTCAGGGGCATATCACCCAGGGGGTCACATGGTGTCAAATGTCCCTGGGCTGGGGGGGGGGGCAAAAAATGGGGGGGGCAGAAAATCGTCCCTCATACCCAGAGGTGGGATCCAGCAGGTTCTCACAGGTTCCCGAGAGTAGGTTGCTAATTATTTGTGTGTGCCGAGAGGGGGTTACTAATTGGTGATTTTGCCACGTGATTTTTGCCTTAGTTATGCCCCTCCTCTCAGCAGCAGCGCGCAGAACTTGAAGCAGTCTAGCAGCAGGTGCACCGGCGTGCGTGGCAGCCTGCGCCTGCGTGCATTCATTTCCCGCCCAAGGACCGGCCCAGCGGCTGCGTCCTTGCCACAGCCCCATCCAGGAATGCCCGGCCACAGCCCCGTCGTGCCCCGCCCAGCCCCATTGGCGCCACGCCACAGTTTGAATCCCACCACCATGGGAACCTGTTACTAAAATTTTTGGATCCCACCACTGCTCATACCCCTCCTCCTCCCCCCTGGGTCCATACACTGACTGTGTTCAGATTTGTGAATTGGGGCATGTTCTATAATGTGATGGTGACTTTGAGAAGACCTGGTGCAAAAAAGTTGTTTGGTCATGGTGGGGGAGAGCGGCTGCCCATATGGGGGGGGCGGGAAACTCAGAGTTTGCACCGGGCTACATTTTCCGTAGGTACGCCTCGGCTGCAGTTTTCTGGGCTCTTTCCATAAACCACCTGTCTGGACCCTGCAGGCAGAGAGCAGGTTGAAGCAAGCCAAGGTTCTCTCTGTTCTGCCACCAGCCAACCGTGTCGGAGTCTGAAACTGATGAGTACGAATCCCAGAATGACATCGAGACAGATCTGGAGATCGATGAGAAGAATGGATTGGTGACGCTGAAGGAACAGCCAACCCAGCAGGTAGGGCTTCGTTCTGCTCCCAGCGGTGGAGGAGCAAGCCAGCTTTTCCACTGGGGATAAAAATGCGAGCTCCGTGATTGAGGGAAGCTGCAATGGCTTATTATAGGGATCCCCAACCTTTTCTGAATTGTTCCAGGTTGCGCAGAATGGCGCTGCCGAGGCTCGCGAGCCCGAAGGGAGAGAGTCGCGCTCGTCGGGGGATGGAAGCGAGCATCCAGACAACACTGCTGCTTCAAGCAGTGGGCAGGATGAGACCTTGACCGGCCAGGCTGCAGGGATGGCGACCCCGAACCAGGAAGTCATGGGAAACCGTCCTGCCCCTGAAGGTCCTGCGTTAGTTCTCAGCAGTGATTCCCAAGAGCAATGGGTAAATCTGAGTGGTAAGAACTCCCTTGTCTTTCTGATTCTTCTGCAGTGGGTAATAACTTATATACTCGCTTATTATTATCATTATTATTAATATTATTGATATTGATAATATTGATATTGATAATATTGATATTGATAATATTAATATTGATATTGATATACCTCCGGGGGTAAGGCGGTATACAAATATAAGTAATATTGATGTTAATATTCATGTTAATATTCATGTTAATATTGATGTTAATATTGATGTTGATGTTAATATTGATGTTAATATTAATATTGATGTTAATGTTAATGTTAATATTGATGTTGATAATATTGATATTGATATCAATATCAATATTAATAGTAATATTAGTTATATTTGTATACTGCCCTACCCTCGGAGTCTATATAAGTCTACTTTTTCAGTACGTTTTTTGTGCTGAAAAAAGCCCCCCTCGACTTACACGCGAGTAAACGGGTGGCGAGAATGGGTGGCGAGAACGGGTGGCGAGCGAAAAAAGGCTGGGAGCTGAGGGTGTTTTTCTGTACCTGCTCCCTGCTATGTGGACACAAAGGCAGCTCCCAGGTAAGCCTTGGGCTGTTGCTTCGCTGCACTACAGGTGGCCAGTAGCTTCATTCACAGTGAACATTCAGTGAATAGGTGTGAATATTAAATGTATATGTTACAGAATTTTTGTTCAAGCCAGGAAGCTCCATGAATGCTGAGGAGCCATACCTTTTCATTATGGGAAATCCGCGACCATTGGAGCCCATGGTGGCAGGAATCCCCCCCCCCACACACACACAGCGTGCCCTGGGGTGCAGCCACTGCCAGCACCTTTCTCAGCCCCCACCCAGTGTTTTTGGAAAGCAGGTGGGACTTCTGTCCAGCTGAGCTTGCAGACCTGCAAAAAAGACTTGCTTTGGGGCAGCAGCTGCCATCACCACGCCAGCATCTTCACTGTGTCATGATAAGCTATCCGTGTCGAAGGAGAACCTGTAGGGACTTTTCAAAAGGGGGATCTTGTTGAGCATCTCCCCTATGACACTCTGAAGAGATGCTGTCTGTGAGATTTATATATTCCACTCAGAACTTTTAAAGTGATTGTTGATACCATACTGTTTTTCTTTGAAATAAATAATCGAAAACATGCTTTATTGGTATCTATTTTTATTTTTGAAATTTACCAGTAGCTGCTGCATTTCCCACCCTAGTCTTACACTCGAGTCAATAAGTTTTCCCAGTTTTTTTGTGGTAGAATTAGGTGCCTCGAGTTATATTCAGGTTGACTTATACACAGGTATATACAGTAAGCTGTTGGAGCCCTGCCGAATCAAACCGAAGATCCATCCAGTCAAGCATCCTCTGTGGCTGTGGCTGAGTCCTGGAGCATCTGGTTTGCATCCAGAAGGCACTGAGTTCAGTCCACATCCGTTCCAGTTGTTTCCTCCAGGTGACCTGATCTCTGTCGTTCTGGGAGATTTCCAGGTTTCACCTGGAGGTTGGCAAACATAGTTGCTGCCCATCTAGTGGGGCAAGGCCAGAGGTGGGATCCAGCAGGTTCTCACCAGTTCCCGAGAGTGGGTGACTAATTATTTGTGTGTGCCGAGAGGGGGTTACTAATTGGGTCTGCTTTTCCGTTAGAAATTCCATTAGGTCTAAAAATCATAAAGTCCTGTTGTTTCCTATGTGACTAGTTAGCGAAGGTAGAAAACAGGATAATTCTCCCTGTTGGGCTGTTTTAAAAACATGTTTTAGTAATATGGTAAAGTTCCTGGTTTAAGGAAAGTATCCTTCTTTTGATTTCTAGAAACAAAATTAAGTATTTGAAAGTATGAAGTATTTGACAGGCAGTCAATTAGAGGAGAAGTAGTTGTTTCTGTTGGCAGTAGACGATAGGACTTGCTATAATGAGTTTAAATTATGGACAGAAAGATACCAGCTGGAAATTAGGAACTTTTTTTACAGTAAGAGTTTTTTATAGTAACAGAGAAATTATTAATGCCCCCGTCATGCCCAGCCCAGCCCCATTGGCACTACGCCACTGTTTGAATCCCACCACCATGGGAACCTGTTACTAAAATTTTTGGATCCCACCACTGGGCCCCTTTTGAATAATAGGGAGGTTGCAGTGACAGTAGCGTGGTAGTTTTTCTCCCCCCTCCCCTTTCCACTAGGAATTCTTTCGAACTCTATTAGCACATTGTTATGCAGGTGGTCTCAACTGTGACGTGGCAGCTGGAAAATGGCTCATCATGCACCTTCCTTACTACTTAAAGGCACCACGGCTGTATCAGCAAAACTAATCCACACAAAAAAATAGCAGCCAGGTGCTCCCTCTAGTGCCCCTTGGGTTGGCACAGCAGAACGTGTTCACACTACATAAATCTGAATGGTACTATATGTTTCTAACAAATATCCTCTAATACAATACCCAGGTACAAAAAGGTCCTGATAATTAAGAATAAAGTAGCCAAAACAAGGCAGTCTGCCAACTGTATTTTATGTATATACAGTGGTGGGATCCAAAAATTTTAGTAACAGGTTCCCATGGTGGTGGGATTCAAACAATGGCGTAGCGCCAATGGGGCTGGGCGGGGTACGACGGGGCGTGGGCGGTCATTCCGGGGGCGGGGCATTGCTTCCCGGGGCTGTGGCAAGGACGCAGCCGCTGCGCTGGTCCTTGGGCGGGAAACGAATGCGCGCAGGCTGCCATGCACGCCGGTGCACCTCCTGCTAGACTGTTTCAAGTTCTGCACGCTACTGTTGAGGAGCGGAGGAGGGGCGTAACTAAGGCAAAAATCACGTGGCAAAATCACCAATTAGTAACCCGCTCTCGGTACACACAAATAATTAGTAACCTACTCTCGGGAACCTGTGAGAACCTGCTGGATCCCACCTCTATGTATATACTTATGTATATGTGAATACATCTAAAAACTTCAAAACACAAAATGCATAATTGAATGCAAATACCAAATTCATACAATTCTTGTAACAGTTATTACATCACAAGACATGTAGTTGTAGAAGAGGTAGATCTTGTAATTAATATTTATAAGTAATGTTTATAATAAGTCTTTTATTCAGATACTTGGCTCCTTTTTGTAGCTGCAGGTAAAGATTCTACTGTCCGGAGTATTCAGTAGTAAAATTTCATTCATAAATCCCAACAGTGGGTGTAGAACAGTTCTTTTGCAAACATAAAGATAACGAGAACGCCTCGCGCGTTGAATGCTATAAGCCTCCTTCAGTGTGTCTGCCATCCTGCAGGTGCTTAAATGGGCATGTTACGGAGGAAAGGGCAGGCAGAGCCTTTTCCTGATATGCCAAATTGAGTTAGCCCAATGTAGGGATCCCCCTCTGCTTCAGAGGGTCATCTTTTGCTTGGTTCTACTTCAGCTGTAACTCTGAGCATATTGTCCGGCTATTTTAAATGTAATTCTGCTCATCTTTGTTCACTGCATTATCCGTAACTATATCAGGGCCCGCTGCAGATGTTATGGGCGGGAAGCAAGCATGTATCCAGTGGTGGCATCCAAAAATTTTAATAACAGGTTCCCATGGTGGTGGAATTCAAACAGTGGCTGTGAAGCACCAATTATGGGGCTGGGCAGGAGCACTGCGACATGAAGGCGTGCTGTGGCATTCCAGGGCGGGGCATTAATATTTCTCTGTTACTGTAAAAAACTCTTACTGTAAAAAAAAGTTCCTAATTTCCAGCTGGTATCTTTCTGTCCATAATTTAAACTCATTATAGCAAGTCCTATCGTCTACTGCCAACAGAAACAACTACTTCTCCTCCAATTGACTGCCTGTCAAATACTTAATACTTTCAAATACTTAATTTTGTTTCTAGAAATCAAAGGAAGGATACTTTCCTTAAACAAGGAACTTTACCATATTTCTAAAACATGTTTTTAAAACAGCCCAATAGAGAGAATTATCCCGTTTTCTGCCTTCGCTAACCAGCCACATAGGAAACAACAGGACTTTGTGATTTTTGGACCTAATGGAATTTCTAACGGAAAAGCAGACCCAATTAATAAACCCCTCTCGGCACACACAAATAATTAGTCACCCACTCTCTGGAACTGGTGAGAACCGGCTGGATCCCACCTCTGCATGTATCCCCACGCTTCTCCAGGTCAGCCACAGCTTGTACCGGTAGGAGCAAAACAGGACTGATATGGGCCTTAGCCTGCCAGAATTGACGACAAGCCAGCTTAATTTCTTTCTGTGTGTGTGTGTGTAATTTTTTTCAACGTACAAAAAAACCCCTTCCACACCACCACCACATTGATACAAAACAAAAATATGAAATACAGAAAAAAATTAAACCAACACAAAAGAATTAAAACCCAAATCGTACAATTAACTAAACTCGGCCTATTAATTTATACACCAATGCACTCAGTAATTACTTCCTGCTACCTTATTGTTGAATTCTGATCCATTCTAGGTTCGTGCATCTATTTAAAATGGAACAATTTATCAGTTGCGCACGTTGTTGTTTCTAATATTCTGTTTCAATCTTGCAATTATTTTTCTTCTACCGTATTTTTTCAATAGATAGTCTGTAAAAGGTTTCCAGTTTTCTGCAAACTTCTCTGTATTACTGTCCCATAATAAAGTTGTTCATTTTGCTATTTCTGAATATTCTGTGACCTTCTTGGAAGCAGCAGTGGCATAGTGGTTAAGAGCAGGTGCATTCTAATCTGGAGGAACCGGGTTTGATTCCCCGCTCTGCCGCTTGAGCTGTGGAAGCTTATCTGGGGAATTCAGATTAGCCTGTGCACGCCCACACACGCCAGCTGGGTGGCCTTGGGCTAGTCACAGCTCTTCAGAGCTCTCTCAGCCCCACCCACCTAACAGGGTGTTTGTTGTGAGGGGGGAAGGGAAAGGAGATTGTAAGCCCCTTTGAGTCTCCTACAGGAGAGAAAGGGGGGGATATAAATCCAAACTCCTCCTCCTCCTCTTCTTCTTCTTCTTTATCCAGTCTTCCTTTGCTGGGATTTTTTCATCTCTCCATTTCTGACTGTACAATATCCTTGCAGCAGTAGACAAATACATGAAGAGCAGTCTGATTTGATTTGGGATGTCATCTCCCATTAGTTCCAATAGAAAAACTTCAGGTTTGAAGTGGCTTAGGAAAATTGATGGGTGACTTGTCTGTTAATGGCTGAAAGCTTTTGGAGCCGGGACAGCCACTGCTTCTGAATATATGCCTGTATGTATCTGAATGCCAGAGGCTTAGGAAGACTTTGGCCTCTGTGCCCCTGCTCTGGAGGAATCTGGCTACAGGGGAGCAGGAAGCTAGCCGAGGTAAACCATAGGTCTGCCCCAGCGGGGCTCTTTGGCAAACCATGAATATTTTGGCTAACGTTGAGCAGGATTTTGCTCTGCGGCTACTAATTCTGGGAGGTCATTGGGCCCCCATCCTGTTTCCCCCAGCCTGTTGAAGGCTAATAGGATGCCTGGATGGCTGATTGGCCATGAACAAAGTCCGTCACCTGCCCTGCCACTAGATTGGACTAATCGATCTACATGCCAGCAGGGGGGTAGCGAGGGGAAACTGCACCTGGGGCACGTGAGTGCCCTGTGCCCCCGCCCCACCCCGGAACACCTCCGTCACGCCCTTGCCTGGGGCAAGACGCCCCATCCCGTCCCCTGGCAGCTACACCCCTGCACGCCACGGACTGAGCTGGTGATCTTCAAGATGACAGAGCACATGTTGTCCTACAGAGGCGGGTTTTCTAAAGATAACACTTCCTGTTTTAATTTGCCACGTCTTCCTTCCGCTCTCACGTACTGACTCTAATCTATAATTTTCTTTCTAGAAGAGTTCTGACTTGCCGGACCAGCGTTTGCTTGGGTTGCTGAGCCGTTTGCACCTGCTGATCGAAGCCCTTTGGATACCGATAACCTGTTTAATAAAGTCTCTTTTTTTGGAAATTTGCAATAAAGTTGTATTTTTCACACTAGTACCAGGCTCTTTGCTTCTGTTCAGCTGGCCTGAAGATATTATTCCAGAAAATCAGCCCTTTTTTTAACTTCAGGAATATAGGCCAGATTCGTTCTACTGCTAGGTGCAGGAAGTTCTTATAAGTGCGACAGGTAGATCTGACCTCCTTGACTGATCTTAGGGATGATCAGTGTTGGTTTCTTGAAGGGGGGCACTGGATCCTAAGGAGTAATCTGAAGATAGAAAGTGACTGTTTCACAAACTAACCTACCCAAGATGGGGAAGATGATAATTGGTCATGTTTAACTGGAAGATATATGTATAGCATTATCTAGCACAGGGGTCTGCAACCTGCGGCTCTCCAGATGTTTGTGGACTACAATTCCCATCAGCCCCTGCCACCACAACCAATTGGACATGGGAATTGTAGTCCATGAACTTATGAAGAGCCGCAGGTTGCAGACCCCTGATCTAGCATTAAGGGTTTCCCAATGGCGTCATTCTAAGACAGTGGTGGCGAACCTATGGCACGGGTGCCAGAGGTGGCACTCAGAGCCCTCTCTGTGGGCACGCACGCACAGAGTTCGTCATGTGGGAGGGGAATCGCCCCCCTCACACACACACATCTAGGCTGGCCTGGGCCGCTGGACGTGATGTGCGTACACCTCAGCGAGCAGGGAGGCCTCGGCTGGAGGCCTGGTGCCTGTGCTCCAGGTGGCTGCTGCCCGGGGGGGGGGGGCAGAGTCAGCAGAGATGCTAGAGAGGCACAGAGTGGTGCATGTGGGACTTCCTGGAGGCTGGCCCCTGCTCAAGGGGGTTATTCAGGTTAAATTCTTGCTTTGGCACCTTGCGATAAATAAGTAGGTTTTGGGTTGCTATTTGGGCACTTGGTCTCAAAAAGGTTCGCCATCACTGCTCTAAGAGTTACAACCATCTAAGCTTACTGATTTCAACAGATAAAAATCTTAACTTAAACATTTCCCCCTGACATGGAATGGTACGACTCTACCCTACTTAATTAAAATTTGGCAGGGCCTTAGATGCAGTTTTCCTGATGTTTTTAAGATAGTGGCTATTGCAGTATCTTACAGCATTTATTTATGAAACCTGTTTTTCTCCCCAGCTGAGACTCAAAGCAGCTTTTAGAAGATTGTTCTCCCCGCCTCCATTTTTTCACAATAACTCTGTAAGGTAGGCCAGTTTGAGTGTTGTGATGCAGTTGCATCCTGTAATTCCAACAGGCAAAATCACACCAACATGACATGTAGCTTTGATCTCTGAATGGAGAAACCGGAAAGGCTATGGAAATTCCCCAACACAAAAAATAGGAGCCAAATGGGCACTTCAAAGGCTTGGAGCGCCTCATGGCAAGGATGGGAGTTTTCCTGCGGGGAAAAGACAAAGGGAAAGGGGCATTCCATCATGGACCTAGCCCTGAGAAGCATCTCTCTTGGCTTGGGGTCTAAACAGGAACGACAAGAATGTGTTCAACTGAGAAATCTCTGTAACCGAAGTTTATTTTTATTTCTTTGTTTTGAATTTTCACAATAAAATCCTTGAGGTTTGGAGTCATTGGAAGAAAGAACCCAGGTTTTACAGAAACAAGCATGGCTCTCCCAAGCTTGATTTCGTCAGATAGTAGCAGCGATAGAGGTCAACACCTCCACTGATCCTTGCTATCCGTCATATGGTGGCAGCGGGTTTTCCAATACTCCGGTGTATTGTTCTCCCCACCTCCATTTTTTCACAATGACCCTGTGAGGTAGGCCAGGTTGAGAGTTTATGATGGGCCCTGGGTCACCCCACAAGCTTTTACAATAGATATGGCGATCTGAAGCAAGACTGTCTTAAAAGCAGTGATGGGATCCAAAAAATTTAGTAACAGGTTCCCATGGTGGTGGGATTCAAACTGTGGCGTAGCGCCAATGGGGCTGGGCGGGGCATGATGGGGCTGGGCGGGGCATTCCTGGGCGGGGCTGTGGCAAGGACGCAGCCGCTGCGCCGGTCCTTGGGTGGGAAATGAATGCACGCAGGCGCAGACTGCCACGCACGCCGGTGCACCTCCTGCTAGGCTGCTTCAAGTTCTGTGCGCTACTGCTGAGAGCAGGGGCATAACTAAGGCAAAAATCATGTGGCAAAATCACCAATTAGTAACCCCCTCTCGGCACACACAAATAATTAGTAACCTACTCTCGGGAACCTGTGAGAACCTGCTGGATCCCACCTCTGCTTAAAAGCTATTCTTCTGTTCTTCCTGACCTTCCCACTAGATGCAGGCTGAGGAAAAGCAGTTTTAATTTTTTGCTTATCGAAGTATCTATATACCCTACTTTGTGTAAAAAAGACATCGCTTCTAAAACTATTTGATTTAAAATTGGAGGAGCTGATACACCCACTGGGGGTGAGGACTGAATTCACCTGCGGTCAACCTAATTCCTGGTGATTTAAAAAAAACCATTTCTGTTAAAACCATTTCTGTTATAAGCAGTGGACCCACCTATTTTAAAATGTGACAATTTTAATTGGAAATCTGGGAGAAACAGTTGTTAAAATAGACTAGTGGGCTTGTCTCACGGCAGGGCGAAATAAAAAAGGAAATGAAGATATTTGCATTTCAAAAGCTTTGTTGTTTGAAATGCAAGATTACAACATTCAAAATAGGAATCAGCAGCAGTTATACTTTGTTCAAGATAAAGAACCAAGGAGATGTGAGAATCTATTTGCTACGTCTTCCTGGATCTTCTTTACACTGAATGCTCTGCCGGGTCCTAGTGCCTGCCCCTTCCCCCTTCCGATTCTCTTATACGGGTTAAAGATGTTATTCAAGCACCACCAGAGGTGGGATCCAGCAGGTTCTCACAGGTTCCCGAGAGTAGGTTACTAATTATTTGCGTGTGCCGAGAGGGGGTTACTAATGGGTGATTTTGCCACGTGATTTTGGCCTTAGTTACGCCCCTCCTATCAGCAGTAGGCGCAGAACTTGAAGCAGTCTAGCAGGAGGCGCACTGGCGTGCGTGGCAGCCTGCGCCTGCGTGCATTCGTTTCCCGCCCAAGGACCGGCGCAGCGGCTGCGTCCTTGCCACAGCCCCGTTTAGGAATGCCCCGCCCCCGGAATGTCCGGCCACTCCTCCGTTGTGCCCTGCCCAGCCCCATTGATGCTACTCCACAGTTTAAATCCCACCATGGGAACCTGTTACTAAAATTTTTGGATCCCACCACTGAGCACCACATCCATCAAAAACATTATGCCCTGCACTGGGACACATAGAAGTTTGATAAAATAGCATTTGTGTTGCTCCAGATGGCTATTAGCAGGAGTGGTCTTTTTGTAAAGTTGTGCCCATCGTTTTCTTTCCTGCTCTGCCACAGGAAAGGAAACAGCAGGTTCACCTTTACAAACAGGCAATTCTTGCTAAAAGCTGTCCAGAGCAATATGACCTTTTATCAAAGCTCTGCGTTTGATAGCACAGGCAATAATGTTATTGACCAAAGCGGGGCTTGAATAACATCTTGAAACACTATAAGAGAACCTGCGCTATTTTGAACAGCCACAGCGGTCACACGCTTACAGCTTTACGCTGAACAGAGTATACTGGGGTGATGACTCTAGTCTGCATCTCCTTGCTGCTGTGAGCCTATAATGGGTCATCTTTCTTTGGGGGATGGCTGAGGAATGACTTCAACAGCTGTTGAAATATCTTGAGAAGTTGTTGGCAGGGGTGTGTGTGTGCAAGCGGTGACTCATGGTTAATTTGTAAATGGACTTCTATTTCAGGCAAGTAAGAGCCCCTCTTACCTGTTTGCTATGTGACTGCACTGTACATAAATGTAAACAAAGGAACTAGAAGAGGAGAAGGAGGAGTTTGGATTTCAATTTCGAATACCTTTAATGGCATATAAATAGTTTAACATTAACATTGCAAGATAATAACAGCCTTTACAACTTCTGATGAGTTAAAATAACACCATTTTAAAATTTAGCCACCGCTTCCAACAGCTCGTAGTTGTGGCTGTTTAAAAGATATATAACCTTCTGTTTATCTGTAGTGCCTTCACTTCCATGCAGGAAGGGGATGAGTTTGGATTTACACCCCCCCCCTTTCTCTCCTGTAAGGAGACTCAAAGGGGCTTGCAATCTCCCCACCCCCACCCCCCAACAAACACCCTGTGAGGTGGGTGGGGCTGAGAGAGCTCTGAAGAACAGTGAGTGGTCACTCAAGGTCACCCAGCTGGCGTGTGTTGGAGTGCGCAGGCTAATCTGAATTCCCCAGATAAGCCTCCACAGCTCAAGCAGCAGAGCAGGGTATCAAACCCAGCATGTATATGCATGCACATTTCAGATATCTGAAGAAGTGTGCATGCACATACAACGATAAAACTTTGTGAGTCTTAAAGGTGCCACTGGATTCAAACTCTGGTCAGGCCCGTAAAATTCCAGCAATCTGAAAAGCAATTTTCAAGGTTAGAATCATAGAATTATAGAATTATAGAGTTGGAAGAGACCACAAGGGCCATCAAGTCCAACCCCCTGCAGTGCAGGGACACACAATCAAAGCACTCCCGACATATGCTGATCCAGCCTTCGTTTAAAAACCTCCAAAGGAGGAGACTCCACCACTCTCCGAGGCAGTGAATTCCACTGTCAAACAGCCCTGACAGTCAGGAAGTTCTTCCTAATGTTTAGGTGGAATCTCTTTTCCTTCACCTTGAATCCATTACTCTGTGTCCTAGTTTCTGAGGCAGCAGAAAACAAGCTTGCTCCCTCTTCGACATTTATTTATTTTATTTATTTATTTTTTAGGCTTTTATACCGCCCCATCCCCATCCCCGGAGGGCTCTGGGACATGACTTCCCTTCAAATATTTAAACATGGTTATCATGTCCCCCCTTAACCTACGCTTCTCTAGACTAAACAGCCCCAGTTCTCGAAGCCTCTCTTCGTAGGGCATGGACTCCAGACCCTTTACCATTTTGGTTGCCCTCCTCTGGACCTGTTCCAGCCGGTCAATATCCCTCCTGAACTGCGGTGCCCAGAACTGTATACAATATTCCAGGTGAGGTCTAACCAATGCAGAATAGAGAGATACAATTACATCCCTCGATCTTGACACTATACTCCTATTGATATAACCCAGAATCGCATTGGCTTTCTTGGTGGCCGCATCACACTGCTGACTCATATTTATGGTCTACTAAGACTCCCAGATCTCTTTTGCATGTAGTGTTGTCAAGCCAGGTGTCACGCATCCCTATATCTGTCCATTTCATTTTTTCTGCCTGTGTGTAGTATTTTACATTTATCTCCGTTGAAACTCATTTTGTTTGTTTTGGCCCAGCTGTCTAATCTGTCTAGGTCATTTTGAATTCTGACTCTGGCCTCTGGGGTATTAGCTACCCCTCCTAATTTGGTATCGTCTGCAAGTTTTATTAGCATGCCCTCTATTCCATTATCCAAGTTGTTGATAAAAAATATTGACCTGTTACCTGTTCAGCAACTGTGTACAGGTAGATTGTACATGCTGCGCAGCATAAGGAACTTTGGTTTAGAGACCTGGAGGGCATGTCTTTGCAACACCACCTTGGGTTCTAACTTTGAAACAGTAACAACAAATACCGGTATGTTGCCTTACCACATTTAGCTCTCTCAAGACCCCCGATGCAGAAGAGGCTGCCTGTTGTGTCTCTGCATGAGTCCTTGCTCTGAAATGATGTTTTCCTAGTGTGGAGGCATGCTGAATGGAGGGATTGTGGCCCAGTGCCAGAGTGCATGCTTTACATGCAGGGGTGTTAGGATCAATCCTGGGTATCTCCAATAGACAGTGATCAGCCCCCACTAAAGCCCTGGATACTTCTGTATCTGTCATTTTGCAAACAGGATTGTTCAGGAGCATAAGTGTCAAACTCACGGCCCTCCAGATGTTATTGTTACCGCGCTGCCTGGTAACTTTTAATAACTCCAGACCAACCAGTTCTCAGCAGCACAGAGGAACAGAAACAGGACCCAAAACAGTGAATATAGTAAAATAATAAAAGAGTTTATTGAGATGCTGACCTGCATTGATAAGCACCTCCCACCACCACCCAGCTTAACTGGCGCTTGCAACTAGCAGCTTTTACAACAATCTTAAATAACACATCTTCTCCCGCCTCGAGTCCTGAGTGCAGAACAACCTACAACCATTCATTCACAAAATACATGGGAACCAATCATTCATCTACAAATACATAGGAACCAATTAGAATCCAAAGGGCAGTCCCTTCTTGAATTTCGTGGCCGAAGCAGGGCGAGGCGATGACATAGGCATAGGCGGGAAAAACACAAAAGAGTCCTTTGGGTGCTTGGGGCCAGGAAACAAAACCTAACGACGACGGCACACTTATCTTCCTGCTGGTGGGATTAGGCAGATGGAGGCGCTTCTTCCGGGGTCCCTTTTGTCAGCATCCATTCATGGTTTTAACAAATGAAAGAGACATGCCAAGGTGGAGCAGGGGTGGATTCCTGCCTTGAGCTAAGGAGGTTCCATGCAGACACAAGTACAAAACATAGCTACAATTCCTACTTTCTACCTAATACAATTGTTTCTACCTAACTTATACAGAAATAAAACATAGTTCCATCTATATTTAGAAGCAAGATCAGAAATGGAGTAAATCATTTTCTGACTCCGCTATCATTTTGGACTACATCATGCTGGCAGGGGATGATGGGAACTGTAGTCCATAACATCTGGAGGGCCGCGAGTTTGACACCTGTGGTGAGACATGTTGATATTTATGCATTTTAGTTAGCGGTATTGGCTGCATTTCTATCTGTAAGATATTCGCGTATGTGGCAGAGGTTTTTACTGTGGGACCCTAGTTCACCTGAAGCGGAGCTGACTTTATTTTTTGTGGGGGTGGTGCCCTTTTTCCACTTAGTGCCCTTTGCATGTGCTTATTATGTTTAATGGTTAATCCAGGGCTGGTTATTTGCATTGTTTTTTACTGATGTCATGCCTTTTTTCTGCATTGTAGCTGCAATCTGAACGACTTCTAGTATCCTATGCTTATTTCAGATCTCTGTAATTTTAGTACATTGCCTCAATTTGTCCCATTGACAGTCTCTGAGAACAGAGGGCTTTTTTTTACAGTCAAGTCACAGCTGACTGATTGCACCCGCAATCAGTTTTTTGCTGGGATTTTGAGAGTCTCTGTGACAACGCAGTCACAAAAAGGTTAATTGTATGTAAATAAGTCACTGTCTATGACTGCTCTATTGATTTATTGGTCAGTCAGATAACCATCGCTTACATGTTAGTGAGTGCATACATCAGAAGCGATAAAGTTAACTCTGTTTGAGGAGAGGGTGAAGATACGTGAGAGAATCTGAGATAGTAGGACTTGGAAGAAATTGAATCTATTAAAAGTTCTAATTAAAGCTGGGTGACATACACATTTGTTTAATCAAACTAACAAGGAGGCTGAAATGGATCAATGATTTTTTAAGAAAATTCTCAACAGCTCTCAAATGTCAACAGCGGTATCTCAGATTTCTGAGGTTAAAGCAGGTATGCATAGCAAAACTACAGACTTAAAAAGACAAAGACAGCAGGTCGAACAAAAACAAAACAGAGTTCCAGTGGAACCTTAAAGATGTAACCAAATGCATTGTAATGTAGATAAGTAACAGGAAAGAATTTCTTATTTTAGCTCCATGTAATCCATCCTTACAGTTAGAGTGTGTGTGTGTGTGTGAGAGAGAGAGAGAGAGAGAGAGAGAGAGAGAGAGAGAGAGCAACTGAGAATCTGTCTCTTCTATTCTGCTCTGTTAATTATATGATCAGGGTGTCTTACTAGAACTAGCTCCCCACATCTATATATCCTACAGTTTTCAAGGAAGAGACATTCAGAGGTGGTTTGCCAAATGCCTGTCTGATACTCTTTGGTGGTCTCCTATCTGAACACTGTTCAGGGCCAATCCTGCTGAGTTTCTGACAAGATTGAGCTAGCATGGACTATCCAGGTCTTTGAATGTACTTTTGATTTGTACTTCAGAAATGTCTGTAATGCTCTGGAGCCTATTTTAATATGCCTAATAAAGGTTGTTGTATTGTATTGACTATCCAGGTCAGGGTAAGGGGGACTATAAACTTAGTAAAATTTTAAAAATAGAAGCAAATATCCACTGCCAGCTACCCTACTGAGCTAGGTGGACCTTTGTATGAACAGTGACTCAGAGAATCTGAAGTTAATCACACTCTTAAAGTAACCATTTTGGCTGTAAGGTAACCATGCCTCCAACTTGAATTTAACAAAAGAAAGTGACTTGGCCATCTGAAGTTAGTTTGGTGTAGTCTTTCTCCAGCTCTCCCGCTCTGACGTTCCTTCGCAGGTGGGCTTCCAAGTCTCTGACGTAGCCCAGTTTGTTTACCAGCAGCCACCTCATCCCGGGCTGGCTGTCCCCAGATTCTATTTCTGTTGCAATGAGGTGTCATTCCCGTCCTAATAATAACCTACCACGGGCCAAAGCTCTGAGAAGAGCGATGAAACTCACAAAGCAGTGCCTCATTGTGCCCATTCGGGCAACTGACTGATGGAAATGAGAAGTCTATGTGCTGAGTTAAAAGCATTTTTAGGCAACATCATAAAGAAGCAAATATTCCCACTGGGCAGGGATCATGAGGAGCACATCTATAAAAACCCAACGTTTTTTAAAGACCAAACACATCAAGGCTCAGCGACCACGGACGAGACTCCACGAGACTTGGAACAGCTCGGAAGAGGACCACCGTGCCTGCTTGCCCCAAGCTCAAGATGTTGTGCCGCTTGCATCTCACCATGCCACACAGCCCTTTGCGCAGCCGTGTCCTGTGGCCGAGCTCTTGTTCGCTCTTTGAGGAAATAGAGCGAGAGATCGACTCTGTCTGGGAGCGGCTGAGAAGCAACTGGCCGGCTACAATGACCAGCCAGGAGACGACCCTTAGGACAGAGGTGACGAGCCCCGCAGAACCATTTGCAGTGACCCAAGATATGACTGGATTTGACCCCAAGGAGTTAGTGGTCAAACTGGTTGGGGAGAAGGTGGTGCTGACGGGCAAGAAGGCCACGCAGACGGCCAACGGCCCCTTCCGGTATGAGCTGTTCCGAAGGGAATGGGACATCCCTGAGAATGTGGACCGTGCTCATCTGACCTGCTCGATTTCTAGCGAGGGGCAGCTGCGTATCGAAGCCCCGTCCAAGGAACCAGAACCCTCAACAAGAACAGTGCCTATTGAGGTCAGCCAGTTGGAGAACAGTGCCCCAGTTGAGCCGGAACCAGGAGATGCAGAAGACTCCAGGGCCAAAGCATGAGAGACTGAACAGAAAAAATATTTTTTGGGGGGTGGGGGGGGTGGGAGCAACTAGACACTATTGACTGATATGTTGTGCTAATAAATATCCTTTTAATATGATTTGTGTGTATGTGTTTGCAGTCAATGCAGAGATGGAAAATAGGTAAGGGGGTGTATCTTGGATGTGAACAGTGTTGCTTGGTAAAAGCCTGAACGTCTTTAATGGGATGTAAAGGAGGAAAAGTTTAGTGATGTCCCCTGGAAGTTCAAAACACTGACCCACAGAGGGAGCTGTTTGCTGCGTCTCTGGTGGATTTAATGTGGCCACCCACCAATCCATCAGAGTCCAGTAATTTTGGTACTTTGGATGGAAAAGGATCTTTCTCTCAGAGATTCTCTGTTGCATCTTTACATGAATATACTAATGTCAGTCAGTCAGTCAAGTATTTATTGTTTGAGCCATTGGCTATAACAATACAGAGATACATGCAGTTAAAACATTTAAATTAAAACAATAACTTAGTTTTACATTAAAATATAAATTATTTGTATTCGCAATCTCTAGATTAAAATGCCCCATCAAATACTTTCCACGTCAGATGTTTTTGCAGCTTCTTAATCCAGTCTAAGTTAACCTCCGGTACTTTGGAACATCAGTTCAAACAGCTCTTTAAATACTTTGCTTGTAATTTCCTAGCCGCCAGGGCAAAGAGAGCCATCTTGTAAGAAACATAGGAATCAATATCAGATAATAAGAAAATCAGTTTCTCAACATCAGACAAAAAGCTGTCCTAGGTAGTATTGGCTCCCAAAACCTTTTCCTTATTTCTGAATATAAAGGACAGGAGAGTATGTAATGGAAGAGATCCTCGGGCTCTTGTTTTCCACAGATACAAAAGCGCTGAGAAAATGGTATTCGTGTGTATCTACCACTAAGCACTGCTGAAGGCATTGATTGAAATCTAATAGAAGTATAAGCTATTCTTAGGTTTCTTGTTAGTGTAGTGGTAATATACTAAGGTGTAAACAAACAAGTCTGCAATTTCGTACATTGGTTACAGAAAATACTGGTTCTCTTCCATAATTCTAGAATTACATCAGCATCTGAAATTATTTGGCAGATAATTCAAGATGGCTTAAAAGCAGTTTTTGCAAGAGGTAACGATCTTATAGAACTCCTGTCACGTGATATGGTGATAGTCACCAACCTCAATGTCTTTAAAGAGGATTAGAATAATGCGCAAATAAGTCTATTGTTGGCTGTTAAGCTCAGCTGTATGGCTAAATGAAACTTCCATGTACAGAAACAATCTATCTTGGAGCAGATGATGGGAATAAAGAGAAGTAGTGTGATTGTATGGTGAGACTGTCAGAATGGAACCTGGGAAACTCAGATTCTCGTCCTTCTGACATGGAAGGTTGCTGATTGATTTTGGGCAAGTCACACTTCCAGCCTAGCCCACTTCACTGGGTTGTTTTGAGTATAATGTGGTGGAGAGAGAATGCTGAAGGTTGGTTTCAACTCCCCATTGCAAAGAAAGGTGAGGTAGAAATAAAGTAAACATCAAGGACCAGCAATTGCTTCCCAGAGGTGCCAAAGGTAAAATAGAACCCTAGTCTCAGCCATGTTGACATTTGATTGATTAAGAAAAAAAAAGTTCAGGAGACAACTGCTTATACAAATATTTCCAAAATGGTGAATCTTTGTTTTCTCATTTTGGTTTGCAAGGTTCTAGTTTGGCCACTTGGTGGTGTTTTGGGAAAAGGATGTGTGTGTTTTTCTCTCCTTATTTTCCTTTCCCTAGATCAGGGGTAGGGAACCTTTAACACTCAAAGAGCCATTTGGACCCGTTTTCCATGGGAAAAGAAAACACTTGGAGCTGCAAATAATTTTTGACATTTAAAATAAAGATAACACTGTATATATTGGGCATTTTTACCTTTTACTCCACTCATTCTGAGAAGCGCATGGATGCACCTGCCCTGCTGTTCTCGCAGGGCGGGCAATGATGTGGGCCAGCTGCTCGGCCTTGCCGTCAGCTGAAAGCGCCCGCCTACCACTCGAACAAGGCTGGCGCAGAGGGGAAGCCCGTGGCGCTGCCCAGCCAGCCGCGGGCAATTGGTGCGCCCACCCTGCTGCCTGCAGGGCAGGCAAGGATGAAGCCGGCGGCTCGGCCTTGCCGGGCCCCGGGAAAGCACCCACCCCGCTCCAATGGGGCGGGCGAGAGGGGAAGCCCGCGGCGCGGCCCAGCCGGCTGCGGGCAAGGATGAAGCCAGTGGCTCAGCTCGTGGAGCCGCAGTGCAAGGGCAGAAGAGCTGCATGTGGCTCTCGAGCCGCAGGTTCCCTACCCCTGCCCTAGATTTAACAACCATTAGCTATTCATCTGCTGTTTCGCACTTTTAAAAAGGGGGCACATGAAACTGAATTTCTTCTTGACACCATAAAGAGAAAAGTTGCCATCTCTCTCCCACAATTCATAGATTTACTTGATAGCAGATAACGCAGTCTCTGCTTCTCAGAAAGTGTCATTAGCTGTTTCATCCACTGAGCGACCTATTTATTATACGCAATGGTATTTTATCAACATACTAAAACAGTGTGAGTTAAGGGGTCTTCTTGATCCAGACAAAATGGGCATTTTCATTCTTCTGCCGTTATTTATCTGCTTTGTATTTCAGCTCAGTCTGAAACATTAAACCTTGCCAGTTAAAAAAAAGCTTGTCTAAATTTGTGGATTTCTTACCAGGAGAAATATTCTGGCAAGTAAAAAGTACCGTTGAAAGGTATCTGGAAGAAGAGAGGGGCGTCCTTCCTTATTTAGAAATCAGCAAAGTGCTGACTCACCCTAGCAAATGATGCAAGGAGCTGAAATGACTTGGCTTCCTCCAGAGAGGGTGTGAGTGAATCGGGAGCAGCAAGATAAAAGTCATAGGGATGCCATCTTCCAGGTGTAGCTTATCTAATTATGCATGAGGTAGAAAATGTTGACAGAGAGAAATTGTTCTCTCTTTCTCACAATCCTAGAACCAGGGGGCATTCATTGAAAATGCTGGGGGGAAGAATTAGGACTAATAAAAGGAAACACTTCTTCACGCAACGTGTGATTGGTGTTTGGAATATGCTGCCACAGGAGGTGGTGACGGCCACTCACCTGGATAGCTTGAAAAGGGGCTTGGGCAGATTTATGAAGTTGATCTATGGCTACCAATCTTGATCCTCCATGATCTGAGATTGCAAATGCCACTACGAGTAGCAGAGTGCTGGACTAGATGGACTCTGGTCTGATCCAGCAGGCTAGTGACAGAGATCAGTTCTCTGGAGAAAATGGATGCTTTGGAGGCTGGACTCTATGCCATTATACAATGCATCCCTGACCTCATCAAACCCTCCAGCTCCGTCCCGTCAAAAAACTCCAGGAATTTCCCTACCTGATGTTGGCAACCCTTGTTGTATTATGCTATTATCCATCTGTTATGTCTTTCTAGGGTTGCCAACTCCACATTGGGAGGTTCCGGGACATATGGGGACAATAGAGTCGGGGAGAGAGCTCAACAAAAATGTGACAGCAGAATCCACCCTCTGGAGCTACCCTTTCCCCCGGGGGGAATTGATCTCTGTAGTCTGAGGTCGTTTCCCCACTTACCTGGGTGAGTGGTTGCTGTGTGCTACTCCCAGTGCGCGTCATTTCTGACGTGCGCCTGGGCTTCCCCACGACCCCGCGCTCTGCGCGGGTCATCAAAAGGCCGTTTCAAAAGGCGCCAGGAATGTCACACGCTGAGGGGGCGCGACAGTGGCAGCATCGGGGCGGCTGCGTTGTCGCCGCCCCTGTAATGGGGAGTGCCGGGGAACCCCGCGCTACTTGGGGAGAGTAGCGCATGTAACCCCCATGCTCAGAATGGGGTGGAGACTCAAAGCAGCAAGAGGCTGCAGACCTCATGTAGTTGGAGGAGACAAGGCTACCAGACTCGGACCTTGGTTTTATAAGCCCTTAACACCTTGTTAAGGTAACTGTAATATTGTTGGGAACTACTGGGAAGGTAGTTGTTTGTTTTTGCTATGTTGTAAATGTTGGAGTTTATTGTTTCAGGGTTTCTTTTTATGTTTGTAATGGGTGAGAGTTCTCCTGGAAACCTTCATCATGTTGAATCCTGTTCATCAAGCCCTTGGAGTCTTCAGGAGCCAACCCACTTGCAAAGAAGAACTGGACTTGGCAGTATCAGTAGACTGTAAATTAAGGACTTGAAAATGCAACCTGAACAGGACCTTGAAGTGTGATGTTAAATGTTGATGTTTGATGTTATATGTTAAGAAAGTAAACCATTTTGTTTTTAAAATTTGTTGTTGCAAACTCATTCCAAGTTCTGCCCCACAGAACCCACAGTTAGAGGTTACACACGCAGCAGCAGGTAAGTGGGGAAACGCTCAGCACAGTTGAAATTCTGGGGAAATTACAGGTCCCACGTTTTTATAATCCCTCTGACATGGTACATTCCTGGAGATTTGAAGGTCGTGCCTGAGAAGAGCTGGGTTTGGGTTTGGGTTTGGGTTTGGTAAAAGGTCTGGATTCCATGTCCTACCAGGAGCGTCTTAGAGAACTAGGTATGTTTAGTCTGGAGTAGAGGAGGTTAAGGGGTGACATGATAGCTATGTTTCAACCTTTGAAGGAATGACATGTTGAAGAGGGAGCAAGCTTGTTTTCTGCTGCTGCTGCAGAGACTAGGTCAAAGATTCAAGGTGCAGATAAAGAGATCTTACCTAAACATTGGAAAGAACTTCCTAACAGTGAGGAGTGTTCGACAGCAGAATACGCTGCCTTGGAGGTCTCCTTCTTTGGAGGTTTTTAGAGGCTGGATGGCCATCTTTCAAGGATGCTTTGATTGTTTTTTTCCTGAATGGCGGGGGTTGGACTGGATGGCCCTTGTGGTCTCTTCCAACTCTATGATTCTATGGTTTGGGGAGGAAGTTCAGTAGGGCATGCCG
This sequence comes from Sphaerodactylus townsendi, assembly GCF_021028975.2. Taxonomy (NCBI): domain Eukaryota; kingdom Metazoa; phylum Chordata; class Lepidosauria; order Squamata; family Sphaerodactylidae; genus Sphaerodactylus; species Sphaerodactylus townsendi. Next base: position 12,193,111 of record NC_059429.1, read on the forward strand.
CCATAGAGTTCACACTGCAAAGTCGTTGTTTTCACCCAGAGAACCAATCTCTGTAGTCTGGAGATCATTTGTAACTCTGGGGAAAACCCCAGGCTGCAGGTTGGTAACCCTAAACACTCCTCAATAAAGTTCCATGATGGCTTAATAGAACCCCCATATGAAGGGGCAGTCTACCAATGAATACAGGCTGCTGAGAAGGCAACAGGAGAGAGAGGTTTGGCTGCATTGACCCTGCTTATAAGTGTTTCTGGTTGATTACTGCGGGAAGTAGGGTGCAGAATGAGAGCCACTTGTAGTACTAGTCTAACACATTATGACTAGTACTAGGGAGATAGGATTGCGAACTCCAGGTAGGGATATTTGTGAAGGTTTGGAGGTGTACCCTGGGGACGGCCCGCAGTAGGGTGTAATACTATATACCAGGGGTCCCCAAACTATGGCCCGGGGACCAAATGTGGCCCCCTGAAGGCATTTATCCGGCCCGCCAGGCATGGCAGCGATAGCTCCATTCATGTGCAGTGGGGGCTCGAGGGAGAGGAGGAACTGGCCCTTAACGGCTACTGATTGCGGAAGCCATACGATGGCACCCCCCAAATCTCCATGAATTTTCTGACCCAGAGTTGGAAACCTTGATGTGGCAACGCCACGCACTTTCCTCTCGGCTACTCCACCTGTTGCTAAAAGGCTTTCAGCTTGTTCCTCACTCACTCCTACTTCGCATCAGCTGTTGGTGAATCGCTCGCTGGCTGCTAGGGAGGAAAGAACCCAGGAAGATACCTGATCCTGGGTTAGATGGAATGCTTCATTGGGAAAGTTCTGCTTTTTTTTTTTTTTACAGGGGAAGGTATTCCACAGCCTCCCCAACAATATTTGGAGCCCACCCTGTACTTGACATACTTTGGTCACTGTTCTAAAAATAGACCATGACAGAAAGGCTGAAAGGTGAAATCAAACATTTTACAATCATTTGTGCATAGGAATTTGTTCATAGTTTTTTTTAGTCCGGCCCTCCAACAGTCTGAGGGACAGTGAACTGGCCCCCTGTTTAAAAAGTTTGGGGACCCCTGCTATATACACAACCCTCCAAAGCAGCCATTTTCTCCACTGAAATTGTTCTCTGTAGTCTGGAAATCAGTTGTAATTCCAGGAGATTTCTAAGCCCTACCTGGAGGTTGGCAAGGGGGCTCAGAGACACAGCCCCTTCCGCACACGCAAAATAATGCGTTTTCAAACCACTTTCACAACTGTTTGCAAGTGGATTTTGCTATTCCGCACAGCTTCAAAGAGCGTTGAAAGCAGTTTGAAAGTGCATTATTCTGCATGTGCGGAATGAGCAACAGATTCTAATTTCTACTGTCACATGAAGCTCGCTGAACAACTTTGATCCAGGCCTCCTTCCTCTCAGCCTAACACACCGAGTCACAGGGCTGTTGTTAAAATAAAATGGGGTAGGTGTTTGTAAACAGCCAAAGAAAGGAGAAAAAAAAATCCAAACCCAACCTAAAAAAGAAACCAGGAACCAAAAAGTCTAATGAAGTGTATCAGTCTAATAAATATCCATTAAAATATTAAATGTATATTTTATTGCACGGTGCTGTATTTATAGCAATAAAAATAACTGTACATAAAAACCTCAATAGAAAATATGCATCTATATCTAAAAACATACACAGATCGCAATATCACAAAAATACATCAGAAACAACCACAGCCTCAATGGTAAAGATACAGTATACACAATATCTCAGAAACGTAGCACAAAAAAAGACACAACGCGTTTTGACCCCACTGGATAGTCTTCAGAGGTGACAGAACAACTCCCACACACAGAACTACTACCCTGTTTCCCCGAATATAAGACATCCTCTGAAAATAAGACATAGTAGAGGTTTTGCTGAAGTGCGAAATATAAGGTATCCCCCAAAAGTAAGACGTAGCAAAGTTTTTCTTTGGAAGCATGCCCGACGAACAGAACACAGAAAAAATAAGACAACCCCTGAAAATAAGACATAGCGCATCTTTGGGAGCAAAAATTAATATAAGACACTGTCTTATTTTCGGGGAAACACGGTATCAATCTGTACAATTTAATTTATATCCCTGTATGTTTTATATGGGTCCTGCAAAAAACAAACAAACCCAAAACATTAAAAACAATAAATTCAAATAGATCTTTCAGGTTGAAATTGCAAAACAAAAGGACGGGTCTAATTACTTACAAAAACAAAAATTAGCTAACGCCAGTGCAGGGGAGCTGTTATCTGGTTCGCCTGCCCCGGCGGTTTGCCACATGTCATGACCCTGAATAATCCGATTACTCTTCAGGCTGCTAAAAAAAAAGCAGGCTGTGTCCCGTTTCCTTGGCTGCCGTGGTTTGGAGAGTGGCAGAGGGGCTCTTTCCCCAAAAAGCAGGTTGCTTCTGGAGCTGGGCTTTCCTCGATCCTTCCAGAACAGGCTCCAGCTTTCCAGCCTTGTTGGGAAAGCTCCAGCCCGGTCCGAGCCGCTGTTGCTGGCTGTTGCATCATCTTTGAAACAGTGCCAAGGACTTCCCCTCAGCCTGGGTTGTAGGCGGGCGGAGGGAATATAAAAGGCCGACGCAGCTGCCAAGCCAGCCAGAACTGCGAGCCAGCGAGCCAGCAAGCGAGGGATTTTTCCACCCAGCAGTGCTGTCTGTCACCATGGCCAGCTACAGTCGTGTCTTGCTGCGGATGCTCCCGCTGCGCCGTTGGCCGTTGCCAACCCTGGGCCCTGTTTGGTTGAGCGATCCCCAGCCAGCCTGCCGGGTCCTGTGGCCGTCTGGCCACGGCCTCGTGGACCGAGTCGTGGCCGATGTGGAGAGGCAGATGCAGGACATGGAAAGGATGACCCGGGCCTTCTTCCAGGCCTCGCCTCTGCTGACGTGGGAGCGCGAGGAGCAAAGGGAGCCACGCAAGGAGTGTGCCACGGAGGCCGCGGCGAAGGGGGCGCCAGAAGGGGATTACCGTTTTTCTGTGGACGTGGCGGGTTTTTCCCCAGAGGAGGTGACCGTGAAACTGGATGGCAGAAAAGTCACCGTGACCGCCAAGCGCCAGAGGGAGAGCGAAAGTGAGGAGGGCAGCTACTGGCAGGAGCACCAAGAGCTGAGGCGGGAGACCCTCCTTCCTCTCGACGTGGATCTTCAGGCCGTCTCGTGCTCTTTGACCCCGGAGGGGCAGCTGTGTGTCGAGGCACCGCGGGTGGCTTCGTCCACGGCCACGGAGAAAGCCATCCCGATCGATGTCCAGTCGGCAGCATCAAAGAAGCCCAATGGGGAAGAGAAAGAACTGGGGAGTGACCAAGAGGTCAAGCCAAAAGATACCTGAAACCCTGCCTGATACCTGCGGACCATCCCCCAGCCACGGCATGGAAAACCAGACTTGCAGTGCAGACAAGACTTTGCATGCACTGGAGACTCACCTTTTGACTTTTCACCAGTTTGGACTCTTTTCTGTATCAGGCTCATCCAGGGCCCTTATTTACTTGTTTCCGTCTATGTAATAAACCATTTATTTTTCAACAACGACATTCTCCTGGTTGGATTGTTGAATGGAGTTTTTTTTCTTTTCTTTTCTTTTTGGAGTTAAGGGAAAAGAGGAGGTGGGGATTGGGTGGGATTGGAATACCAGGAAAGAATGTGTACATTAGGAGGTGGACCAGGTGGAATTTAACAGATTGGATGATTATTGGGAGGTTGTACTTATGTGTTGTTACAGAGTCCGGGAAGCAGCTTTTTGAACAGTAGTCCTACTGCCTCTCAGGGTTGTTGTGAGGATGAAATGGAAGAGAAAAACCATGTGCATCATCCTAAACTTCTCAGCGAACCCATGGTGACCCAGGCTCTGATCACATCTAGGCTAGATTACTCTAATATATAATGTGTTGCCAACCTCTAGGTCAGTGATGGCGAACCTTTTTGAGGCCAAGTGCCCAAATTGCAACCCAAAACTCACTTATTTATCGCAAAGTGTCAACACAGCAATTTAACCTGAATACTGAGGTTTTAGTTTAGAAAAAACAGTTGACTTCGAGGCATGCTTTACTCAGGAGTAATCTTGGTGGTAGTTGGTGGCTTTGCTTTGAAGCAACCATGCAACTCTTCCAATGGGTGAATCACGACCCTAGGAGGGTTTACTCAGAAGCAAGACCCATTGCCAGAAACCGAGCTTACTCCCAGGTAAAGGATCGCGCTTTAGTTCTTCGCATGAAAATCAGTCGTTTTAACAGTGCTTAACAGGGTTACCTACACTGCTCCCCCAAAACTAGGTCTTAGGTTTAATGCTAACAATCAACCCCAGCGGCCCCAGCCAGCCTAGATGTGGGGGGGGGGGGGCACTCTGTTTACACATGCCCACAGAGAGGGTTCTGAGTGCCACCTCTGCCACCCGTGCTATAGGTTCGCCATCACTGCTCTAGGTGGTGACTGGAGATCCCCTGATATTACAATTAGTCTTCACGTGACAGTTTCCCTGGAGATCTATATTGCCTGCTTTGGGAGACAAACTCTGTGGGATTATACCCCATTGAAGTCCCTCCCACCAGCAGTGGGATTCAAATAATTTAACAACCGGTTCCGGTGGTGGGATTCAAATAAGTTATCAACTGGTTGTTTACAAGCACCATTTGAACAATCGGTTCTGCCGAAGGGGTGCGAACCGGCTGAATCCCACCACTGCCTCCCACCCCAAACCAAACCCTCCTCAGGCCCCTGCCAAACTCTCCAGGTATTTCCCAACCCAGGGCTGGCAACCTTAAATATGTCCTCTGCCGAGCTGCCTTTGCAAATTGCCGGAAACTTCACCTGGCCTAAAATGCAGCAACCGGGTCATTTTCAGGGACTGGATCTGGGCTGAAAGATCTGCATTGGGTACCTATCCATTTCCAGGCACGATTCAAGGTGCTGCTTTATTGAAGACTGGGACTGAGGCAGGGGCGTAACAAGGCAAACTGGAGCCCTGGGCAAAACCTGAGTTGGATGCCCCCCCCCAGGCGGCCGCCCCTCCATGACCCAAAAAAAATTTTTGTACCAGGTCATTGGTGCCTGCAGGGGGTGCATTTTTAGACATATCGGCACCAAACTTTCAGGGTATCATCCAGAGACTGTTCTGATGATAACCCCCAAGTTTGGTGCAGTTTGGTTCAGGGGGGCCAAAGTTATGTACCCTCAAATGGGCAGCCCCCATCTCCTTAGTTCTTATTGGAAAGAATGGAGGATGAGGCACCCCCTTTGAAGGTCCATAACTTTGCCCCCTCCCAAACCAAACTGCACCAAACTTGGGGGTTATCATCAGAACAGTCTCCTGATGATACCCTGCAATTTTGGTGCCGATACATTAAAAAATGCACCCCCTGTAGGCCAAAATGTGAAAAACAACAAAAAATAAAAACGGATCGCTCCCATGCCATGTGACTCAAGATTCTGATGCCCTGGGCAATTGCCCAAACTGCCCAATGGATGTTATGCCCCTGGACTGAGGTATATGAAGGCCCACCTGTTCCCATAACGTCCAGCCTGCCAACCAAGATCTTCCTCAGAAGCCCTCTTCTTTGTGCCCCTGAGGTGAGGCAGGCAGCAACTAGAGACAAGGCTTCTCTGGTGGGGGCACTGGACTTTCGGAATGCTCTCCCCTTTGTGGCTCGCTTGGCACCTACTTCACTTCCTTTTAGGTGCCGGGTCAAATCATTCCTTTTGAACCCTGTCAGGGTTTTATGTTTTTTAGCTATTTTATGCTCTGCTCCTGCCCTATCCTATTTTCACAGTCATCCGGCAGCCGTCTGTCGGCCATACTGCTCCAGGGTGGCTTGTCTGGCATCACCCAGAACCCCGGCCTTTTCCATCACGACTTTGGCTCCTGAAGATGTGAGGGGGCCCCTCCTTGGAGACTTTCAGGAGGCGCTGCCAGGCCTTTGGAGGGAGTCTCAATTGGCAGGAATCTTCCAAAGAAGAGGGGAGAGATTTAGCACTTGCTGTTTTATTTTCTGTTCTATTCTGTTCCGCAGAAAGACGATCCTTCGGTCAGTCGAGGTGCAGCGGTTGTGAAAACTGCATGCTCACGCATTAGAATGTAGAAGAGAAGAAGCAGAGTTTGGATTTATATCCCCCCTTTCTCTCCTGCAGGAGACTCAAAGGGGCTGACAATCTCCTTGCCCTTCCCCCCTCACAACAAACACCCTGTGAGGTGGGTGGGGCTGAGAGAGCTCCGAGAAGCTGTGACTAGCCCAAGGTCACCCAGCTGGCGTGTGTGGGAGTGCACAGGCTAATCTGAATTCCGCAGATAAGCCTCCACAGCTCAGGCAGCAAGAGCTGGGAATCAAACCCGGTTCCTCCAGATTAGATACGCGAGCTCTTAACCTCCTACGCCACGGCTGCTCCTGAATGTAGTCCTGAATGAATATGAAAATTATCATTTTTACGCGCTGCCTTTGTCAAAACCGTTATTTTGATAATTATTGAACACGGTACTTTGATACAAGAGCATTTATGCCAAAATGTATCTTTTACTTTAAAAAAACAGACAGGGGGAACAGGGCTAGGTAGGCACAAGGACCCAAGAAGAACATTCCTGCAACGAAGAAGGCCCAGCATGCTTTGTTCTGTAGCAGAGGAATATAGAACCCGACTATCACCTTTCTGTGGGACAGAGCATAGCTGGGGATGTTTTGAACTGTTATTGTAAGCCTCCCTGAACCACGAGGAAAGGCAGGATCCAAATGTGTTAACAAAGTATATAAATCGTGATAACTGTTTTGGTGGTTTTGTTTCAGTCGTACGCTACCTTGAGCAGGTCACTGGGAGGCTGCATATACATTTCCCAAAGAAATAAAGATGGAATAAACATATCGTATGCAAAAAGGATGTATCGGTCTTAGGCGAAGGTCCCCAACATGGCGCCCAATGGGCACCCCAGCACACGGCAAGACTATTCCAGGTACTGGCCAGGTTTTTTTTTTTTTTTTAAAGAAAGCATGGCCATGTGAAGCTGTTGCCAGCAGGGCTTCTGACAGGGGCAACAGATTTTTAAAATGTTGCTTTGGCAGCAACTGCCATTCCAACACAAGGATCTTCACTGTGTCCCTGAAGGGAACCTGAGGCAGCCATTTTGTGCCTGGGCCCACCTCCTGAGGCAGCCATTTTGTGCCTGGGCCCACCACGCAGAGCCAGAATTCCAAAAGTGGCCATGGGCTATACAAGGTGGGCTATATATTCTTGTAAACCTGCGAATAAACATTTCATCTTTATTTGCTTGTTAATCAGCCTCAAGAGCCATTTGAGAGTGCCCAACCCAGCCTCAAGGAGCCATTTGAGGGCGATTCCGTACACGAGTAAAATAGGTTCGACCCAGTTCCCTGAGAAGGGTACTGACCTAGATTGAAGCCATTGTTGTTCCCCACTGCAACCAGCTTGATCCCAGCTCGGAGGGCAGAATCATCCTGTGCCTCTTCGCTGCTCCGTTCCGATTGGCTGCTGTTCTACAGCCATGTTCTGTCTATCCCCACACACGTTATTTAAAAAACTGCCACAGGAATGGAGGGACGAAGGTGGCGTTTTTTGATTGGCCAGCTGTACGCATGCCCGAAACACTCAGCTGTGATTGGCTGAATGGGGGACTCCTGGCACCAGAGATTCCGCACTTTACTGGAATCGAGCTGAGTTCGAGCGTGGTTCCCTGAAAAAGTAGTAGTTCCCAACTGTTGTCGGAAATTTGACCATTACACGGGGCAAAGCTGGTACAAAACCACATCGATCCCAGTGGTTGTGCGGAGCACTTAGGTCGAATGCAGCTCGAACTTAGGTCGATAATGCAAGTGCGGAATCGACCTGAGAGTGCCCAATCCAGCCTCAAGGAGCCATTTGAGAGTGCCCAACCCAGACTGATAAGAGCAATCCGTTTTTGGAGGAAAAAGAAAAATCACCTCACAGAGCTATCAACATTGCATCAGAAGCGGCAGTTAGAATAAGCCGGCCAGGATCTCCTGAAGAGCTTTAGTTGTGTGCCCTTTATATATTAACTGATGACGCTAACCTTTTCCTAGTTTAAAGAACACCATGCCGTCTCTGAGGCTCCTTCCGCACATGCAGAATAATGCCCTTTCAAACTGCTTTCGGTGCTCTTTGAAGCTGTGCGGAATAGCAAAATCCACTTGCAAACAGTTGTGAAAGTGGTTTGAAAACGCATTATTCTGCGTGTGCGGAAAGGACCTGGGAGTAAAAAAAAAAAAAAGAGGAATATAAGAAGCCAAGACTGTTGAGAGGTGGCAGTTTTATTGGAGGCAGCCGGGAAGTTGCCGGTTCACATTTTACATCTGAAAGAAGGCCAACTCTTTGAAAAATATATATATATATATATCTGTTTATCCAGGTAACGCAGGGCTAGCTCCAGTTGGCACTGAGAGTTGCCAGTGCAAAGCATGATGGGGAAGTTGTGGAAACAGAGGGGGGAAAATGCGGCTGGGTGATCTTGGCAGGGCAGGGATTCGAGAGGGTGAAGGAGGGATCAATCAGATTTTTGATCTCGGTGACGACATTCAACAGAGAGGCAACAGGCACACTCCAGGAGATTGTTATGCCCGTGGGGGGGGGAGGGAGACTGCTTGTCTTGCAGGTCAGGGAGGTGACCAAGACAGGGCGAGACCCTCCTCCAGCATCAATTTGTTTTCTCCTGTAAGATAGCGTACCAAAAATCACACACACACCCCCACACAAAAAGGGTATTGGCATGAGCTGTTAGTCAGCCCTGAGTTATCCTAGTAGCCCAAAGCAGGCCTGAACAGCCCCTGAAGGTGCCCTTTCCAGAAATAAAGCCGATGCACCCACCAGCTCCTTTCTGCCTCCCCCTCCCGGCAGCCACTAGCTTCTCCCTTCTCTTAGGTTTCACAATCTCCCCATTGGCTCAATTTTCGCAGCACTCTTCTCTCTCTCTCTCTCTCTCTACAGAGCAGATCACAAAAGGACAATTTCAGCAAAAAATAAGAATCCAGGGAGCCCGGGAAAGAACGGGAGGGAAATGAGACACATGTATGCGCACTCCAAAAGAGATTTCTGCAGCGTGGCCAAGGCAGGAAGGTGCTGAGAGACGTAGGTCCAGTTTTCCCGCACCACCCCGAAAATACTCCCAGGGCTTCCAGACTTTTTCTCACCCCTGGCTTCCCACCCGCCAGCCACACAGCCAGCGGCAGGCCTTCACCGCCACCAGGAGGGGGCAGCTCCCATGGAATGGTTCAGTGACATTTCCGGGTGGGAGTAGCAGAGCCCCGCCCCCCTTCCCCAGCCTGCCTAACAGTCCGGGCTGTGTAGTGATCATCGAGGGCCAGATACGGGGAGAAAAAGGTTTTGGGGGGAAGAGCTGATCTCGGGGCTCCGTTCGCCAAAATGGGCTGCTGGCAACGGCGCTAGTTCCTGGCGGCTATGACAACTGACAAGGCCACGCCTCCCAGCGCCACGGCCGTGGCACCAAACAACCACTTCCAAGGAATAGCCTAGGAGGAAGAGAAAAAGAAAAACAGTTTTCCACATTGGAAGCCAGACTGTGGAGGGCAGGAAATACACATTGCGTTCACATTTGTTTCCCAATATTTTTTTTTAAATCACAACATCTATGGTACGCCCATATTTGGAATAACGTGGATGGGTTGGAGCTGGAGCTGGGGGTGCGTGGAGGTGAAGAGAGCAAGCTGTGATCCCAAAGGTGGCCAGTTGAGATCCTGTCTCTGTCACACGCTTGCTGGTGGGCCTTAGACACATCACTCCACCCAAACACCCGTCCGAACCTTACAGGGATGTTGTGGTTATGAAATAACATGCGATAAGTACTCGGAAGACAGGAACACACATATACACGCCAGGTACTAACAGAAACTCTCAATCCAAGAAGGCAGAGCTGCAAACAAACTGCAAACATAGGTGAGCAAAAGGCTCGGAACACCTTTTCTACAGAAAAAAGCAGAGTTTGGGAGGGGTATTTTAGTCTACGCAACAACAGAGGACTAAAAAAAGCTGGATGCGAGGAGCAGAACATACACATGACACGCAACATAAAAACACGAAGAGCCACAACGCTAAAAGCTTCAGCCTTCCCTTTGCTTAAGCTGGGATCTAAATTTTACTTTCCTCAGGGGCAGCCCCCTTTTTGTTTTGTTAAAATAAATTTCCTTTAAAGCCCTTTCTGCTGACTCCATAGGGGTCTGCAACCTGCGGCTCTCCAGGTGTTCATGAACTCCAATTCCCATCAGACCCCTGCCAGCCAATTGGCCATGCTGACAGGGGCTGATGGGAATTGTAGGTTCGTGAACGTCTGGAGAGCCGCAGGTTGCAGACCCCTGCTTACGAACACGAAGCCAAGAACCAAAGAGCTGTTCGAACGAAATTTCACCCTCTCCCCGCAGCTCCTCCCGATGCTCGCCAGCCGCCAAGTCCTCGCAATGCCTGATCAGAACACTGGGCGGACTCGAACCTGGCACGCCCTTCCGCTTCAACACCAGCCCTTTAACAAAAGTACGCCAGCCTTCTCAGAAGGGCTGCAAGAACTCGGAAACTTTCGGGCCCTCAGCAGCTGGAGTGTTTGTGAGCATGCCGTGCCTTCGGGTCAGGCGAGACAACGACACCGGCTTTTCCCCAACTGGAAACGGGTGACTCAACGGAAAAGCCCTTCTCTCTCTGGGTCCCGTGGGATAGGGCTCCTTTTCTCCACCTACCCGGGAGGACTTATCTTTACACTTATCAGGGGGTCCGCTGGAGCCAGCAGTCCCCAGCATCTTGCGGTACATCTCAGTCTCCACGCTTTTTTGGTCGGCGTGCTTCTTTGCCAGCTTTGAGAGCTCCATGTGGATGGTCTGGAGGCCAACAGAAGAGAGGGAGACATGACCAACTCTCCAAACTCGGGGGGGTAGATTTTTTTTCCCCCAGAAAGAACACACCACCTTCGGAGGCTCTCCATATTCCTGGGACTTTGTACCTGGCCAGGATCTCATATGGTGGGATTGATGGGGGCGGCTCCCACGGGTCGACAGGGACTTACTGGACAGGCAGCCCTCTTAAAGGTCTCGGCCGTGCATGACCACTGAGTCTAAAATTTGCTGATTAGGGAATTGGGGCAGAGTTCAAAACACGTCCTCGGAAGAGCCAGCGTGGTGTAATGGTTAAGAGCAGGTGCACTCTAATCTTGAGAACCGGGTTGGATTCCCCGCTCGGCCGCTTGAGCTGTGGAGGCTGATCTGGCGAACCAGATTAGCTTGTGCGCTCCAACACACACCAGCTGGCTAGTCACAGTTCTTCGGAGCTCTCTCAGCCCCACTCGCCTCACAGGGTGTTTGTGGTGAGGGGGGAAGGGAAAGGAGATTGTCAGCCCCTTATGTGAGGTCGATTCCCCACTGGCAGGTTTGACCTAGGTTCAACCCAGGTTTGACTTAGGTATTCCCCACAGCCGCTGAGTTCGACACGGTTCCGTCCCAGCTTCGCCCCATCAAACTGTCAAATTCCGACTCCATCAGGGAGGTACAACTTTTTCAGCGAACCTAGGTCGAACTCAGGTCGAAGCCGGTAAAGTGGGGAATCATCGAGGAACTGTTCCCTCCGGTCAGCCAATCACAGTTCAGTGTTTTGGGCATGCTCAGAACGAAAGACTCGCAGCGGGAAAAGCGCACCCTTTTTAAAAAAATCCTTCTTGTATATGAAGCGATGGCCATACATCTAAACAAAGCACACGCTTACATCGCCTGCTTTTTAGCAGCTACATAGAGCACTGATTTGTGGCTATGTTGCCGTTATGTAAAAAAAAAAACAGATGCATGTTCACGTTCCCATGGTAACACGACAGCCAATTGGGAACAAAGAACAGAAGAGGCGCTGAGGTGATTCCGCCCTCTGAGCTCAGCTCTGGTGGGACGAACTCAGCTGCTGTGGGGAGTAACAATGGAGTCGACCTAGGTCAGTTCCTTTTCAGGGAACCGGGTCAAATCTAGTCGACTCTGCAGTGGGGAATCAACCTGAGTCTCCTTCAGGAGAGTAAATCCAAACTCTTCTTTTCCTTCTTCCTCTTGGAAATTGCTTTCAGTCCATCAATCAAGCCAGCCTTTAAACCAGGGGTGTCAAACATGTGGCCCAGGGGCTGGATCCAGGCCAAGGGGATTTATCAGGACACCAGCCAGCTGAGGTAACCCCCATCTCGCTTACCTCCCGAGTGAGGTAGAGGTTGGCTCAGTTGGCTCGTGGACCTGATAAGCCCTCTCAAGGCAGACAGCCAATCCTGCTGTGGGCTTGCCAGCCCAGGCATCACCCCCAGTGCCGTTCTGGGGCCAGCTGAGGCAGCCGCCGCCATCACCCCGCCACAGGGCCCAGCCTGACCGAGTCATATTTATGTCATATCCAGCCCTCGTAACACATGTCTTCGACACCCCTGCTTCAAACGCTGAACCCCCAAGACTTTTGAACCACCCAAACAGGGCTTTACAGCCACAGTTCTGCAAGCACCTCAGGTCAGGACTAGGCCAGGCCTCCAAGAAGAGAAAGAAAAATCTCCCTGCTGTCCCAAAAGCCATTCGCTTTAACGGAAAAAAAGGGGGTTGGACGAATTCTCCTAGGTCTAAGTCCCTGTAAGGCATAGGTGTCAAACTCGCGGCCCTCCAGATGTGATGGACTACAGTTCCCATCATCCCCTGCCAGCATCACGCTGCGCTGTAAGGCTTCTACACCACTGCACGGAAGCTGACTCTCACTGAGTGGAACTGAGCCACCAGTCAGACTGGTGGGCAGCTGCCCAATCGGCGCGGCACTAATACGGTGTCTGCACGGTGGCACGGCTTACAGGGAACGTGAGCTATGACCAATGAGGGCTCAGTGGAATTTCACTGTTCAGGCAGCCTTTGAGTTCCAGGTGTTGAAAATACAGGATGGGAAAAAGGTCTTCATTTTCCTGGCAGGGAATATGGAAGCCACCATGGAAAGAATAAGGTAGGACAAGAGGGACATTTGGCCAGACCAGCAGCGCCTAGTATATTTATGACTGTGTTTGAAATACTCAGCTGGATCAGACCATAAAAACGCAGATAGCCTAGGTTCTTGTTTCCAGCAGTAGCCAGTGGGATGCCTCCGAGAAGCTCCGAAGTAGAGAACAAAGGGAAAAGTTGTCTCTGAATGTAGGTCCCACCTTGGCTCAGCAACTAGCATCTAGTGATACACTAAATGCCAGTGGCGGAGCTACAAGGGGACAGGGGGGGCGCCATGCACCCGGCGCATGCCTGAGGGCGCAGAAAATTGCCCCAGGCCCCTCCCCCTCCCCCCGCAGCACCCCCCCCAGTGGCACCCCCCCCTTCCTCCTTCCCACACTTACCTTAGTTCCTTTCCTTTTTCTTGAACTTTTTCAGGCTGCAAAAGGCCTGTTCGCAGTAAAAACAGCCTGAGGAACTACAGTTCCCAGGAGACCTTGGGGCTCACAAGGTCTCCTGGGAAGTATAGTTCCCATCAGGCTGTTTTTACTGTGAACAGGCCTTTTGCAGCCTGAAAAAGTTCTAGAAAAAGGAAAGGAACCAAGGTAAGTGTGGGAAGGGGGGAAGGAGGGAAGGGGGGGGTGGAAATTATAGAATGCGCACCGGGCGCAGTTTGGCCCAGCTATGCCTCTGCTTAACACAGAAGGCTCCAGTTAATTACTGTGACTAATAAAATTGTTTTAACCCACAAAAAACCCCTAAGCCTATGGCCATCGCCACTTCCAGTGGCAGGGAGTTCCAAAAGTTAACTAAGAACTTTGTGACACAGTTCTTCTTTTCTGATCAGGATGTCAGGTCAAGTGGAAAGTCCCCTCCTCCAGGTCAGGTCTATTAGCCACCTGGCATCCGTTGGTACCCTCCCCCTACAACTGCCACCCCCAAACCTTTTTAAGCCTGAGGCTACCTTCCGACACAGTCTGGTGGATGCAGCCACAAAACGGTTGCTGCAGCTTACCTTCGGTCATACAGTGAAGATCTCTGTGGCGGCAGCTGCTGCCAAAGCAACATTTTAAAAATGCACAGCCAATCAAATCTCTATGGGCCCATCAGGGCAAAAAACCCCACCCAGCATGCACCCATTTTTTTAAAGCACTCAGCACCAAGAGAAGTGTTACTGGGTGCTCCCCACTATCTGAAGACCTGTGCCCTACCCATGACCTGGGTGCAACAGTTCCTTCGCGTACCTTATTGGAAGGTTCCAGCTTCAACGCAGCTTTCAAGATCGGGATAGCCTCACTGTATTCCCCCTGCTGAGCCAGGACCTAGGAGGGAAGCAGGCAAAACAGAACTGCAGGTGGTTCCACCGAGCGAACGGCTGGGTGAGCAGGCTCTAGGAACAAGAACCTGGGTGCTAAACTGGCTGAACTCCCTGTCAGCTGACACCAGGGCCCTGCATGGCCTTAATCAGCCCCGCAGGGCCTGCAAGCCAGAAATGTTCCACTGGGCTTTCCGTTGAGGCCACCCGTTCGTCCGACTCATCCCATCCTGCCGGCCTCCCAGATTCCAACATGTGCATTTTAAATTGTGCACCCCTCTTCCCTTTTTTCTCCACACCCAACAACTCTCTGGTAAAAAGACTGCGTCGGAATGGGGGACAAAAGATTGTAGGACCGGGGTGCCTGCTGTTTTTTGTTCGCCATCTGTGGATTTTAGTTTTCAGTATTAGTCTTTAGTGTGAAGTTTGTATTGCATTATTCGATGTTTAACCTTGTGTGTAAGCCATCCTGAGCCCGAAGTCAATTGGGAAGAGCAGGGTTTAAATCTAATAAAATAAAAGGCAGAGTGTGGTTACTTGACTCAATGAAAGCCATTTTGTACATTTTACTCTTTGGGGATTTTGAAGGGACTAATATGGCTGTACAACTGTTTCTACTTGACATCCTAGGGCACAGGTTACAAACTCATGGCCCTCCAGATGTTATGGACTACAGTGCCCATCATCCCCTGCCAGCATCATGGGAACTGTAGTCCATAACATCTGGAGGGCCACGAGTTTGACACCTATGTCCTAGGGCAGTGGTGTCAAACTCAGGCCCTCCAGATGTTCATGGACTACTATTCCCATCAGCCCCTGCCAGCATGGCCAACGCAGGGGCTGATGGGAATCATAGTCCATGAACATCTGGGGGGGCAGAGTTTGACACCTGTGTCCTAGGGTCACTGAATGGATTTCAGCATGATGCAATAGCACAGCAATAATATTAATAATACAGTATTTACTCAAATGCAAGACTGGAATTCTTTCACAGGTATGAAATAAAAAAAGGGGTCATCTTACATTTACATGCAAGTTACAGTTATGTCCAATAATAACATTTTCAGGCAGTGGTCCTTCTTTTGAGTAAATACGGTAATAAAAAAAATATGAAACTACCGGTATAAACATGCCTAAAATTCCATCTCAGGAGGCCAGTCCAAGGTCCCAATCCAAGAGAGGCCCTTTCCCGTGGTGCAATGCTCGTCTCATTGCTAGCACCTGGGGTTTTTGCTTTTTGTTGGTCAGTTGCATCAGCCAAGCTAAGAAATGTATTGTCGAAGGCTTACATGATCCTCTGAAGATGCCAGCCACAGATGCAGGCGAAACGTCAGGAGAGAATGCTGCTAGAACACGGCCATACAGCCCGGAAACCACACAGCACCCAAGCTAAGAAACTTTTCAGTTTTACCCAGGCTGTTGGTTAACCTTTCTGTTGTTGGGGATCGGCTACCTGCTTGCCCACCCACCAATAAATATATACATAGTTGTCTGCTTGATTGTAGTCATGGTTGATTAATTCTGTATGAGCTCCGTGGCACAGAGTGGTAAGCTGCAGTACTGAAGTCAAAGTTCTGCTCTCAACCTGAGTTCGAGTCTGACCAAGTCGGTTTAGGTATCCGGCTCAAGGTTAACTCAGCCTTCCATCTTTCCGAGGTCGATAATATGAGTAATAAGCTGGGGGTAAAGTGTAGATAGCTGGGGAAGGCAAGGCCGAACCACTCCACAAACATATTCTGCATAGTAAACGTTGTGACCCCATGGACCAGTAATGACCCAGTCAGTGGTGGGATCCAAAAAATTTAGTGACAAGGTGGTGGGATTCAAACTGTGGCTTAGCGCCAATGGGGCTGTGCGGGGCACGATGGGGTCGTGGCTGGGCATTCTGGGGGCGGGGCATTCCTGGGCGGGGCTGTGGCAAGGACACAGCCGCTGCGCCGGTCCTTGGGCAGGAAACGAATGCACGCAGGCGCAGGCTGCCACGCACGCCGGTGCACCTCCTGCTAGACTGCTTCAAGTTCTGCGCGCTACTGCTGAGAGGAGGGGCGTAACTAAGGCAAAAATCATGTGGCAAATCACCCATAAGTAACTTCCTCTCGGCACACACAAATAATTAGTAACCTACTCTCGGGAACCTGTGAGAACCTGCTGGATCCCACCTCCGGACCTGGTGCTTTCAGAGGGAACTACCTTTACTTTTTCATTCATTTTAGATTTACATCTGACACAGGAGCCTACAACTGACAGGCAAGATGGCTTATCTTGTAAAACAAAGTCAGAAGAAGAAGAAGAAGAAGAAGAAGAAGAAGAAGAAGAAGAAGAAGAAGAAGAAGAAGAAGAAGAAGAAGAAGAAGAAGAGGAGGAGGAGGAGGAGGAGGAGGAGGAGGAGGAGGAGGAGGAGGAGGAGGAGGAGGAGGAAGAGGAAGAGGAAGAGGAAGAGGAGGAGGAGGAGGAGGAGGAGGAGGAGGAGGATTTATATCCCCCCTTTCTCTCCTGCAAGAAGACTCAAAGGGGCTTGCAATCTCCTTTCCCTTCCCCCCTCACAAAAAGCACCCTGTTGTGGTGGGGCCGAGAGAGCTCCGAAGAACTGTGACTAGCCCAAGGTCACCCAGCTGGCGTGTGTGGGAGTGTACAGGCTAATCTAAATTCCCCAAATAAGCCTCCACAGCTCAGGCGGCAGAGCTGGGAATCAAACCTGGTTCCTCCAGATTAGAGTACACCTGCTCTGAATTACTATGCCACTGCTGCTCCTGTGTAAAATAGGCACACTTGCACCCAGGATGCTACGCTACCCCCTCCTCCCTGAAAAGAGGTTCAGAATCACCCCCCTCCCCCCACCCAGGCCCGAGCTCTACCTTTCCTTTCCGGAAGAGGGCTTTTATGTTGTCCGGCTGCTGCTCCAGCACCTGATTGCAGGATCTCAAGGCCGCTTCGTAATGGTCGAGTTTTAACTGAGAGGCTGCTAAGTTGTTCAGACACTTCACCTTCACGTCCAGCAGCTCGGCCTCCTCCTCTGGGCTGAACTCGACTGCAGCAAGCAAAGAGGAAAAGTTACAGCCCCGAATAAGGGCCGGGTTCTGTGATCAGGATAGTTTGAATAACCTTTTGTCTCCATTTTACGAGAAAATGCAACCCCCTCAATCCAGCATCCACTGTGAAAATCACCACTGCTTCAAATTTAGCGTTTAAGTACCGTGGTGGCGAACCTTTGGCACTCCAGATGTTATGGACTACAATTCCCATCAGCCCCTGCCAGCATGGTCAATTGGCCATGCTGACAGGGGTTGATGGGAATTGTAGTCCATAACATCTGGAGTGCCAAAGGTTCGCCACCACTGGAAGAGAAGTTGAGGGGGAGGTGGGACAGGCAATTTCACACCTTGCAGAGAATCAGGTTGCTTGAAAACCTTTTTCCAACCCAAACCGAGTGTCCAATCCTCAGATGCTTGGCCACACTCACTTTCTCTAAGTAAAGGTTTCCTAAGGACCTTCTAAAAGCTATGCACAGTCAATCAGATGCCACCAGAGGCATAGCTGGGCCATACTGTTCCCGGTGCACACTCTGTGTTTTCCGCCCCCCACCACTCCGAAACGCCCCCCCCCCCCCAACACACACACTTACCTTAGTTCAACCTGAAAATGCAGGCTGGAAAAAGCAGCCTGTTCACTTGAGGGCTGAAAACGGCCTGGCGGGGACGACACTTCCCAGGAGACCTTGGGACCTGCACTTGGGACCTGGAAAGTGTCGTTCCCACCAAGCCATTTTTAGCCAAAAGTGAACAGGCCGCTTTCCAGCCTGCACTTTCATGGGATGGGAACTATACTTCCCGGGAGACCTTGTGATCCCCAAGGTCTCCTGGGAACTGTAGTTCCTCAGGCCGTTTTTACTGCAAACAGGCCTTTTGCAGCCTGAAAAAGTTATGGAAAAGGAAAGGAACTAAGGTAAGTGTGGGAAGGGGATGGGGGGCGCCACGGGGGATGCACCACTGCGGGGGATGCACCGCGGGGGGTGGGGGAAAGGGGGAGGGGCCTGGGGCAATTTTTCACGCCCCCCAGGTGTGCGCCCAGTGCAAGGCGCACCCCCCTTGTAGCTCCGCGACTGACAACAAATAACATAGAGAAAAGCTGCTTTTCAGGACTTCCAGTTTGGTAGGCAAGGCAGCAACAGACCATAAGTGGGCCCTGGGTACCTTTGGAATTGGAGCCAATAACTTTCAGGGCAATGTCGTAGGAGTTTATGGCCAGCACGTAATCTGCTCGCTGGTAGTGGAAGTTGCCCCGCTCCCTCTTGTTGTTGGCTAGCTTCACTTTCTCTTTCCCGCTGAGCAGCTCCAAGTCCGGGGCATCCTGGGCTGTCAGTAACTCCACTTCGAGGGTAAGGGCAGCATCGGGCGGGACGTCCGGGCTTCTGTTCAAACATATCAACAACATGCCATCATGGAGGAAGTCTTCGGCAGGATCAAACCAACAGTCTCTTTAGTCAAAGGTCCTGTTTCCAACAGCGCCCAGCCCTGGTGCTTCTGGGTATCTCACAAGCTGGGCATGTAGCCGGCTTTCCCCTCTGGCAGTTGGCATTCAGCTACACTGCCTTGAATCACGGAGGTTTCATTAGACATGATGGCTATTAGCCACTAATAGAATTATCTTCTATGAATGTGCCTCTTTCTTTAAAACGGTTTCAGTAACCACCGCCATGTCCAGTGGCAGGTAGTTCCACAAGTGTCAGGCCACGCCATTCTTGGCCTGCCAATGTGCATGCCACCAGCCCAGCTGCAGCTGGGCTCACTATCTCTTTGCCCCAAGACCACGGGGCCTCTGTTTCTTGTTTCGCAAGTACCTAGTTCAATAGAGCTTGCCAAGTACTTCTAATCTTTCTTTCGCAGGGAGTAACTCCTCTATTCTCAAAACAATGTAACTGCATTACTGTCCTTTCTCATGCTGATGTGGATTGAATAGGCTGACCAGACGTCCCGCTTTTGGTGGGACAGTCCTGCCTTAAAACAATTTGTCCTGCGTCCTGCAGGTTTTTTCAAGTGTCCCAGTTTTTGAAAGGCTGCTGCACTGCCTTCTGGGGCGCAAGGCAGCGCTTAACACGCCCCTGCGCTACGCGTTATTGACAGAGAGCACGTGCCTTCTGTGCTCCAGTTTCCCTTCGGGTCTGTCACAGTGGCGTGGAAATGGGAGTGCCCTGCAGAAGGCCGCGGCGCGCCTGTGGCTGATAAGGCACAAGACGCAGCCTACCCGCCCATCCCGGTTCACAAAGGTGACTATCTGGTCACCTTAGGGTTGAACCAAACTGTAACCTTAAGGCATATACTGGGGCCAGGGAGCTTGGATCTCAGATTCAGCTACCTGGCCATTGGGCTTAACACAGTTCCAATAAAGCTCTTGGACCTTTCTTGAGACTTATTATTGACTGGAGTACCAGACCCTTACAACAAGACAGGCAAGTACTTTCTTTCGCCTCTCCTGAATTTACTGCTTTTTGCCTGGCTGAATTTTAGCATCAGGAGAGAGGGGAAACTTTGATATGCGTCCGATCCAAGGGGAGGACCTGTGGCTAAGTGACAGAGCATGGGATGCAAAGGGTACCAAGTTCAATTCCCAGCACATCTAGTTAAAAAGGAGCAGGCGGCAGGTGACGTGAAAGACCCTTGCTTGGGAATCTGGAGTGCTGCTGCCCGTCTGAGCACACAGCACCAGCCCAGATGGACCAAGGATCTGAGTCAGCATCAAGAAACTTATGTGTTTATTTTATTTATGTTATTCACAGTCTGCCTTTTTCACTGGAACTCAAGGCAGATTACACACACTGAGCCAGTTGGGGGGGGGGGGTTCCATCAAGACACAGCTGCCTGTGGCGACCCCTGGTGACGTTTTCAAGGCATGACACATTCACAGGTGGTTTGCCACTGCCTGTCTCTGCATCACAGCTCTGGCATTCCTTGGAGGCCTCCCATCCAAATAATTGCCAGGGCTGACCTTGCTTAGCTTATGAGATCTGATGAGATCAGGCTAGCCTGGGGCTATCCAGGTCAGGAGTGAGTTAATATGCTTCAGATCCTTCAAGTGGTCTAAAATCCTAATGCACTGGTTATTGACTGTCCCACTTTGAGAGAGTCTACAAAACGGGACATTCAAAACCAATGTATTAGGATTTCAGAGGTCTTGAACCACCAAGAGAACTGAAGCACGGCATAAGTATGAACATGGCAAATTAAGCAGTACAAAAATTACATAATAGGATGGAATGAACCGGCATCCCTTGGCAAAACAGTCCCCCCACCCATGCAGTGGTGGGATCCAAAAATTTTAGTAACAGGTTCCCATGGTGGTGGGATTCAAACAGTGGCGTAGTGCCAATGGGGCTGGGTGGGGCACGGCGGAGGCGTGGCCGGGCATTCCGAGGGCGGGGCATTAATAATTTCTCTGTTACTGTAAAAAACTCTTACTGTAAAAAAAAGTTCCTAATTTCTAGCTGGTATCTTTCTGTCCATAATTTAAACTCATTATAGCAAGTCCTATCGTCTACTGCCAACGGAAACAACTACTTCTCCTCTAATTGACTGCATGTTAAATACTTAATACTTTCAAATACTTAATTTTGTTTTTAGAAATCAAAAGAAGGAGACTTTCCTTAAACAAGGAACTTTACCATATTTCTAAAACATGTTTTTAAAACAGCCCAACGGGGAGAATTATCCCGTTTTCTACCTTCGCTAACCAGCCACATAGGAAACAACAGGACTTTATGATTTTGGGACCTAATGGAATTTCTAACGGAAAAGCAGACCCAATTAGTAACCCCCTCTCGGCACACACAAATAATTAGTAACCCACTCTCGGGAACTGGTGAGAACCTGCTGGATCCCACCTCTGCACACATGCCTATGTGAACAGACCCTCCCATCAGCCTTGCCCCACAAATCCCCACACACCTGCCCTGTGAGCCATAGCAATATTTGGAATCTGACTGAATTAGGGCCGTCTCCCCTGTTTCCATCAGCTGCACACACAAGTCCAGGGCCTGCAGGAAAAATAATGGACATTCCAAAGTTGATTACAAAACATTTTTTTACTGGAGATAGTTGTTTAAGATTCCCGCAAAAGTCAAAACCATAGAGAAAAGGGAAAAAAAAACCCCAAGGCATGGAGGGAGAAAGCCCCCCAAATTGTGGCTAAGCACTCAAGTTTGGCATGATGATGATGATGAAGAAGAAAAAGAAGAAGAGTTGGATTGATATCCCCCCTTTCTCTCCTGTAAGGAGACTCCAAGGGGCTTACAAACTCCTTTCCCTTCCCCCCCACCCCACAACAAACACCCTGTGAGGTGGGTGGGGCTGAGAGAGCTCCAAAGAACTGTGACTAGCCCAAGGTCACCCAGCTGGCATGTGTTGGAGTGCACAAGCTAATCTGGTTCACCGGATAAGCCTCTACAGTTCAAATGGCAGAGCAGGGAATCAAACCCGGTTTTCCAGATTACAATGCACCTGCTCTAAAACCACTACGGCCAGCTGGCTCTCAGAAGGTCCCTGGGTCACATTCCCAGCATCTCTAGGCCACAGAAAACAGAGAGCAGACGCTGGGAAAGACACATCTCTACTTGAGTCCCTGGAAAGCTAATAAACACTATGGCCCTGGCTGGCAATATTGTTATGACTATTGTTATGCTAAGTCTGGGGTTCCACATGAAGTGCACATGGGCATCATACTGCTGCGGACACCTTTCCTGGCACCTACCAAGTGTTCTTAGGAAGTAGGTGGGGCCAGGGGAGACTACTGGCCCCTGGAATTTTGATTGGCCGTGAGCATTGCTGGGTCCCCCTTGGTCATTGGCAGTGGGGCCTGGGGGGTTCATGCCCAGTTCATGTTGCCCAATTCATGTTGAGACACTACTGGAGATTTGGGGTGCAGCCTGAGAAGGACCTCAGTAGGGCATCGTGCCATAGAGCAGAGGTGTCCAACTCTGGTGCTTCAGATGTTCATGGACTACAATTCCTATCAGCCCCTGCTGATGGGAATTTGTAATCCAGGGGTCTGCAACCTGCGGCTCTCCAGATGTTCATGGACTACAATTCCCATGGGATTTGTAGTCCATGAACATCTGGAGAGCCGCAAGTTGCAGACCCCTGTTGTAGGTTATGAACACCTGGAGAGCCACAGGTTGCAGACCCCTGTTGTAGTCCATGAACATCTGGAGAGCCGCAGGTTGCAGACCCCTGTTGTAGTTTATGAACATCTGGAGAGCCACAGGTTGCAGACCCCTGTTGTAGTTTATGAACATTTGGAGAGCCACAGGTTGCAGACCCTGTTGTAGTCCATGAACATCTGGAGTGAACATCTGGAGAGTCACAGGTTGCAGACCCTGTTGTAGTCCATGAACATCTGGAGTGAACATCTGGAGAGTCACAGGTTGCAGACCCTGTTGTAGTCCATGAACATCTGGAGTGAACATCTGGAGAGTCACAGGTTGCAGACCCTATTGTAGTCCATGAACATCTGGAGAGCCACAGGTTGCAGACCCCTCCCGTAGAGTCCACCATTTTCTCCAGGGAAACTGATCTCTGTAGTCTGGAGATGAGCTGCAATTCTGGGAGATCCCCAGGTCCCCCCTGGAGGTTGGCTTGGTGGGAAGACGTTTTGTGTGGCCCATTCCTCACAGGCCCAGAAACATGGGTGTAGGACGCTATATAGCTGTGGTGTGGTGAACCCATGGTGCTCCAGATTGACTGTCCCACTTTGATTGTGCTCCAGATTGACTGTCCCCAGCATTGACATGGTGCTCCAGATTGACTGTCCCCAGCATGCTGGCGCCATGCTGGCAGGGACTGATGGGAATTGTAGTCCATGAACATCTGGAGCACCATAGGTTTGCCACCACGGCTATATAACGTCCTACACCCGTGTTTCTTTTTTTTTTGCCGGGGGGGGGGGGGGGGCTTCGCACAGGTCCCGCCTCCAAAACAAGTCTGCCCCGTTTTATTTCCCCAACCTGGTTTTTTGAATATCGCTAAACAGGCGATCCTTTTGAAAAAAATCCCCAGTTGGAGCCGCTCTTGAGCGAATGGCCAGGCAGGAGGCGCTTTATTTCCCTTCTTTCCATCCTGACCTCCACGGTCAGGGAGAAGCCACGCACCATTGCCTGGCCGTTGCAGGGAGGTCCATTTCCTTTGTTTTGCGGGAGGGGCCAAGGCCCAGCCACTTCTAGAAAGGAGAAGGGGCATGGCTGGGCCTCGACATTCTAGCCCGACATTCTGACCGCTGCACCGTGCCAACCAGTCACCAAGTCCATCTTTCCATTTGCTGAAACTGAACTAGCAAAAAAGAGATGTTTGTAGTCCTGTTTATCAGTGATACCATGTAGATAGCTAGACTGTTTCTGCTGGGGGACTAGGCAATAACGAATTCCATAGTGCCTGCATGCATACCTACCTGAATGACATCGCAATCACCCAGCGTGAAGGTGAGGCTAGGGTCCTCTTCCACCACTGTGCCATCCTCTAGCGTTGCTTTTAATCGAATTGTAACATCCTGATTCTTCACTGGCCGGGTCTCCCTACCTTGACCGGCCACTAGGACTTTCTTCTTCAGCAAGCCACTCCCTGAAAGAAGAAGAAGAACAAGAGTTTGGATTTATATTCCCCTTTCTCTCCTGTAAGGAGACTCAAAGGAGCTTTCCCTGTGAAAGCTGCAGCCTCTCCTCATAGGGAAGGTACTCCAGTCCCTCAATCATCCTCGTTGCCCTTCTCTGCACTTTTTCTATCTCCTCAATATCCTTTTTGAGATGCGGCGACCAGAACTGGACACAGTACTCCAAGTGCGGTCGCACCACTGCTTTATATAAGGGCATGACAATCTTTGCAGTTTTATTATCAATTCCTTTTCTAATGATCCCCAGCATAGAGTTTGCCTTTTTCACAGCTGCCATGCATTGAGTTGACATTCCCATGGAACTATCAACTAAGACGCCTAAATCCCTTTCCTGGTCTGTGACTGACAGCATTGACCCCTGTAGCGTGTATGTGAAGTTTGGATTTTTTGCCCCTATGTGCATCACTTTACATTTTGCTACACTGAACTGCATTTGCCATTTCTGAGCCCACTCACCTAATTTATCAAGGTCCGCTTGGAGCTCTTCGCAATCCTTTGTGGTTCTCACCACCCTACATAATTTGGTATCATCTGCAAACTTGGCCACCATGCTACCCACCCCTACTTCCAGGTCATTTATGATTCCAGGTCACCCAGCTGGCATGCGCACAAGCTAATCTGGTTCATCAGATAAGCCTCCATAGCTCAAGTGGTAGAGTAGGGAATCAAACCCGGTTCTCCAGATTAGTGGGCACCTGCTCTTAACCACTACACCACATGGACAACAAGAGAGAAGAATGGTTTTCGATAGAACCGTCATGATCAGAATGCTGTCAGCTGTCCCAAATGCCACTAGAGCAACATTGTAAAGTCAGAAAAGGAGCGGCAAAAAAGAGCCCAAATAATCAAGAGGTGGTCGATGAAGCAAAGAGGTCTCCAACCTATGGCTCTCCAGCTGTTCATGGACTACAATTCCCATCAGCCCTGGCCAGCATGACCAATTGGCAGAGCTGATGGGAATCGCAGTCCATGAACATCTGAAGGGCCATAGATTGGAAACTACAGGGCTATAGGATTAGGAACTTTTTCCTCAACGGAAAAGCAAAAACAATGGGAAATTTACAAGCGGGGGTCCATGAGGGGTGACCCACAGGAACTTACAATAGGCAACTTTTCTCCCTCACGATTTCTTCTTTTCCTCCCCTGAAAGCCCCCATAGCCTCTCACTTTTGCCTGCGTTCTTCTCTTCTTTCCGCCCACTGCCAATCTACCTCCCTGCCATTGGTTCTTTTTTTGTGCCAGGCTCTACTAGGCAAAATATGGCCCAGGTGTATGGTGCTGTTCACATGATTGTACCTAGTTGCCCAGCTGTACAGAGAGAAAACTGAAAGAAGAAGAAGAAGAAGAAGAAGAAGAGGAGGAGGAGGAGGAGGAGGAGGAGGAGTTTGGATTTATATCCCCCTTTCTCTCCTGCAGGAGACTCAAAGGGGCTGACAATCTCCTTGCCCTTCCCCCCTCACAACAAACACCCTGTGAGGTAGGTGGGGCTGAGAGAGCTCAGAGAAGCTGTGACTAGCCCAAGGTCACCCAGCTGGCGTGTGTGGGAGTGCACAGGCTAATCTGAATTCCCCAGATAAGCCTCCACAGCTCAGGCGGCAGAGCGGGGAATCAAACCCGGTTCCTCCAGATTAGAGTATACCTGCTCTTAACCTCCTATGCCACTGCTGCTCAAAAGGATTTGTAGGGGACACCTGACAATCACCTGGATCCTCTTTCCCACTAGTTTTAATTTCTCCCTCCTGGCAACCTCTATATCCTCACTTTTTCCTCCCTCCTTCCCCCCCCCCCTACTCACCACCTGCCTGTTATCTACCTTAACCTTCACTACATTTATTTACTTCACTTTCTCCACAATGGGGACCGAAAGCAGCTCACGTCATTCTCCTCTCCTCACAACAACCCTGTGAAGTAAGTTCAATTGAGCAGGTGGGACTGGCCCATGTCAGCCTTTGAGTTCCTACAGATGAGCCAAGATTTGAACCTGGGTCCCCCAAATACAAGTTTGAAATTCTAACCACTACATCACACAGCATTCGTGCCGTGGCTGCTGCTGAACAGTCAAGCTAGCTTCCCGGTGGTTGCTGTCAGGCCTGGCCCGAGTTCCCTCTCAAAGACCAAAACAGCCCTGCCCCCTCCCCTTTAGTTTTTACTGACAGAAATGAAGGCTTGAAGGCTAGCAGTACTGTTTTGGTTGCTTAGCAATAGCCCCTGAGGGCATTCATTTCTTAAAGTCACAGGCACTGCTTCTATTATTCAGAGTGGTTAAGCCTCGATGTTTTGTTTCAGATTTCAGATTTTTCTGCAAATCTAGGGTGTTTTATCAGGTTGTGTTCATTTTGTCTGTTCCTGGCTCCATGGTATCCAGAAATCTGGCCATGTTAAGAATTAGACATATTGATTGCGAAGAGCTCCAAGCGGACCTTGATAAATTAGGTGAGTGGGCTAAGAAATGGCAAATGCACTTCAATGTAGCAAAATGTAAAGTGATGCACATAGGGGCAAAAAATCCAAACTTCACTTACACGCTGCAGGGGTCAGTGCTATCAGTCACAGACCAGGAAAGGGATTTGGGCATCTTAGTTGATAGTTCCATGGGAATGTCAACTCAATGCATGGCAGCTGTGAAAAAGGCAACCTCTATGCTAGGGATCATTAGGAAAGGAATTGATAATAAAACTGCAAAGATTGTCATGCCCTTATATAAAGCAGTGGTGCGTCCGCTTGTGGAGTACTGTGTTCAGTTCTGGTCGCCACATCTCAAAAAGAATATCGAAGAGATAGAAAAAGTGCAGAGAAGGGCAACGAGGATGATTGCACCCCCCCCCCCCCCAACCCCCCCCCCCCCCCACCCCCTCCCCCCCCCTCCCCCCCCCCCCCCCCCCCCCCCCCCCGCCCCCCCCCCCCCCCCCCCCCCCCCCCCCCCCCCCACCCCCCCCCCCCCCCACCCCCCCCCCCCCCCACCCCCCCCCCCCCCCACCCCCCCCCCCCCCCACCCCCCCCCCCCCCCACCCCCCCCCCCCCCCACCCCCCCCCCCCCCCACCCCCCCCCCCCCCCACCCCCCCCCCCCCCCACCCCCCCCCCCCCCCACCCCCCCCCCCCCCCACCCCCCCCCCCCCCCACCCCCCCCCCCCCCCACCCCCCCCCCCCCCCACCCCCCCCCCCCCCCACCCCCCCCCCCCCCCACCCCCCCCCCCCCCCACCCCCCCCCCCCCCCACCCCCCCCCCCCCCCACCCCCCCCCCCCCCCACCCCCCCCCCCCCCCACCCCCCCCCCCCCCCACCCCCCCCCCCCCCCACCCCCCCCCCCCCCCACCCCCCCCCCCCCCCACCCCCCCCCCCCCCCACCCCCCCCCCCCCCCACCCCCCCCCCCCCCCACCCCCCCCCCCCCCCACCCCCCCCCCCCCCCACCCCCCCCCCCCCCCACCCCCCCCCCCCCCCACCCCCCCCCCCCCCCACCCCCCCCCCCCCCCACCCCCCCCCCCCCCCACCCCCCCCCCCCCCCACCCCCCCCCCCCCCCACCCCCCCCCCCCCCCACCCCCCCCCCCCCCCACCCCCCCCCCCCCCCACCCCCCCCCCCCCCCACCCCCCCCCCCCCCCACCCCCCCCCCCCCCCACCCCCCCCCCCCCCCACCCCCCCCCCCCCCCACCCCCCCCCCCCCCCACCCCCCCCCCCCCCCACCCCCCCCCCCCCCCACCCCCCCCCCCCCCCACCCCCCCCCCCCCCCACCCCCCCCCCCCCCCACCCCCCCCCCCCCCCACCCCCCCCCCCCCCCACCCCCCCCCCCCCCCACCCCCCCCCCCCCCCACCCCCCCCCCCCCCCACCCCCCCCCCCCCCCACCCCCCCCCCCCCCCACCCCCCCCCCCCCCCACCCCCCCCCCCCCCCACCCCCCCCCCCCCCCACCCCCCCCCCCCCCCACCCCCCCCCCCCCCCACCCCCCCCCCCCCCCACCCCCCCCCCCCCCCACCCCCCCCCCCCCCCACCCCCCCCCCCCCCCACCCCCCCCCCCCCCCACCCCCCCCCCCCCCCACCCCCCCCCCCCCCCACCCCCCCCCCCCCCCACCCCCCCCCCCCCCCACCCCCCCCCCCCCCCACCCCCCCCCCCCCCCACCCCCCCCCCCCCCCACCCCCCCCCCCCCCCACCCCCCCCCCCCCCCACCCCCCCCCCCCCCCACCCCCCCCCCCCCCCACCCCCCCCCCCCCCCACCCCCCCCCCCCCCCACCCCCCCCCCCCCCCACCCCCCCCCCCCCCCACCCCCCCCCCCCCCCACCCCCCCCCCCCCCCACCCCCCCCCCCCCCCACCCCCCCCCCCCCCCACCCCCCCCCCCCCCCACCCCCCCCCCCCCCCACCCCCCCCCCCCCCCACCCCCCCCCCCCCCCACCCCCCCCCCCCCCCACCCCCCCCCCCCCCCACCCCCCCCCCCCCCCACCCCCCCCCCCCCCCACCCCCCCCCCCCCCCACCCCCCCCCCCCCCCACCCCCCCCCCCCCCCACCCCCCCCCCCCCCCACCCCCCCCCCCCCCCACCCCCCCCCCCCCCCACCCCCCCCCCCCCCCACCCCCCCCCCCCCCCACCCCCCCCCCCCCCCACCCCCCCCCCCCCCCACCCCCCCCCCCCCCCACCCCCCCCCCCCCCCACCCCCCCCCCCCCCCACCCCCCCCCCCCCCCACCCCCCCCCCCCCCCACCCCCCCCCCCCCCCACCCCCCCCCCCCCCCACCCCCCCCCCCCCCCACCCCCCCCCCCCCCCACCCCCCCCCCCCCCCACCCCCCCCCCCCCCCACCCCCCCCCCCCCCCACCCCCCCCCCCCCCCACCCCCCCCCCCCCCCACCCCCCCCCCCCCCCACCCCCCCCCCCCCCCACCCCCCCCCCCCCCCACCCCCCCCCCCCCCCACCCCCCCCCCCCCCCACCCCCCCCCCCCCCCACCCCCCCCCCCCCCCACCCCCCCCCCCCCCCACCCCCCCCCCCCCCCACCCCCCCCCCCCCCCACCCCCCCCCCCCCCCACCCCCCCCCCCCCCCACCCCCCCCCCCCCCCACCCCCCCCCCCCCCCACCCCCCCCCCCCCCCACCCCCCCCCCCCCCCACCCCCCCCCCCCCCCACCCCCCCCCCCCCCCACCCCCCCCCCCCCCCACCCCCCCCCCCCCCCACCCCCCCCCCCCCCCACCCCCCCCCCCCCCCACCCCCCCCCCCCCCCACCCCCCCCCCCCCCCACCCCCCCCCCCCCCCACCCCCCCCCCCCCCCACCCCCCCCCCCCCCCACCCCCCCCCCCCCCCACCCCCCCCCCCCCCCACCCCCCCCCCCCCCCACCCCCCCCCCCCCCCACCCCCCCCCCCCCCCACCCCCCCCCCCCCCCACCCCCCCCCCCCCCCACCCCCCCCCCCCCCCACCCCCCCCCCCCCCCACCCCCCCCCCCCCCCACCCCCCCCCCCCCCCACCCCCCCCCCCCCCCACCCCCCCCCCCCCCCACCCCCCCCCCCCCCCACCCCCCCCCCCCCCCACCCCCCCCCCCCCCCACCCCCCCCCCCCCCCACCCCCCCCCCCCCCCACCCCCCCCCCCCCCCACCCCCCCCCCCCCCCACCCCCCCCCCCCCCCACCCCCCCCCCCCCCCACCCCCCCCCCCCCCCACCCCCCCCCCCCCCCACCCCCCCCCCCCCCCACCCCCCCCCCCCCCCACCCCCCCCCCCCCCCACCCCCCCCCCCCCCCACCCCCCCCCCCCCCCACCCCCCCCCCCCCCCACCCCCCCCCCCCCCCACCCCCCCCCCCCCCCACCCCCCCCCCCCCCCACCCCCCCCCCCCCCCACCCCCCCCCCCCCCCACCCCCCCCCCCCCCCACCCCCCCCCCCCCCCACCCCCCCCCCCCCCCACCCCCCCCCCCCCCCACCCCCCCCCCCCCCCACCCCCCCCCCCCCCCACCCCCCCCCCCCCCCACCCCCCCCCCCCCCCACCCCCCCCCCCCCCCACCCCCCCCCCCCCCCACCCCCCCCCCCCCCCACCCCCCCCCCCCCCCACCCCCCCCCCCCCCCACCCCCCCCCCCCCCCACCCCCCCCCCCCCCCACCCCCCCC
Source organism: Sphaerodactylus townsendi (assembly GCF_021028975.2). Lineage (NCBI taxonomy): Eukaryota > Metazoa > Chordata > Lepidosauria > Squamata > Sphaerodactylidae > Sphaerodactylus > Sphaerodactylus townsendi. The sequence continues at coordinate 12,223,085 of NC_059429.1, forward strand.
CCCCCCCACCCCCCCCCCCCCCCACCCCCCCCCCCCCCCACCCCCCCCCCCCCCCACCCCCCCCCCCCCCCACCCCCCCCCCCCCCCACCCCCCCCCCCCCCCACCCCCCCCCCCCCCCACCCCCCCCCCCCCCCACCCCCCCCCCCCCCCACCCCCCCCCCCCCCCACCCCCCCCCCCCCCCACCCCCCCCCCCCCCCACCCCCCCCCCCCCCCACCCCCCCCCCCCCCCACCCCCCCCCCCCCCCACCCCCCCCCCCCCCCACCCCCCCCCCCCCCCACCCCCCCCCCCCCCCACCCCCCCCCCCCCCCACCCCCCCCCCCCCCCACCCCCCCCCCCCCCCACCCCCCCCCCCCCCCACCCCCCCCCCCCCCCACCCCCCCCCCCCCCCACCCCCCCCCCCCCCCACCCCCCCCCCCCCCCACCCCCCCCCCCCCCCACCCCCCCCCCCCCCCACCCCCCCCCCCCCCCACCCCCCCCCCCCCCCACCCCCCCCCCCCCCCACCCCCCCCCCCCCCCACCCCCCCCCCCCCCCACCCCCCCCCCCCCCCACCCCCCCCCCCCCCCACCCCCCCCCCCCCCCACCCCCCCCCCCCCCCACCCCCCCCCCCCCCCACCCCCCCCCCCCCCCACCCCCCCCCCCCCCCACCCCCCCCCCCCCCCACCCCCCCCCCCCCCCACCCCCCCCCCCCCCCACCCCCCCCCCCCCCCACCCCCCCCCCCCCCCACCCCCCCCCCCCCCCACCCCCCCCCCCCCCCACCCCCCCCCCCCCCCACCCCCCCCCCCCCCCACCCCCCCCCCCCCCCACCCCCCCCCCCCCCCACCCCCCCCCCCCCCCACCCCCCCCCCCCCCCACCCCCCCCCCCCCCCACCCCCCCCCCCCCCCACCCCCCCCCCCCCCCACCCCCCCCCCCCCCCACCCCCCCCCCCCCCCACCCCCCCCCCCCCCCACCCCCCCCCCCCCCCACCCCCCCCCCCCCCCACCCCCCCCCCCCCCCACCCCCCCCCCCCCCCACCCCCCCCCCCCCCCACCCCCCCCCCCCCCCACCCCCCCCCCCCCCCACCCCCCCCCCCCCCCACCCCCCCCCCCCCCCACCCCCCCCCCCCCCCACCCCCCCCCCCCCCCACCCCCCCCCCCCCCCACCCCCCCCCCCCCCCACCCCCCCCCCCCCCCACCCCCCCCCCCCCCCACCCCCCCCCCCCCCCACCCCCCCCCCCCCCCACCCCCCCCCCCCCCCACCCCCCCCCCCCCCCACCCCCCCCCCCCCCCACCCCCCCCCCCCCCCACCCCCCCCCCCCCCCACCCCCCCCCCCCCCCACCCCCCCCCCCCCCCACCCCCCCCCCCCCCCACCCCCCCCCCCCCCCACCCCCCCCCCCCCCCACCCCCCCCCCCCCCCACCCCCCCCCCCCCCCACCCCCCCCCCCCCCCACCCCCCCCCCCCCCCACCCCCCCCCCCCCCCACCCCCCCCCCCCCCCACCCCCCCCCCCCCCCACCCCCCCCCCCCCCCACCCCCCCCCCCCCCCACCCCCCCCCCCCCCCACCCCCCCCCCCCCCCACCCCCCCCCCCCCCCACCCCCCCCCCCCCCCACCCCCCCCCCCCCCCACCCCCCCCCCCCCCCACCCCCCCCCCCCCCCACCCCCCCCCCCCCCCACCCCCCCCCCCCCCCACCCCCCCCCCCCCCCACCCCCCCCCCCCCCCACCCCCCCCCCCCCCCACCCCCCCCCCCCCCCACCCCCGTGACGACCAGAACTGAACACATTGTTTCTGTGCAATCTCCATTGCCTTTTCTCCCCCTGCCATCTTTGGTCTTGTGTTAGTTTGCTAGGCCATGCCTACTTCCCGTCAATTTTTTTTTACAAAAATAAAGCCCTTCCGAAACGGTAGCCCAAAGAGTGGGACGAAATGCTGCTGTGTGGGCAGGGGAAGGGGGGCGGGAAGAGTGGAAAAAACCAAGAAAGATAAACACGGGCTGAGCTTTGCTTTCCCTGCGAAGGGCGTGGAAAAGTCACAGTCTTTGAGCTTTAGGAAATCTCGGGGATTCTTGGATCTGGAGTCGGGTTGACTGCCAAAGAGCTGGAAACGTGCAAGTGACTGAAAATCAAACCCAAAGGGAACGTACGCTTAATGCGAAGGAGACCACAAGAGAGTAAACGACCCTCGACACTTCAACTAACACTGGCCACAGATTCAAACTGAGCGGCCAAGCTCGATTCCCACGTCAAACCAAAAGAGACACAAACATCAGCTTTTTTACACACGTCGTCTGCACACAACAGTTTCTACACGCAAGCCAGAATCAGCCCATGCTGATCCACCCTCTCTTTGGCCCTGCCTTCCATCCTTTCAGAATCATCTATGCAAACTCACATGCTGGGTGATTCAGAACGAGCAGCAGGAAGCCGGTCTTCCTGTAAGGTGGAATTAGCTTACGGAATTCCTTGCCACAAAGTGGGGCAGAGTTCACGAGTTTACATGGCTTTCCAAAAAACAAAGAAGAATTTAGCCTAATGCACATGTTGTAAAAGAGTAATACACCTTCCACTACTATACACTGGGATCAAACTACAGGGGGTGGCTGGCTTGTTGTGAGTTTTCTGGGCTGTTTGGCCATGGTCTGGTAGTTTTTGCTCCTAACGTTTCACCAGCATCACAGGGATAGCTGCCTTTTCCGGGGTCCGCTTGCAAACTTCCAAGAAACCAAAACAAAGAACACAGGTCCAGGTGGATCTTCAGTCCCAACAAATCTCTTCTCCTGCTGTTCCTGCGCCCCCCAGTTTAAAATTATTTAGAATGGTAAAGGGTGGAAGGACATCGCTCAGTACTGCCCAAATTCCTCAGAGGTAAACAAGCAATCTGAAACAGTTGCTCCCAAGATCACCTGCAAGAAGGCAATTCTCTCAAGGGCCAAGAAAACTTGACAAACATTCTGGCCAGCAGCCCGCTTAGCAAAAGGCACCTGATGAGCACCCAGACCGTACCCATTAGCGAGAGCTGGCAGCTTTTACACACTTATTTAAAAAGCATCTATCATAAAAATGTCTCAAAAAGATGACAGGGAGATTAAGCCACACTGTATTTGAAGTTCGCCACTGGCAAAAAACTCAACAGGTGACTACCCTCCAGTGCAAATTTAAAAAGTCATAAAACAAGATATATGTACCCGTGTATGAATGCTCAAAACTTCTGTATCAGTGGTGGCGAACCTATGGCACGGGTGCCAGAGGTGGCACTCAGAGCCCTCTCTGTGGGCACGCATGCACAGAGTTCGTCATGTGATAATAGTGTAATTATTCCAGGGAGATTATTAGCATTAAACCTAAGACCTAGTTTTGGGGAAGCAGTGTAGGTAACCCTGTTAAGCGCTGTTAAACCCCACTGATTTTCATGCGAAGAACTAAAGCGTGATCCTTTACCTGGGAGTAAGCTTGGTTGCTGGCAATGGGGTTTGCTTCTGAGTAAACCCTCCTAGGGTCACGATTCACCCGTTCGAAGCGTTGCACAGTTGCTTCAAAGCAATGCCACTGACTACCACCAAGCTTACCCCCGAGTAACGCGCGCCTTGGAGCCAACCATTTTCTCTATACTAAAACCTCAGTATTCAGGTAAAATTGCCGTGTTGGCACTTTGCGATAAATAAGTGGGTTTTGGGTTGCAGTTTGGGCACTCGGTCTCGAAAAGGTTCGCCATCACTGTTCTATATGTATGCAGAGTTGTTGCAACACATGCACACAGAATAAAAATGGCACACTAAGATATGGTCTCCTGATCCAAAGTCCATTCATTTTGAAGAAAGCCAGCAGGGTTCACTTTCTAGTTTTAGGATTGTGGCAACATGCAGAGATTAAGTAAATCCTACGAGGCTTTACGGGACTTAGTTCGACCAAATGGATTTCGAATCCAGGCTGACTCCTGAGAAGACCTCCAGGCAGCCCGAACTATTTCCATAGTGACGGCGAATCTCTGGCAGCAAAAAGCGAGAGGTGATCTGTAACAGGGTTGTTGTGGCTTTATGCGGGCCAAAGTCACAGCAGACCAAAAGGAACGCCAGCCCCCAGGTAGCTGGCAACTGACGCCACCAGGAATGACCTGTTAATCTTTAAAAGGCACCGGGAGACTTTAGCAATAATATAGGCAAGGAAAGGGAGAGAAAGGCGACGGGAGGAATGAAAGGAGATTTTGGAGTGGATTTACAGGAAAGCAGGTGGCGGTGTTGGTGGTGGGGAACTAAACGTATCCTTAAACCCTACTCCCCCCGCGCAAACTCAGATTTTAATCTTTAAACCTACCTGCTTCACTTGACCATCATCAACAACAACAACAAAAAACACTGCTCCTTCCGCTCCCCCACTCCCTTACAGCCTGCCCAATTCACTGTGGTCGCGGCTTAGAGAATCTCCACCCTGTATTCAAGATAAATAGAGATCAGTCCCTATTTCATAGGGGGGGACTAAACTGGGTAGGACACCCCCCCCCCCTGTAAAACCCCAAGATCCCACTTGATCAGAATTTGGGGAAAACAACCCCTCCTGTAGCATTTTAGCAATTCACAGCAGTGACAAGAAACCCCCTCTGGATTCTCTCCCCCCCCCCTCCCCCCAGAGCCAGGTAGCTGGCAACACTCACCTGGCCCCAGAAATGAGTCTTTTCCCAGCCCCGCCCCCTTCAGCTTCCTACATTTGCTCAGCTGACCACAGGGAACCAACATGACTGGCTGGTTGGCCTGTTTCTCAATGCTTGCCAGTCTAAGCCCTCCCTCAAATTCTTTGGCAACAGCAGATTCTTAAAGGGGCATCAAAGGGTTGCTGTATTTTTTTTTCCAAAGGGCGAGCTCAAGAAAAGGTTGCGTTTGTTTTAAATAAGATCGTCTTTATGCTACTAAATGCAGTTGCTAGAACTGGAACATTCTAATAAAGGGGATAAACACACAGCACTCATAATGCATTCAGGAAGCACTGGATCCATTTCTTTGGGGTTTATTACTGGATTTTTTTTAATAAAAATGCATTTTATGTTTTAACCAATTAAGCACCTCTGAAATAGAGGCAGGAGTCATCTTACTGGCTTCTCTTGCCGGGTTGTTGTAATAGCTGAGTTAATGCACATGAATGGATTTGAAGCACCAATTGGCTGCTTTCTCCTCTCTGCCAAAAAAAAAAACTTTTTAAAAACTTCCCCTCCTAATAAATAAACAGCAAAAATTATTTTAACAACCCAAACAATTTACAACAAATATCTATGGAAACTGATTTTATTAGAACTTCCGATCAGATTTCTGTGTCCAATTGCATGCTTTTGTTCTGCAACAACAGCGCAATCCTATGCAAAGTTACTCCAATCTAAACCCATTGAAATTAATAGGCTTAGGCTGGAGTAATTCTGTATAGGATCACAGTCCACTTATGATGACGCCAGAGAGTTTTCAGGGCAAGACCCCCAAGGGAGCCCAGAGTTGCTATGCGGAGGCAGGCAATGGCTAACCACCTCTGAATGCCTCTTGTTTTAGGAAATATGCATAAAAACTCCCATGCATCCTCCATCTGAGGATTTTCAAAAGATAAGATAAGATAAACTTTAATGTCATTGTGCACGCACAACGAAAATGCAAACATCCCCCGATGCACATTTCTGCAGTCCTCACACCCCATCTTCCACAATCCCCCTTCCAGCCATCCCTACACAACCACGGCCACGTCAACGCAACACCACGGAGTTCAGCATAGCCACGGCTCTAGAATAGAAGCTGTCTCTAAGCCTAGTTGTCCTTATTTTTATGACCCTATATCGTCTGCCAGAGGGTAATATTTCAAAAAGAGAGTATGCAGGGTGAGACGGGTCTTTCAGAATATTCTGAACTTTCTTTATGCAGCAGGAATTATAGAGTTCTTCCAAAGAGGGGAGAGGGGAGCCAATAATCCTCTGGGCAGTGGTGATCACCCTTTGGAGCGCCTTCCTCTCTGCCACTGTGCAACTGGCGAACCATGCACAGATGCAGTATGTCAGGACACTCTCTATGGCACGGCGGTTACAAGGTCACCAGCAGTTTTTCATTCAGTTGTTGTTTTCTTAAAAGTCTCTTAAACTTGAGCAGCAGTGGCGTAGGAGGTTAAGAGCTTGTGTATCTAATCTGGAGGAACCCGGTTTGATTCCCAGCTCTGCCGCCTAAGCTGTGGAGGCTTACCTGTGCACTCCCACACACGCCAGCTGGGTGACCTTGGGCTAGTCACAGCTTCTCGGAGCTCTCTCAGCCCCACCCACCTCACAGGGTGTTTGTTGTGAGGGGGGAAGAGCAAGGAGATTGTAAGCCTCTTTGAGTCTCCTACAGGAGAGAAAGGGGGGATATAAATCCAAACTCTTCTTCTTCTTCAAAGCTGTCAAATATTCATTTCTCTGCTTTGCAAAAGCAGGGAGGGGGTTGATGAAATTGATAACTACTTTGGCAACAAAGTGAGGTGAACCCCCAAATCCCAAGGCCTGTGAGGATTCCAATGGGATGGCATGGTGCGTGCCAGATAAATCTGTGGGTACAGGCATACCCCATGGATCCCATCCAATCAAGAGACCGTGGGTGAATCTGACAGAAGTTATAGCACAGCTTTATTGCTTAAGGAAGGGAATTAGGTACAAAGGACCTGAACTGCAAAGCACGCAATATAAAGTCTTCTTTTATGGGAAAAGCTTGTGCAAATTAAACACTGTGTTCTTTTCTAATGGTTCTACATGAAATCGTTATCTGTCAGTACCTAAGGTAGTACATGTTACTTCCTGGAATCCTTGGTACCACTCTCATTAAGAAGACTCAAAGTTATCTTGGACCATTTAACAACCTCTTTGATGTACCATGCCAAGTACAGAAAACTATTACACCCATACAGTGGAATTTATCCTCACTGTTTTCAGAACATGCAAGTTCTTATGAGGCTTCTGGAGACTTAAAACACAGTCTCTCAATCTGGTATATCACATTACCAGTTAGCTCTCCCAATACACACAAACATGCGCACGCACGTATATATAATATGTATGTAAGTGTGTGTATGTATACACACATATATGTATACCTATAGTACAGTGATGGCGAACCTATGGCACGGGTGCCAGAGGTGGCACTCAGAGCCCTCTCTGTGGGCACGCACAAACAGAGTTGCCCCCCCACACACACACACACATATCTAGGCTGGCCTGGGCCACTGGGCTCAATTATTAGCATTAAACCTAAGACCTAAGCTGATTCTGCATGGGCCAAAAACAGCGGTGTGAAAACAGTGTGAAAATAGTATAAACCCTTTTACACTGTTTTAAACCCTTTTACACCATTTTCACACCGTTTTCACACAGAGCTTTGGCCCATGCGGAGTCAGTCCCTAGACACAAGGGGAGGCAGTGTGGGTAACCCTGTTAAGTGCTGTTAAACCCCACTGATTTTCATGCGAAAAACTAAAGTGCTTGATCCTTTACCTGGGAGTAGTCTAGTTTTGCTGCTGAAAATGGGGCTTGCTAGGGTGGTGGTGGAATTCACCTGTTGGAAGAGTTACTGCGGTTGCTTCAAGACAAATACCGACTACCATCAAGCTTACTCCCAAGTAATGCATGCCTCGGAGCCAACCGTTTTTCTAAACTAAAACCTCAGTATTCAGGTTAAATTGCCGTGTTGGCACTTTGCGATGAGTAAGTGGGTTTGGAGTTTCAATTTGGGCACTCGGTCTCGAAAAGGTTCGCCATCACTGCTATAGTATATACACACACACATATTCTATGCATGCTGTTCTAGCTACATGTGTTTAATGTGTTTTTTCATGTGCCTAACACCATGCTCAAACCAAAAATCTAAAAAACCTTTTCAAACCAAATCGTCATCTTCATATTACTCAATATATAAGTGGGGAATGACCACGAACGGGCCTAAGGAAAACAATGTTCACTTGAATGGTTTGACCTGGAAAAGTGGAGGGGGAAATCCTATTTTCCCCTGTTGTCCTGATTACTCATCCTAAAACATCAACTGCACTTGACAGCTTTGAGGATTCTGAGAGAAGTAGAGGTGATTTTTCAGGTTTTTGTAAAGCTATCTGGCATGGCACGGCTCCTATACATGAAGCACTCAGTAAATATAGCCTCCCACCACTACCAGGGTGTATCTCCAGCTGAATTCTGGCAACTTTGCCAGAAAAACTGAAATATCAGCCTTGTTTGGAGTACCTGGCTGCACTAATATGAGAAACAGGAAGCTGTTTTTTAAATAAAAACCTCATAGTCACTAATGAATTGAGGGTTAGACTAGAAGACCTTGGAGATCCCTTCCAACTATATCTAGGCTTTCTATGAATCTGAGCTGCAAGGGCATCTCTTTCACTGCGCATGAGAAAGATGCTTGCGGCACCTCTGCCAACTGGATACCTATTCTGAACGTGCCCAGAAACACTCTTTTGTTCAAGGGTCCCATGGTGGTGAAGGGAGCCTGATTGAGTTTTTGACTAGTTCATGTGTGTTTTTTACTAGTTCATGTGTGTTTTTGACTGGAATGGCTAGTTGCAGTTGTCTTTGATTGACAAATGGAAATGAACTCTGCACATCCGCAGATGCTCCATTATCTCACTTCTTTTATCTCCGTAGGGAGCTAAACCTGTATAAAAAATGTGGACTCCATAGAACCCTTGAAAAGCTGGTGGTTGCTGCTATGGTGTCTCTCAGGAAAAATGCATGCCCAAAGACAGACTTTGGACTCTGCTGCCTTGAGGTTGAAAAAACCCTCTTCGCACGCCCAGAGGCACGAGCAAGGAGACGCTGTCCCTGAGCTCCGCCTTCCCTGATGGCAAAAAAAACACACTCAGCACAAGCCCAGAGACCTTTCTGCGACTCATTCCCCGCCCCCTGATTCTAAGAGGGCGTGGCCTGAGGAACGCGAAAGGCGCCGCGTTTCCAAGGAAACCCGCCCAACTCGACGCGACGCACTTACGCACGAGGTCACGTCCCACGTGACCAGCGCCAACCCGGAAGCGAGCGTGGCTCCGCTGTGTCTATGGCCGGAGAGCTACTTCTTGCGCTGTCTCTCCGGCGGTGAAAGAAGGGCGCGCTCTCCCGCGCGTTCGCGTGCGCGCCGCCGCCTCCCTTGAGCACGCGGCATGTGAGCCGTGGCCGGGGAGATTCGCTCAGGTGCGATCGCAAGGGGCGGGGCCTGTTGGGCGAGGGGCGGGGCTAGACCTGCTGTGTCAGTGGGCCCAAAGTTGGTGTGAGGGTGGGGCATTTCACAGAGCCCCCACTTAGTGGGGGTGTGGCCTTTCCTAGGTGGTTGGTGGTGATGCCAGTGGTGGGCTGATAGTGAGTAGGCCAATCTCCAAGTGGCAGAGATCGGTTTCCCTGGAAAACATGGTACCTTCAAAGAATGGACCCTACAGCATTATACCCTGCTGAGGTCTCTCCCTAAAATCCTCCCCTTCATCAGGCTCCACCCACAAAACTCCAGGAAGTTCCCAACCTGGAACTGGCAACCGTAGGGTGACTGCAAAACAAAGTCAAATGTTTTGGATAATCCTGGTTTCTTTCGGAGTCTGATCGGTAGCGATACAGTTGGGTTGGGTATTTTTTCTTACCTTCTGCAGCAGCTGGGCTCATTTCGACAAAGTATTGGGCGAGGTTTGTTATCAGAACATAGCACCTCCTGTCTCTTGCAAAATTGTGCTAGTGTAGGAAGACAACTTTGTTGTCTCACCTGCTTAACTGTTCAAGTTAGATTTTTATCCTCCCCCTTTCTTCACAAAGTCCAGAATGGTGTCTATGGCTCCCCTTCCCCCATGTTATTTTCACAACAACCTTAGGAGGTAGATAAAGCAAAGGGAGAGACAGAAAGACTGCTATGGCTCAGTATCATGTTCATGTTGGTATGGGTATTTGAACCGGGTTGTCTTGTGTATTGCTAACCCCTACCTCCTGCTGTCTCTCAGCCTTCTTTTGTCTGTGTTTCTCCCTTTGCAGTAAGATGGAGCCTTCTGCCTCTGGTGTTTTCTGCAGCCGGGTGCTCAGCATGGTGAACTCAGAAGATGTGAATGCTATCATCCTGGCTCAAAAGAACATGTGAGTGATGGCTTGTCCAAGGCTAGAGTACCTGTTGTGTGATAGTTTGCCCAAGGCTTGAATGTACCTTAAGCTGGCTGAAGTAGGGAATGAGTGGCAAAGGTCCAGCTTTTGTGGCCCAAGAGGAGCTGGACAGGATTGTGAAATGACAGTCTCTTTCCAGGTGAGAGCAGAGCATGTGGTTGAGGCGGTTGGTTCTACCAACTTTCCCCCTCGACCCTCTTTTTCAAAATGTCTTTCTTCCCCCTTACCTACTCCTTCCCTTCGTTCCTCTCCTCCCCTTTGGTCTTGTGTAATGGTTAACAGCAGGTGGGTTCTAATCTGGAGAACCGGGTTTGATTCCCCACTCCTCCACCTGAGTGGCAGAGGCTTATCTGGTGAACCAGGTGTGTTTCAGCACTCCTACATTCCTGCTGGGCGACCTTGGGCTAGTCACAGTTCTTCAGAACTCTCTCAGCCCCACCTGCCTCACAAAGGGTTTGTTGTGGGGAGAGGAAGGGAAAGGGGTTTGTAAGCCACCTTGAGTCCTTACAGGAGAGAAAGGTGTGGTATAAATCCAAACTCTTTTCTTCTTCTTCTTTTGTAATTTCCCTCCGCTCCCCTCCCTTTTATTATTGAACTGAGCTTAGAGGTTGGATGAGCTGCACTTGATGTAGCTGGAATTGTCAGATTGTATTGCTGTTTGGGCATAGAACGGAGAATGATGGAGCGTAATTTTTTGCATATGTATAATGTCAATTGTTTATTTTCTTAACAGTTTTAAAACTGTTTTATTGTATTATAAGGCGGTATAAAAATCAAAATAATAAATAAATAAATAAATAAATAAATAAATACGTTTGTACTTTGAATTGTGAATGTTGACTTGATGGGTTTTAAGCCATCCTGAGCCCAGTCTTTGGCTAAGATAGGGCAGGGTAGAAATTTAAGAGCTTAGGGCAGTGATGGCGAACCTTTTCAAGACCAAGTGCCCAAATTGCAACCCAAAAACCACTTATTTATCGCAAAGTGCCAACACGGCAATTTAACCTGAGTACTGAGGTTTTAGTTCAGAAAAAACAGTTGGCTCCGAGACGTGCGTTACTCAGGAGTAAGTTTGGTGGTAGTGGCTTTGCTTTGAAGCAACCGTGCAACTCTTCCAACGGGTGAATCACCTGGGAGGGTTTGCTCAAAAGCAAGCCCCATTGCCAGCAACTGAGCTTACTCCCAGGTAAAGGATCACACTTTAGTTCTTCGCATGAAAATCAGTGGGGTTTAACAGCGCTTAACAGGGTTACCTATTATTATTAATGCTAATAATGCTAATAATATTATTATTAATGCTAATAATCGATCCCAGCGGCCCAGGATGGGGGGGGGAGTTGACTCTGTTTGCACGTGCCCAAAGAGAGGGCTTTGTGTGCCACCTCTGGCACCCGTGCCATAGGTTCGCCATCACTGGCTTAGGGAGTTCTGGTCAGTGGAGGAAGTCCTTACTTTCTTTTGAACCCTGGGAAGGCTGCATTCCCAGCCAGAAACTTGACCACAGAGATACCCACAAGGGAGTAGTCTTTCCCCTCTTTGAGCAGAAAGCTGACTTGAGATCCTTCAAAAGAGAGAAAGAGCTTAGCTTTCCCTTTGCCCTGCTTCTGTGTTGTCTCCCAAGAATGGGTCCTCAAGCCCAAGAAGCAAGAATAGAGGAGGTTCACATGTATATTTTTGAGCCCCCACAATAAAAACGGTTTGCCTTCCTGCCCAGGCTTGACCGGTTTGAAAAGACCAATGAAATGCTGCTTAACTTCAACAACTTGTCCTGCGTGAGGATGCAGCAGATGAACGAACGCTTCCTCCACCACACCCGGACGCTGGTGGAGATGAAGAAAGACCTGGACAGCATCTTCCGCAGAATCAGGTTGGTGGGTCACCTGCCCCTTGGCTACAGGACCCTCTGCTTGGCCCTTCACCTGGCTCCTGAGGGGTCCAGGAGCACTTGGAGACCAACCTGTATATCTGCCGCTGAGATTCTTGGGCAGCGGATTCGGCCCTGTGGTTTCCACAGCCTAACAGGACCACTTTGAATGAAGTATGGAAATAGGTGCTTTTATAGCTTAATGTGTTGTTGCCTTCCCATGACTTTCATCCTGTTCACAGTTTGCTTTCTGTTTCTTGCAGGACGCTGAAAGGGAAGCTAGCAAAACAGTATCCAGAGGCCTTTAGCAGTGAGTACGAGCATACTGTATGTTCTCTCCAATTCTGTTCCTGAATCTTGTATGAGAATCTTAGTCCCTGACGCCAAGTGTTGCTTTACGCTTAGTGGTCACACATTGGAGGCCTGGGAGAATTGTGGAGTAGAAAAATCACCATTTGGAAATCCCATTCCCCAAGTTTCTTTTTTCAGTGGAGGCTCCTTAGACCCTTTGCCCAGTCCATTTTTTCCTTTAAGGAGCTTTGAGCTGCTTTCCACAGCCTTCTAAAGCACGCTCAGGCCTTTTGAAGACCTTTTTTGGAGGTAGTTTCAAAGTTCCGTTTTTCCACATGCTTTGGGAGTTCCTTGATTAGGTTCCAGTCCAGCAGCACTTAGAGATCAACAAATTAATTCATTGTTTGTAGTACGAGCTTTTGAGCTTTACCCCGAATATGCCTCTTCTGCAGTGGGGACACCCCACATTTCTCTGGCTACGTGCAAGGAAGTCCACCCCCTCTTTCTTTGCATTAATGCACCATTTACAGCCCCCCCTCCCCCCACTTCCAGGTCACTTAAGATCGCTATAGTGATTGCTGCCTTGTTCTCAGGCTTTTATACTTTTTAAACTGTTGTAATGTTCCATTCCAGTAGCAATGAAACACTAGCATTAACATTTGTTTTCAAAAAAGATCCTCCCATCGGAGTGATCTCTCTCAGAATTGCCTGTGGGAGTGGGTGGAGCCCTTCCCGATGGGAGTGGAGAGGGATGCTGGACTGCCCGCATTTCTCAGATTGCAGGCAGGGGAGATCTTTGCTCTTTCACCGCTTCTGGAACCGTGGGAACTGTGGACAGAATCAGTTTGAGAGGGAAGAAAACGCTGTCTGCAACCAAAGAAGTCTACCTAAAAAAAGGCATATATCACGGCTAGCCTCCCACTTGAGGCCAAATTGCACTTTACAACTTCCTAGCCCCTGCCCAGTGGAAGGCAGCTCCCTCCCTCAGCTATCCAGACCCCATCGCGGTCTTAATAGGTTCCATGGGAGCCTGCCAGAAAGATCTGAGCTGTTCCACCAGACCTTTGGGAGGCCAGGCATTTGAAGTAGCCCCCCTCCTTTATAACATCCAGTGAATCCTACCGTCCCTCCCCTCTTAGGGGGGATTTAGTAGTGGAGTTTACCATCCTGTTGTGTTTGGTGCCTAGAGCGGCTGTGTTTTAATGGGGTTTGGTTCTTAATATGTACAGAGTGTAACTATTTATTTAATTAATTCTGGATTTATCCATTGATTTTATCTTGTACTCTATCTGTGTATTTTGTTGTTCCCTAGCTCTGACCCCTCAGGGAAGAGGCGGTGCTCTAACATAATAAATAAATAGAAGAAGAAGAAGAAGAAGAGTTTGGATTTATATCCCCCCTTTCTCTCCTGGAAAGAGACTCAAAGGGGCTTACAATCTCCTTCCTTCCCTTGGCTCACAACAAACACCCTGTAGCAAGGGTGGGTTGGGGCTGAGAGAACTCGAAAAGCTGCATGACTAGCCCAAGGTCACTTGGCTGGCATGTGGGGCACAGATTAATTTGGGCTAATCTCCTGGAATGTCCCCAGATACAAGCCTCCCACCCAGCTCAAGCTGGCAGAGCTGGGGAATCAAACCCTGTTCCTGCAGATCAAATTACTACACCTGTTCTTAGCCACCTGCTCTTAGCCACTACGCCACTGCTGCTCCTATAAATAAATATATACCCCACTGCAGGAAATTGGACTAAAGTAATTTACCTGTACCACAAGTATTGTTTTATCATTTGGAGCTTTCGTTTCAAGAGCCTCAGACCCAAAGCGTTGTTGTTGAATTAACAGGGTGCTCCATAGGTCCAAGCTTAGCTCTGCCTTTTAGCCTGGGCCCAACTGAAACTATCCTGAAAGTAGGTGCAGACTTTCTGCATGGGTGTCCTACTTCCTACTTTGAGACTCCTGAGACTGGAGCACAATTTTAACAATTGGATACAGTGATAATCCCTAAATGCAGTAGCCCGAGGGGAGCTGAGGAAGCTTAACAAAATGTCATAACAAAGGAAGCTTAAGAACAGAACAAACCAGCTGGGACTGCATTGAGCCCATTAGGTGTCAGTCCAGCTCTCTGCTACTACTTGAGTGCCCACCTGGGTGCTGCTCAGAGACTCACCCTGCAGGATGTAGTAATGGCCTTCTTCCTGCTTGCTGGCCCTGTGAGGCACCTAGTTATTAGGAGGCATTTGCAATCTCGGATTTGCATAGAATGGCTTCTCCATTTCTTGTGGGAACTGCCAAAAGGCCCCTCAGTGGCATTAGGATGGTGTGACCTGGCATGACCACAATACACGCCTAGGAATAAAGCTGTTTTAAGCCCCCCCAGTGTAGCCTTGGCTGCAGTTCTAATTCTTAGTCACTACACTGGGGAGGCTGATGGAGATGTCTGTGCTGTTTTCAGACATGTGCATGTGGTATCTCCACTTAATCTTTAGCATTGAAGGCCAAGAAGCGTTAGTACAGACTTGGACAGAGGTAAACCTAGAACTCTGGAGTAAACAGCAGTTGCTTAAAAATAAGAGGGATGAGTTTGTTTCATGCTCGATTAAAAGCTAGTCCTGAGGAGTCCAGCAACCTAAAATACTCAGATGTTCATGGATTCTGATAAATCCCATCACCCTGCCAGCATGTGAATAATGGCTGATTGGGAATTGTAGATCCATTTGAAGAACATCTGGAAAACTGCAGTATAATCCACAGCGAATTAGTAGTCCATGATCAAATGACGGTGGCTGGGAATGGGTGTAGTCCATTAACATCTGGAAAGCCGCAGGTTACAGACCCCTGAGCTAGTCAAATGACAAGTGGGAATACGCAGAAGGGCCTGCTAGTGTGAGCATCAGGTGATCTGTCAATCCTTCTCACTTATGACAAAATATGTGACAAATCCAAGATCTTTCCTTCCTTATTTTTTGTTATGTGAATTTATAGGGCTGACTCCAAAGAGTGGGGAGGTGGATTAAACATTGGCAAAGACACCCTTTCTGTGCCCCACAGAACCTACATTCTCTTGTTGTACCTGAGAACAGCCAGAAGGAGAGGAGTGGGAATAAAATGGAAGACAGATCCCAGGAAGGGAGTGGAGGAAACATAGGGTCACGGGCAAGGGATCAGAGGATTTGGGCTGGAGTGCTATCTCAATGACATTATTTGTGTTTTCCGGACGGGGGAGTCAAGCAGCAGTTACAGCCAAGTTGGGCAGTACCAAGTGGACACAGAATTGCAAAAACTAAGTGTTAGCATTGTGAAGAATCTTAGGGGACTCTCTCTCTCGAATTGGGTGCAGTGGGCTACAGCGTGGCAAATGGCATTTTCTCCCAGTGCAGAACCAGCATTAAAATGAATGCACTGAAAGGAAGTAATTCTTAACTTTGAAACGTTATATGCCAGAGCAGGGGTCTTCCAGGCTATGGCCCTCCAGGTGTTCATAGGACTGGAATTCCCATCAACCCCCACTGCCAGCATAGCCAAGTGGTAGGGCTCATGGGAATTGTAGTCCACATAGACATCTGGAGAGCCATAGTTTGAACCATTCTGTGATTTAGTGACATAGCAGTACCCATCTATACAGCAATCGTCCTCAAGGTGCTGTACCAAACAAAATAAATAAAGTGACTTTTAAGCATGGCTTATTTATAAAAGCAGTTAAACTCCTGAATGGTTTGGAAATCCATGAACAATAGAAGAGGGATCATTGAGGGAAAAGCCCACATCAAAGGAAGGTGCATTATATACTGGGAGCAGTGATGGCCGGTCTTTTTTGAGACCGAGTTTAAATTACAGCAAACCCCACTCATTTTATTTGCAAAGTGCCAAACTCAACAATTTAACCTTGAGGGCCATCTGACACCCATACGTCCCTAGAGCCTCTTGATCCCAGCGGAGGCCAATCTACTGGAGTAGTCCCTGGCCCCTCGGCAATCTGTGGCTGGCCTCCCACGCTTGAGGCCAGGACCTTTGACTGCCCTGGCCCTGGCCTGGTGGGCAGCGTAACTTCCTCCCAGGCTGGTCCGGGCCCTCTGGGATCCTTAGGGGAGTTCAGGAAGGGGCCTGCAGGAGGCGATGAGCTGTTCCACTTGGACTTTGGAGGACCAACGCCAAATGGGTGCCCACGTCACCCGTGCCCTCGAACATCTGGGCTACAACTTCATCATTGAGACTACGCCATGCCCCCCTCTCCAGCCTTAGGGAGGGGGGAGGTTTTTTGACAATATTAAAGGCCAATTTGGGCAGCCACTTTATGAACTTATGATATCTTTGTATCTTGAATTTTTATCTAAATTTAATCTTGGAGCTTTAAACTGAGAAATGTATTGGGAGTTTATAGCTGCTTTTTTAAATGTTATTTAATTACACTGTTTTAAATACTGTACACAGCTTAGAGCCCTCTAGCGAGGATGAAATTACTCAAAAAATCGAATAAAATAAATAAATAAATAAATAAATAAACCTGAATGTTGAGGTTTTAGTTTAGCGAAAAAAATGGCTGGCTCCCTCTTCCTCCACCCCACCTGCTCAAGCAAGGGCAGCCTACTCTAATAGCCTCCCAGCAAGTCCCACAGCTTCCTCTATGCCTCTCTAGCATCTTTGCCTCCTCTCGCCCCCCTCGGGCAGCAGCCACCTGGAACACGGAAGGCACTAGGCCCTGGCCGGAGTCCTCCCTTGATTACTGCTGATGTACACACATCGTGCTCAGTGGCAGGCCAGCCTAGATGATGTGTGTGTGGGGGGTGGTTTCGCCACTTCACGCAGCCAAACCTGTGTGTGTGGCGCCCACAGAGGGCTCTCCGAGTGCACCACCCTCTGGCACCCATACCCATGGAGTTACGCCACCCACTGTACTGAGAGTATAAGCCGACCAGATATAAATGGGCTAAACCCTAATTTTACCACAAAAAATTGGCTGAAACTTGGCCATTTCCGAGTCGGTATAAGGGAATTGCAGCTATGCAGAGGAGGCAATGGCAAACCACACTCTATTGGTCTCTATGCCTTGAGAAAACCCATAATGGGATATGGTTCAGCCATACCTGACACAACTTGACTGCAAAAAAAAAAAGCAATCAGAAATGCCTGCCGTGTTTCATTCAGTAGGCGGATGCATGCAAGGAGGTGAAACGAGTCCCGTGTCTCCGGTTGCCTCTCCCTTCCTCTTCGTAGATATCCACGAATCTCCGATCCTGGAAGATGACGACTTCGACCCCATCCCCAAAAGCACCGCCACGACCATCGCTACCTCGGAGCAGAGCACTGAATCCTGCGACACCAGCCCCGACATCATCTCCCCTACCATGAGCCACGACTTCGAAGACCTCCCAGGGCTCCCCTCGGCTTCGCCAGCGGTGAGCGGACGGAAGCGTCACAGATGGCGGCAGCAGCGAGGAGCGGACTTAGGTGGTAGAGGCTCAACTTGTCATCGACTGGCGCTTGCCCACCATCAGGACTGCAAACTTTACCCCGTTTTCTGGCAATGGGGGGGTGTCGCTCTTGGCCGATTTCTTTACGTGCCCGGAAGGCAGGAGTCCAGCGTGGGGTCGGGGCACACATGGACTGTCATCTCCCTGATGGCACAGATCCCTCACATGCCAAATAAGCCGTTAAAACATAGAGAACGCGTTGTACGATGGCGAACGTATGATTGCAGAGGTTGGCCGGCTGTATGCGCTTCATTGCTACTGAAGGGGCGCCACGACAACAGCCGCTACTCTCGCTGTAAGTTCGAGCACGGAGCCCTTCAGACCAGCGACAAATTACGCAGCCCGCCCTCTCCCGTTCGCTGTGTCCTGGTCCATACGTTATCTTGGGCAGGATGTACAAAGCCAGTCTCTCAAATTTGTAGCCCCCAGCTAAACAGCAGGAAATGGTTAGAAAGCCCCTTCCTAAAGAGACTAAGTGAGAACAGATGACTCATCATGCAGACGTCCCCCTGGCTCTGCCTCACTGTTAGCTAAATTATTTAGAAGCAGCAGCTGCTCATGCCCCCTTTCCAACAAGCCATGTTTCCAGGCCAGAGGCTGCCATGTTTCCACACTACCTGCTCTGACCCTCGCGCCCTATTTACCTTAACCTGGCTGGGCCGCTGCCGGGCGTCCCTTGGTCCCGCCCCACCAGGCTGTTCCTTTGGCCAGCGGAGGCTCCACCAGCTAATGGAGCAGCCTGGTGGGGTGGGCCCGAGGGGAGGGGTGTGGGAAGTGATTCTCCTCATTCCCCCATCGCGTGACCAGCGTGGCTTTTACATCCGGGGGCATGTGACTACGTGTCCCCGTGGCCCCAGCTTCCGCCTCTGTTCAGCATGAAACTCCTGTTCACACAGTGCCCTTGCCCCGTCGGTTATTTCCAAAGACCTCTGTTGCTTTAGTCGAGGTGTGATCCCAATTCCATACAGGCCTGCTTCACACGGTGTAAGGGCTCCGTCATTTCCACAGCTGCTTCCTCGAACTCGGTGTAGAAGTAAATGTTTTGTCCCGCGCTCCTGTTCTCTAGCGATTCACACTATAACTAAAGAAGGTGTCACTGTGCATCCGAGCATTCACCTTGACTGACTGCTGCTCACCGGTTTTAACAATCAGATTGCTTTCTGTTCCATGTAGACCCTTGTTTGACAACCCCCGTCTTCTGTTACAGCACTGCAAAGAGTGTCCGTGTTCTTTGCCCGTTTTTTTTAGTCCCACGTGGAGTCCTCGTTACTCGCGGCAGCTCGGTTCTGTATTAACTGTTCCTTTACTTGAGTTCAATTACAGAATGACAGCATTTGTGTCTGGGGAAGTGTGAGCACCCCCTCCCTCTGAAGTAATCTCATGAGATGCAAAAATCAAAGAAGAAATATTTTTGTACTGCTACAAGTTTACAGAGACTAATAAAGAGGCGATAACTAATAAAAGCAATTAATTGGCAAGTTGCCTTGTTGATTAGAGTCAGAGGCGACACCAGTCCATTGAGTTTATTATTTTTATTTATGTATTTATGTATTTATTTATTAAACTTCTATGCCACAGGTATCAAACTCGCGGCCCTCCAGATGTTATGGACTACAGTTCCCATCATCCCCTGCCAGCATGATGTTGGCAGGGGATGATGGGAACTAAGTCCTGCTTCTGGAAGACACCAGTTAACCTGCATTCTATCACCATCTCCCAGGCTCAGGGCAGTGTTTAGACTTGCTCCACTAGCTGATAAAGCTAGGGAGGTGGATGCCGCTCGGGTTCCCAAGAGACAAGAATTGCATCAGCCTGTTATCAAAGGAGGAGGCTTTAATTGTGTAAGAAAAATCATATATATTTCAGAGGCAGGTGTACAGGGGGAGGGGAAAGCTTTGTTCTGCATGGGACCCAGCAATTCTTTGTGGAGAAAGCGGAAGGGGAGGGGGAGTTTCCCCCACTGGGGATAAGCCACTCAATACATGTCTGGAGGCAGTGTCTTTATGTTTTGGGAAATTAGAGGATGTTACGTTTAGAGGTGTGAGAGCTGACAGAGTGTGCTCCTTGAGCATTTTACTCAGATGCTTTGAGAGCCACTCTTATTCTTTCCTTGGCTTATACAGCATGAAATTACATAAACACAAGTTGCAAGAACCCTGGTTAAACTATCTTCTCCATTCAGGGAGATATGTTTAAGAACCAATAAATGTCAGCCCCTCTGTAGCTTGGCCAGCTGGCGTCAAAAAGAAAACATTCAAGAAGAAGAGAAGAGTTTGGATTTATATCCCCCCTTTCTCTCCTGTAGGAGACTCAAAGGGGCTTTAGTCTCCTTGCTCTTCCCCCCTCACAACAAACACCCTGTGAGGTGGGTGGGGCTAGAGGAGGAAGGCTCAAAACCTTGACTAGCCACGGTCACTAGCTGGCGTGTGTGGGAGTGCTTAGACTATTCAGATTTAGATAAGCCTCCCACAGCTCAGGCTTAACCCAAAGGCCCAGGAGATCAAACCAGTTCCTCCCAGATTAGAATGCCTGCTCTGCCACTACCACTGCTACTCAAGCTATATCATTTCAAGGTAACCCATGGCCAACAACTTGCACAAAGTACAGGTAAAACAATCATAGTGACTGAACTTAGCAACATTTGCAGAGATAAAATCCACAGTGCTTCTCCAAGGCAGATCCTAGCAAACAGGGCCTAGTAACACAAATGCCCAAAACGTTCACCGCAAGGCTGCTGCTTCCGCTGTGTGTTCTTCAATGGTTCCTGCTGCTGATCTTGCTATTTTCTTTCTATATAAAGAGATTAGCAGATGCCTGAACATACTTTGGTGTGACTTTAAAAGGATCTTTGGAAACTTTTCAGTAAACATGGGAGGGAGGATGCTTACAATATACAATTTCATGGGAATGAATCATTCAAGATTTGCAGCTTTGGGCCATCTCGCTCCTGATGCTGCAAAGGTTGCCAGCTCCAGCTTCCCAAGTGGACTTGGGAGTATTTAGTCTCCGTGGCTTTAAGTTGGTGGCCATTTGGGGCTTCTGTTCAAGTCCAGCTACAGGAATGATTTGGGTGCCACAGAACCTTTAGGGTTGGTTTCTGTGGGATTTTGTACTAAACTTTCCCATTGCCCATGCCTGGATGGGTATAGGGCTTAGAATAAATCTAAATAATATATAGGAGAATTTCAGGTATTCTCTGATGTGGGCTTTCCTTTGCTCCTAAGACCTTAAGTACTTCTAAACATCTGAATTAAGTATGTTAAGTGAAATGACATGAACATATCTTGGCTGATTTGGAAGCTAGAAGCCTGAGAATGGGAGCAGGAAGTATTTTAAAATTTTAAATTCCCCCTAAGTCCACTAGTTGTACAGTGTGCCACATAATTATTCATACAGTGAGGCAGGAGATTTTGAAACTAGAATTTGAAATGGCAGGCTACTGGGAAAAACATTTACTCAGAACTGTGGTATGGCGTGTTAGACAAATATGTTGCAGGCTGAGGCTCAGAAGGAGGAGGAAGAACTATTCAGACAGCTCCATTAGAATTACTGGATTACACTTGATGATGGCACCCCAAATC
Source organism: Sphaerodactylus townsendi (assembly GCF_021028975.2). Classification (NCBI taxonomy): domain Eukaryota; kingdom Metazoa; phylum Chordata; class Lepidosauria; order Squamata; family Sphaerodactylidae; genus Sphaerodactylus; species Sphaerodactylus townsendi. The sequence goes on from NC_059429.1 coordinate 12,244,384, forward strand.
TCATAGATTCTGGCCACCATGCCTGTTTCAGCCCCCCCACTCCTCTCTCAGCTACTCCCTTATGTTGCTCTCAGGCTTTCCTATTTCAACCTCACTGCTCCAGTATGGCATCAATATGGCTGTGCCCGTCCCATTGCAACCCCTATCTGACTTCCTGGGAACCAGATGTTTTACTGATCCTGGGATTAGATGGAGATGTTTCGTGGGAAAGTTCTATACTATGCAGAGGAACAAAACCATGTTGGAGCCCACCCTGTACTTGACATTACAGAACCCTTAGGGATGGGGCCAGTATAAAAATCAATAAATGAAATGATAAATAGAAATAAATGCTTTGGTCTTTCAACAAATAGACTGTGAAGGCTGGGGTAGTGAAACATTTTACAATGTTTGTGTAGGAATTTGTTCCATAGTTTTTAGTCCGACCTCCAGCAGGTCGAGGGACAGTGAACTTTATTTTACTATTTTGCAAAGGTTTGGGGACTTTGGGTAGGGCAGGAAACTGCTGTTGAGGGCTGGCTGCTGCTGCAGTAGGAGGCAGACGCAGGACATGAAAAACTTGGGAGGCGTGGCAATTTGTGATGTCCTTCAGGCTGTGATATGTAATCTACCAAGAATCATGAGAGGTGAGCACCTCCATAATCATAGGAGATCTATCAGCGTCCTGGGACCATCAGCCACAACTCCTCTACTGCCTTCTAATTTAGGACGGAAGTTTGTACTACAGTATGTACCTCTGGTTTCCTCTGAGGAGGACCTTTAACAACGTGATAATACCACCCCGACGATGCAGCTTGATTGCTTCTAGGAGGCCAGGAGACAACTGTGGCTTGTCAGCGGAGGCGACGGAGAGGAGAGATCAGCGCAGGGGAAGCAGGAAGCAGGGTGCCTCTTCCACTTCCCACCAGGAGCCATTCCACTCTTCCATTCAGCAGGAGGCTGGAAGGAGCTTGCAGTAGCGGGTGGGTAGAGAACAATTGGACTTTGGGAAGCCAGGGAAGAAGAGGAGGGAGGCCTGTGGAGCTACGTATTTACACCTATTTTCGTCTCAGCTCCATTGGACTTAGTTAGGACGCTTCTTCTCCCCCTCCTTCTTTCCCAGTCCACGACGCCTTTCTCTTCCTCTGCTTGTTTTGTCTTCAGGAGCTTCCAGTTGCCCTTTTATATGCATTGGGGGGTGGGGGTGGGAGGTAGGTAGGTAGGTAAGTAAGTCTGTAGCTACGGTGGGGCAGAAGGCGGGGGTTGTCCCCATCAATCATTTGTCATGCCCCCACCCCCCAATCGGCGCCATGATTGAGGCTGAGATCAAGCTTGGGAGAGCCACGCTTATCTCACCACAACCCCGGGTTCTTTCCCCTCCAAATACTCCAGGCCAGCTGAGTTCTCAGAGATTTATTGAAAAACAGAAATCGAAGAAATGAAACATAAAAGCAGTTACAGAGATTTCTCAGCTGAATACATTCTTATGGTTCTGTTGGGACCTCCAGGCAAGAGATGCTTCTCTTAGCCTAGCCCATGATAGAGTCACCCTGGTCTTTGACCTTTACTGTCCAAGAAAACTTCCCCCCCCCCTACCATGCGGTCCCCCAAAGTCTTTGAAGCTCCTTTTTGGCTAGCTTCCTGCCGTGGGTGAGTTTCCATGGCCTTTGTAGTTTCTCCATCCGGCTATCAAAGACCCTTTTAACATGTAGGTGTGATGCTGCTAGATTTACAGTACAATTCCATCACAACTGTCTCATGTAAAATTTAGCAGTAGTGCTTGTAATAACTACCACTTTTCCCCAGGTGCTCAAAATGCTAGGCAGTCGCTTGTTTCTTTCCTGGCAGTCTTTATCTGTCAACATCGCATGGTAGCTCATCGCCACTTGGGGAGAAAAACTAAGTCGTCTGGCTGAGTGGAGCATTGAAGTCGGATGTCTGTGTTCTGAATCCTAACAGGTTGTTGTTCTGACTGTCTTTTTCCCCCCGCTGCCAGGTGATACTCGGCCGACACCATGCAGATTTTTGTGAAAACCCTGACTGGGAAAACGATCACCCTTGAGGTGGAACCCAGTGACACAATTGAGAATGTAAAAGCAAAAATTCAGGATAAGGAAGGTGAGCATTGCCGCAGTCCATCAATAATTTTGCTCAAAAGTGGGCAGGGGAAGGAAGCATCTGTGGCACAGAAACAGGGTGGTGTGACTGATAGGTATAGCGTTTTAAATCCTTGAGCACTGCTAGATCACAACCACAATCTGTTCTCTTTTACACATTGGACAATCGGGCATCTCCTGAAAAGGTCACAAGGGCCAAAGTCCTCTCCCAGCAAGTAGTGTTCAAAAACCTGTTTACTTATCTTGACTATTGAAATTTACATCAGTGCATTTGTCAAATGCATTTTGAAAAGTCTAAGCACAGTCACTACATTTTATGGCAGTGAATTCTGTCAGCTCTGTGAAGTAGCGTCTCCTCGATCCCCTTCCATAGTATTATGGGAAAGACCGTCAGTGGAATTGATTCCCTGGGGAGGTTGTGAGCTTGCTTTCACAGTCTATGGCCCCTTCCGCACACGCAAAATAATGCGTTTTCAAACCACTTTCAGAACTGTTTGCAAGTAGATTTTCCTATTCCGCACAGCTTCAAAGAGCACTGAAAGCAGTTTGAAAGTGCATTATTCTGCATGTGCGGAATGAGCCTTAGAGTAGTTGCTGAACATACACTGTCAAGGGCACTTAGGCTGATTCTGTGCTGAGCAGGAACTAGATGTGCGGGTCCTTCCATAGCTATGATTCCATTGTTTGCATTGTAACTGAGGATTAAGACAACAATTCTCCAGTGCAGAAGTTTAGCTCAGCTTGACCACCCCCCTTTTCTGGCGTTTAGGTTTGAGAGTAAATGCAAAGGAAACGTACTGTTGCGATCAATGCTGCTTAGACTCTTGAAGCACAGCTGCTACCTTGGACTGGCCTGTGTCAGGATTTTTTCCCCCTCCCCAAGTTCTGGACCTAGAGATTGGCAGCTGAGCTAAATGTAGCCCATTGGGAAACTGCTTTCCCCCAACTTCAAACTCCAGAGGCACAAGGAGTGGAGGAGAACTGGTAGTCTGCTTGAGGGAGAGAGTTGTCATCTACCCCAGATTTGTTCCTCAGGCCAGTCTGATGTTGTGGTAAAGAGCACCAGCCTGTAATCTGGAGAACCAGGTTTGATTCCCTTCTCGACAAGAAGCCTGCTGAGTGAGCTAGTCCAGGGGTCTGCAACCTGCGGCTCTTCAGATGTTCATGGAGTACAATTCCCATCAGTCCCTGTCAGCATGGCCAATTGGCAGGTTGCAGACCCCTTGGCTAGTCACAGTTCTGTCAGAACTCTCGCGGTCTCACCTGCTTCCGAAGGTGCCTGTTGTAGGGAGAGGAAGAGAATGTTATTGTAATCTGTATGAATGTTATTGTAACTCTGATCTGGAGGAACCGGGTTTGATTCCCAGCTCTGCCGCTTGAGTTGTGGAGTCTTATCTGAGGAATTCAGATTAGCCTGTGCACTCCCACACACGCCAGCTGGGTGACATTGGGCTAGTCACAGCTTTTCAGAGCTCTCTCAGCCCCACCCACCTCACAGGGTGTTTGTTGTGAGGGGGGAAGGGCATGGAAATTGTCAGCCCCTTTGAGTCTCCTGCAGGAGAGAAAGGGGGGATATAAATCCAAACTCTTCTTCTACTCTTCTTAATCTGCCTTGAGACCATGGGGTATAAAAACTATTTTTTCTTGATGTCAAGAAAGTGCAGATACCAAATAACTGGCTGCCCCAGTGCAAGAGAGAGAATACTGGGTCATTGCAAATGTCTAGGAACCACTCATGAGGGTCACAGGACGCTCTGGATTCTCTGCCTGCCTCTAGGGCAGGGGTAGGGAACCTGTGGCTCGAGAGCTGCATGCGGCTCTTCTGCCCTTGCACTGTGGCTCCACAAGCTGAGCCGCTGGCCCCATCCTTGCCCACCCTGCAGGCAGCAGGGCGGGCGGACCAACTGCCCGCGGCTGGCTGGGCCGCGCTGCGGGCTTTCCCTCTCGCCTGCCCCGTTGGAGCGGGGCAGGCGCTTTCCCGGTGGCTGGCAAGGCCGAGCCGCTGGTCCCATCCTTGCCGCATCCATGCGCTTCTCAGAATGAGCAGAGTAAAAGGTAAAAAACCCCAATATATCCAGTGTTATCTTTATTTTAAAAGTCAAAAATTATTTGCGGCTCCCAGTGTTTCTTTTCCTGTGGAAAACAGGTCCAAATGGCTCTTTAAGTGTTAAAGGTTCCCTACCCCTGCTCTAGGGGAACATTTAATTCTAATGGTAAATGCACATAAACAAGAAAAGCACTAGCAGTATTTGCATAGTCAGAGAATGTTTATCCCAACATCTATGCTCATTTGCTTGGCAGGTATCCCTCCCGACCAGCAACGTCTGATCTTTGCAGGGAAGCAGCTGGAAGATGGTCGCACGCTGTCCGACTACAACATCCAGAAAGGTACCCAGATATAAGGGGCAGGGCACGTTATTGTAGCCAGGTCGCCCACTGGCATTTGGTTTCTCATTTCCTTTGTGCATTGTCCTTGCCAGTAGGTGGCGGGGGAGATCTCAGAGGCACACCCTGATGAAGAGGGAGAGGCAAGGTCCAGTTGCCAAAGAGAGCATCTCACCTGAATTGGGTTCACACATGACCAAAGCAGTTTGTGTATAGGTGGGGTAGTGGGTGATCAGACACAGCTAGCTAATCTGAGCATTATGAACCAGGCAGGTCCTCCTTTATAAACTCCACCATCAGTAATACTGGGGGTGGGGTCAGCAGTGGTGTAGTGGTTAAGAGCAGGTGTACTCCTATCTGGGGCCTGTTTGCTAGGATCTGCCTTGGAGAGGCACTGAGGATTTTGTCTCTGTAAATGTTGCTACGTTCAGTCACTATGATTGTTTTATCTGTACTTGTAAAGTTGCTGGCTATTGCGAAGTTACCTTGAAAATGATAATAGCTTGAGCAGCAGTGGTGTAGTGGTTAAGAGCAGGTGCATTCTAATCTGGAGGAACTGGGTTTGATTCCCCGCTCTGCCGCCTGAGCTGTGGAGGCTTATCTGGGGAATTCAGATTAGGCTGTACACTCTTAACACACGCCAGCTGGGTGACCTTGGGTTAGTCACAGTTCTTCTGAGCTCTCTCAGCCCCACCTACCTCACGGGGTGTTTGTTGTGAGAGGGGAAGGGAAAGGAGTTTGGAAGCCCCTTCGAGTCTCCTTGCAGGAGAGAAAGGGGGGATGTAAATCCCAACTCTTCTTCTAATCATGGCCTACCTCGCAGGAGTGTTGATACTTATGAGGTGTTTCAGCAGTTGGAGCCATTAGAGGAAATGCAACAGTGTGCACAAACAGTATCATTTCCTACAGTAGTGGCCTATCCTTCAGAGCAAGGAGCAAGCTGCTGTACGGGATCCCATAGGGCAGGGGTAGGGAACCTGCGGCTCTCCAGATGTTCAGGAACTACAATTCCCATCAGCCCCTACCATCATGGCCAATTGGCCATGCTGACAGAGGCTGATGGGAATTGTAGTTCCTGAACATCTGGGGAGCCGCAGGTTCCCTACCCCTGCCATAGGGCAAATCACCAACCTTTCCAGACTGCGTTTACCCACCTTTAACCCCATCCAGAGGCACAACATCCCTGAGCTGTAAAGCATGTGAATTTGGGGGGGGGGGATCTGAACTTCCCTTGCATGATTGTCCTGTGAGATTTATGCTCCAGCTTTCCCAGCACCTTCTGCTCTCACGAACCTTTTCTCCTCTCTCTCAGAATCCACCCTCCACTTGGTGCTGCGCCTCCGCGGAGGAATCATCGAACCTTCCCTACGCCAGCTCGCCCAGAAGTACAACTGTGACAAGATGATCTGTCGCAAGTATGCACTGCCACCATGAGGGGAGGGGGAGGAAACGGGCAGGTCAGGATAATGTATCCCCTGTGATCCAGGGGGATGAAGCAGCACAAATGCCGCATAGGGCAGCACCAGGTTGATAGAGACTTATTTTATTTATTTTTCGAATGTATATACCGCCCTTCCCCGAAGGGCTCAGGGCGGTGTCCAACATCAATCATACATTAAAATCAGTTAAAACAATCACTGCCCATAATTAAAAGAGCCACATATAAGTGGCAGACGGCTTCAACTCCCCCCTTCCCCTTTCTTGTGCCCACGGGAGGTCAGATGTTCACTATATAGCAGGATATCGATGTTACCCCGGCTGGCCAAACACCTGGCGGTGCAGGTCTGTTTTACAGGCCCTGCGGAAACTCTGTATGTCCCGCAGGGCCCTGATCTCACCTGGGAGCCTGTTCCACCAGGTAGGGGCCAGGACTGTAAAAGCCCTGGCCCTTGTAGAGGCCAGCCGGATCGCTTTAGGGCCAGGGATCACCAGCAGGTCCGCCTCCGAGGAGCGGAGGGGCCTAGAGGGGCGATACAGGGAGAGACGGTCCTTTAGATATGCAGCTCCAAGGCTGCGAACGGGCCCAGACCCTATGGGAGGATAGCTGGGCTCTCAAATCCTGTTGCCTCATGTCTGTGGGACAGGAAAAGCGGCAGCAGAGCACCTGTTGTGCATGCTGGTGGTCTCAGCTTACCAGATCACAGGAGGGTGCTGGTAAAGCTGATGGTTGAGGGTGCCCTGTTAAGAGTCAGGTGGCTAGTTTTAAATTTCTGGGCGTTATGATTAAAGAGGACTTGACCTGGGGCGTACAGACTGCCGCGGTGGTTAAGAAAGCCCAGCAAAGACTGTACTTTCTGAGACTTTTAAGGAAGCAACAACTGGATGGAAAACTTCTGGTTTCCTCACTTTGCTGTGCTATAGAGAGTGTCCTCTAACCTACTGCATCTGTGTATGGTTCTCCAGTTGCACAGTGGCGAATAGGAAGGCGCTCCAAAGGGTGATCACTACTGCACAAAGGATTATCGGCTGCCCTCTTCCCTCCTTGGAAGAAATCTATAATTCCCGAAGCCTAAATAAAATGACCCAAAATATTCTGAGGGACCCGTCTCATCCAGCACACTCTCTTTTTAAACTGTTACCATCTGGCAGACGATACAGGGCCCTCAGAACTAGGACAAAGAGGCTTAGAGACAGCTTCTACTCTAGAGCTGTGGCTATGCTAAACTCCGCTGCTTCATATTGATGTATTTGGGGCTGTGCAGGGATGGGTGGAGGAAGGGGAAAGTGAGGATGATGTATGAGTCTGAAATTGTGTGCATCGAGGAATGCTGCTGTTAATTTCGTTGTGCGTGCACAATGACAATAAAATGCTTATGCTTATGAAAAGAGTCAGACCCTTGGCCTGCTCTGCCTGGCAGCCACTCTGCAGATTCCCAGGAAAAGTTTAGTTTTATTATATTTATATCCTGCCCTTCCCATCCTAAGCCTGACTCAGGGTGGCTTTCACACACAGCGTAAAAACATCAAACATAGTCACAATTACTACTACACTTGATCTTAGCCAAAACGCCGAGAAGCGAAGAAACTTAACCTGTAAAACCTAATAATAAACGATGGCCATTTGATGGGCATCCAAAGGACCCTTGCAGCCTAGTCTGTTTTCAACCCCATCTTGTCGCATATTCCCTTTATAAAAATACAGTGGAACCTCAGTTTTGGTAGGTAATCCATCCGAAAAGAATCGATGAAAACCGAAACCGATGAATACTGAGGCAAACTTTTTCATAGGAATCAATGTATATCCAATTAATCCGTTCTCGGCACTCCAAAAAACATACAGTAACAAACAATAACACTAGGACCGGCTTCAGAGCCAGTGGACCAATGTCGCACCAAAAGCTGTCCAAAAAGGTCTGTTTCTGACGCCTCTTTAAGATTTGTCTGAAATGGGGCAAGACATTGTCATTAAATGAGTTGCAGACACGACCTGCAACAGCTTTGTCCGGGTAATTTTTCTCCACAAACCCCTGCACCTTACTGCAAATCGATGAAAACCGAGACAAATTTTTCACTGAAAAAATTGAGGAAAACCGAAACCAATGAAAACCAAAGGCAATGAAAACCAAGGTTCCACTGTATTAGGATGAGGAGGTATAAGATTTGGCAAAGCATATACTTTGTTCTTTGCCCACAGCATCTCCGTCCAAGACAGGTGATAGGGCTCCTAGATGATCCTTGGCAGAGAATTCGTGCTGGTTCTCCCTCCAGGCTGTGACCATTTCAGTTCTAAAATGGGTCACTGAGGCCTTTTCAACCCAGGAGGCAATTTGTACCGTGTCCCTTGGTGGCTCAGTGTCTTGTAGAAAGGATCCTTTGCCGGTCGTGTGTCAAACTACCCCTTCCTTCCCTTTCAGATGCTATGCCCGCCTGCACCCCCGGGCCGTGAACTGCCGCAAGAAGAAGTGCGGCCACACCAACAACCTGCGCCCAAAGAAGAAGGTCAAGTAAAGAGTGGGAAGGTTTACGGAACGGACGCTTCCTTTTCCCCATCTGGTTTCAGTCCTCTGGAGGCAAAACATTCCGTTTCCTCCTCTCGTGGCGCATGGCCTTTCCCGCTTGATTGAATAAAACTAGTTCACGCACCAAACAATTTGTGTCACCTGGTTTAGTTTGTTTTGTTTCTAATGCGGCCTTGTCCTGTCAAAGGGATCTCTGGTTTTTGTGGAGCGTCACCGCTCCGCCGCCACACTTTTCTGTCCTGGACTATTCAGCAACGGGACTCTGTGTTCAGATGAGATCTTTATGAAGAAACAGCATCAGGAAGAAGCATTTAGATTTCTGTTGTCAGAACTGAAGCTGCCCCACGTCACATGACATGTCACATGGCACCAGTGGTGGGATCCAAAAAAATTAGTAACAGGTTCCCATGGTGGTGGGATTCAAACTGTGGCGTAGCGCCAATGGGACGGGGTGGGGCTGTGGCAAGGGCGCAGCTGTCCTTGGGCGGAAAACGAATGCACGCAGGCGCAGGCTGCCACGCACGCCGGTGCACCTCCTGCTAGACTGCTTCAAGTTCTGCGCGCTACTGCTGAGAGGAGGGGCGTAACTAAGGCAAAAATCACTGGGCAAAATCACCATTTAGTAGCCCCCTCTCGGCACACACAAATAATTAGTAACCTACTCGGGAACCTGTGAGAACCTGCTGGATCCCGCCTCTGCATGGCACCACCCCGACTACCCGTTCCCAAGGGGGGAATGGCCCCTAATTAGTCCCAAAGTCCAGAGACAAGATCCAGAGGCAAGGCAGTCTTTCCCAGGGTCAAAACAACCTACGTAAGAACTACAACTGAAGGTACCTAATGAACTCCTAAGGCGCTGCTCGAAAAACAAAAGCACAAAAGAGTGAGAAAGTACACCCATCCACAGTAATGAGAAGGGAGCGGGAAATGAGGATAGGTGGGATCAAGCCAGACGTGGAGCGATCATGACACGCGCCTCTTTGAAATGACCGTTTCTCAGTGTGAAGTCTCAAGAACGGCGGCCTCTGCTCTCCAGAGGTGCTGTTCCTTATGCACATGGGAAGTGTCTGGGGAGTGGCGGGGTGGATTCAGGAAAGGAGAAATCTTTGGAAGGAGCCAGAGAGTGGAATCAGCCTTTGGGCGTTCATCCTGCCCTTGCATGAAGAGGCTGAGGGGAGCCATCGAGGGTTCTGATCCAAGTTATCGCCTGTCGGAGCCCTGCAAGGCAGGCGATGCAAAATGGGGGGGGGGGGGACACCAATTTGCCCTGAGCCCTTCAGGGGAGCATGGCTTATAAATATAAATAAATAAGTCAATCTTGAGCCAGCTACCTGAAACCAACTTTGATTGGAATTCAACTCAGATCGTGAGCAGAGGTTTAACCACTGAGGACTGCAGCTTACCACTCTGCGCCATGAGGTCTTTGCTCATTTATTAGGGGCTGAATTTAAGCCAGATACAAAGCCTAGGTCCCACTTATTTTCTGGGCTGCCTCTCTTCCTCTGCAAGAGCTTCATTCATGCCAGCAGGCCTTTTGCACAAACAGCCAAAAACCCTACTGTTTTATCTCTGCAGTAACCCTGCAAAAACAGAACAAATAACGTAGCAAATTTTATATGTGTAGATTTGAACCTGAATTCCCCAGTCTGACCCTTTGAACCCAACCCCACTGACTTTCAGTTATTTAGCCAAGACCAGCCGTACCTTACAGACATGTTGTAAGGATCCCCACAATCTATTTTAGTACATAATGATTATTAAAGGGAACATTCGAGGGAAGCAATAATAGAACACTGGTTCTGGTGGGTTTTCCGGGCTGCGTGGCCGTGGCCCGGTGGATTTTGTTCCTAACGTTTCGCCTGCGTCTGTGGCTGGCATCTTCAGTCTGTTACACATTGTGACTTCCCTCTGCGACACACCTCTGAAGACGCCAGCCACAGATGCAGGTGAAACATTAGGAACAAGATCCACCAGACCACGGCCACCCAGCCCGGAAAACCCACCAGAACCAGTTGAATCCAGCCGTGAAAGCCTTCAGCAATACAATAATTACACAGGTGTCCAACGCGCGGCCCTCCAGATCTTATGAACTACAGTTCCCATCATCCCCTGCCTGCATGATGCTGGCAGGGGATGATGGGAACTGTAGTCCATAACATCTGGAGGGCCGCGAGTTTATTTATTTATTTATACTTTAGGCTTTTATACCGCCCCGTCCCCAAAGGGCTCAGGACGGTGTACAGCATATAATAAAATACAATCATAAAACCATCATAAATTAGCTAAAACCTATAAAAGCAGCGAAAAACTAACTATAGCATTAATACTTATAAGTATAGGTGTAGGTGGCGCCCGGTAACCTAATATTAAATCCTTTCCTTTTGACACCTATGCGATAATTAGAATATTTTGAAAAGGGGAGGGGGGAGAGTGCGTGTTTTCTTGTTCTGCAATGCACTCGTTCCGCCTGCAGGTGGCAGCAGAGGGCCCCGCTCGGGCGGCGCAAGCGCAACCAGGTGCGCGAGTAGAGTTTGCTGCAGCAGGAAGCGACAGGGCTGCTGTTTTGCAGAGGAGGTTCTTGAACGATGGTGAGCAAAGGGGTGGGGGGTGGGGGGCGGGAGGGGGGGGGAGGGAAACTGGTGCCCAGGAAAATACCAGGGAGAGTGCTGGGATTGTCCTCCTGCCCAGCCTCTCCTTGCACGGATTGGCGAGGAGGTGGGAGCAGAAATGAAATTGCAAAATTAAATACCAAAAAGTGGCAACCGAGTGCAACACGCCCAGAAACCGCTAGAGGGCGCCCGAGCCCAGAATAATTCTTTTGCAAGGGATTTTTTTTTAAAAAAAAGATCATTGTTGTTGATGAAAGTAATAACTGGCTCCTTAATTATTAATGATCCATTTATTTTTATCAGCAGCATTTTTTAAAGAATAATAATCTCTCAAACGCCTGGGGGAGGTGAGGAAGCCGGACTGGGCAGGGGCCATCGTTTTGGGGGCATGGCCTTTGGGAGTTCAAAATAATTAACGGGGCTTTAAAGGCTGTAAACTGCCAGGCTTTGCTAAAAGTTAAATAAGCAACTCTGGCTCAGGCCCAGAATACTGTAGCAAAAGAAAGGCTGGGTAAAATGCAGCCTGCTTTAAAAAACACAAACAAACCCAGGCCTGTAAGGTAGGCGGGTGTCATTTTTTTACTATTCAGATGGGGCAAGAGTCAGAGACCTGCCAATAAAGACAGTTTTGGAGTTTTATAGCAGGCACCAGCACCCAACTGGGGACTTTCTCTGTCAGGCCTTGATCCTGCAGTCCTAGGCAAGCTTACTCAGAAGTAAGCCCTCAATAATGCATAAGTTACAGCCTTTGGGACTTACCTCCCCACTCTGAAAAGCTTATGTAGATTTGCTGGGTGAGCTGCTGTGATGCGGCTGCTGTCCTTTTGTGGACTGACACAACGGCCCTGAAGGGAAGTCAGCCAGCCGAGGATTGTAGGCTTGGAGTCGGAGAAGAAGAAGAAGAGTTGGATTTATATCCCCCCTTTCTCTCCTGTAGGAGACTCAAAGGGGCTTACAATCTCCTTGCCCTTCCCCCCTCACAACAAGCACCCTGTGAGGTTGGTGGGGCTGAGAGAGCTCCGAAGAACTGTGACTAGCCCAAGGTCACCCTGCTGACGTGTGTGGGAGTGTACAGGCTAATCTGAATTCCCCAGATAAGCCTCCACACCTCAGGCAGCAGAGCAGGGAATCAAACCCGGTTCCTCCAGATGAAGAGTACACCTGCTCTAACCACTACGCAACTACTGCTCCCCCATGGCCACTGCTGCTCCATGGCTTCTGTTTGCCCCATCTCTTGCAAAGACCTGCAAAAGATGCCCATATGCAAGGAAGGCTGTTATTTCGTGCTGTTCTCTGCCTTTAGGCTTGCTGTGGTCCGCTGCTGCAAACAGACTCCTGCCCTAAATGGGCTTTTGCAACTCCAGCAAGACACTACCTTGCCCTGCATGTCATTCACTTGCATGCAGGATTAGGTGCATCCAAAGAGGACAAGCCCATAGATGACTATTAACTGTGATGGCTGAAAAAAAGGAGCTTCCACATTCAGTGGCTGTCTATCTCTGCATACAAAGAACTGGGAACAACAAGGAGGAGGAGGAGGAGGAGGAGTTTGGATTTATATCCCCCCTTTCTCTCCTGCAGGAGACTCAGAGGGGCTTACAATCTCCTTGCCCTTTCCCCCTCACAACAAACACCCTGTGAGGTGGGTGGGGCTGAGAGAGCTCCAAGAAGCTGCCCAGCCCCAGCCCAAGGTCACCCAGCTGGCGTGTGTTGGAGCGGACAGGCTAATCTGAATTCCCCAGATAAGCCTCCACAGCTCAGGCGGCAGAGCGGGGAATCAACCCCGGTTCCTCCAGATTAGATACACGAGCTCTTAACCTCCTACGCCACTGCTGCACAGAGGATGACCACTGCCTTCAAGCCCTGGCTGGAAACAAGATTTGAACAGAGGGAGCTCTTTTCTGTGCTTGCAGCTGGCGTAGCTGTGGGAGATTTGAATGAAGGGCCTGGCAAATCACGGTCTCAACTTTCCACCAATGTAGCTCTCATTTAGCCACTTTTCAGATCTTGGAAGCTAAGCAGGGTCGACCCTGGTTAATTCCTGGATGGGAGACCTCCAAGGAAGTCCAGGGTTGCTATGCAGAGGCAGGCAGCGGCAAACCAGTTCTATTCATCTCTTTCCTTGAAAACCCTATGAAGGTGCCACAAGTCGACTGTCACTTGACCGCACTCTCCACCAGCTGAGCTTTGGTGGGACGCTGTCCTGGATTTCTAGGGCAGGGAACGGGGCCCGTTTTGCAACTTGCCACTAAATGACTTACCTTCCAATGCCGGCGGGTGGGGTGGGATCTTTGCCATAAAGAAAGAGAGGGGTTTTTTTTTAAAAGCCCCAAGACCACATGGAAATTGTCAGTTTAATTGGGTGAAATATAGGGAAGGGGAGAGCCAGCCGCCCACCCCTCGGGCTTGCGTTCCCTCCCCTGCACTAGGGGGGCTTTCTCCCTCCCCATTTGGAAAGGGAAAAGGGTGCGTGCGTGTGCCAGAACCGTGCTGTAGAGGTGTTTTGGAAAAGATTCAATCTGTCACAAGGTCAAAGGTTCGCCGTACCGGTGGATATTAGCAACAGGAGTTCCTTCACTAAAGGGTGAATTGGGGGGGGGGGTGCAAGATGGAGTCCACTGGCGCCACGATCCAGTGAGCTTTGCAGCCGCCCGAACTGGGCGGGGGTGGGGGATTTCACCCACGGGGAACGGCATTTGGGGACTCGAGCTGCCAAGTTAGAAGACGCAGCTGCTGCGTTCGCGTCTCTGCCTTTCACCGACGTCCCTGCCCCGGTTCGAGCCACGCAGACGCTGGCTCGGGTCGACTCCGCAACTGGCACGCCGCCCCTGCAATGCTGCCAAAGGGCTGTGATTCCAGGCAAAGCGAGTCTTCAAAGGCCCAGTGGAAATTTCTTATGGAGTGTGAGAGAACATGGGATCTTGGCAAGGAAGCCAAAGCGGACGCCCTCTGTTCCAAACAGAGCGGGGGTTTTGGTGGGGAGGGGGGGGTGGGAGGTGGAGAAGGGGATTGTGGGCCTGCCAGCTGGAGGGGTTTTGAACCCTCTTTCAATGTTTTATGCGTGCGTGTGTGTGTGTGTGTATATATATGTGCATATATATTGAAATGAGGCATTTGAAGAACACGTCCAATTGTTGAGCAATTGCCTAGGAACGTTTCCAAGACTTTGAGCTGTTGTTTCAAAAAGGCGCTTGGAACAAACCAAACGAATAGCCAGGTTTTGGTCGTGGAGAAGAATGCCTTTTCTTTCCTGGAAAACGAACAAACGTTCCCCAAGAACTTTACAGGCCAAAGGTCCAGCTCTTTCTAGGCTGTGTTTCCAGCCAATGTTTCTGGAACGCTCACCAAGAGACGGTCGAAGCGGAGAGGGCTGCGTCTTGTGGTTTGTCTCCCCGCCGTGGCCAATGGAGGTAGACTGCCCTGGAGGCAGGAGGTTCGGTTGGATTGTATCCTAGCGGCTTTTCTGCTCCATTATCCCCAGTTTCTATGACCGTGGTGGTGAACCTTTGGCACTCCAGATGTTATGGACTACAATTCCCATCAGCCCCTGCCAGCATGGCCAATTGGCCAGGCTGGCAGGGGCTGATGCGAATTGTAGTCCATAACATCTGGAGTGCCAAAAGTTCGCCACCACTGTTCTATGACAAGAAAGGCTAAACTGCCCATTGAGTTTGTGGCCTGAATTCTGCTGTCTGTGGAGAATGGCGAAGATCAGTGTTGTCTGTGTTCTGTAGTTGTGTCTCTCCTTTTTCCCTCAGGCGGAAGGTGACTTGCAGGCCTTGGTCCGTCGCTTCTACAGTCTACAAAGTGAACGTGTGGAAGCCTATCGCCTCTTTGAGGAGTGAGTATCCATCATAGGAGGCGGGTTCTCTTCAGGCCACCTCTGCTGCGCCTTTCTGCATCTAGGTTTGGTGAAATTTATCTGGGAAGGACTTAAAATTGATCTTAATTTTTCCGGAGCTGTTTTAATGAGCTCAGGGTGTAGAATGATAGAATCATAGAGTTGGAAGAGACCACAAGGGCCATCTCGTCCAACCCCCTGCCATGCAGGAACACACAATCAAAGCACTCCTGACAGATGGCCAGCCAGCCTCTCTTTAAAAACCTACAAAGAAGGAGACTCCACCACTCTCTGAGGCAGTGAATTCCACTGTCGAACAGCCCTGACGGTCAGGAAGTTCTTCCTAATGTTTACGTGGGATCTCTTGTCCTGCACCTTGAATCCATTACTCCGTGTCCTAGTCTCTGAGGCAGCAGAAAACAAGCTTGCTCCCTCTTCGACAAGACATCCCTTCAAATATTTAAACATAGCTAACATGTCCCCCCTTGACCTTCGCTTCTCCAGACTAAACATTCCCAGCTCCCTAACTCTCTCCTTGTAGGGCATGGATTCCAGACCTTTTACCATTTTGGTTGCCCTCCTCTGGACCCGTTCCAGCTTGTCAATATCTTTCTGGATACTAAATACATCTGGGTCTGTCTTAATGTATCTGCAGCTAACTTGGAGTTACTACATCTAGTACTAACTCACAACTACCAGTTTAATACATCTAGAATTCTCTCAAGACACTAGGGCCAAACCCGGAACTGACCTTCTTAATTTAGGCCTGTCCAACTTGGAATTAGTCTTAACACATCTGGGAGCATCAGAATATTAAGCTTAACATATCTGGAACTGTCAATTCATGTATTAACTCAGAACTAGGCTTAATCCATCCAGGATTGTCTTAAAACATCTGGGACTTATGCAGAACTAGCCCTGCTTTATCCGGGATTGTCTTAGTTCACGTATTATTAACTCAGAATTAACCCTCATACATCCAAGACTGTCTTACTACATCCAAGACCAATGCAGAATTAGTTGTGCTGTATCCGGAACTATCGTAATGCATCTAGAACTAACTGGGAGCAATAGTCCCTCTAACCATGGAGGGGAACTGGGTGGAAGTTCCCTACCGCTGAGCTGCCTATGAGAGCTCCCCCTACTGGCAGCTGTCCAATCTGCACAGCACCAATATGGTGTCTCTGCAGCCATATAGATTACGGGGATTGTAGACTGGGAGCTAACCTTACTGGTCTAGGACTGTCTTCATATACCTGGGACTAACAAAGAACTAGCCCTACTGCATCCAGAACTGTCTTAATTAATGTATTATTAATGTATTGTCGAAGGCTTTCATGGCCCGATTCAACTGGTTGTTGTGGGTTTTCCAGGCTGTGTGGCCGTGGTCTGATCGATCTTGTTCCTAACGTTTCGCCTGCATCTGTGGCTGGCATCTGATACCCTTCGGGGGTTGGGCAGTCTATAAGACTGAGAAATAAAATAAATAAATAAATAAATACAGCTCTGAAAATGCCAGCCACCGATGCAGGCGAAACGTTAGGAACAAGATCTACCAGACCACGGCCACACAGCCCGGAAAACCTACAACAACCAATGTATTATTAATTCAAATCTAACCATACTACGTTCTGGATTGTCTTAATAGATTTGGGACCAGCACAGACCTAGCTCTTCTGTATCCGGGGCTATCTTAAGACACCTGGAACTAACTTGGAACAAAGCTTAATACACCCAGGACTGTCTTAATCCATCCAGGAATAACTCAGAACTATATACATTTGGCACTAACTGAGAACTAATCTTAATGTATCCGGTACTGTGTTAGCTCATTCTGGCCTAAGCTGGAGCTAACTTTACTCCATTTGGGAATGCTTCTGTACTTCTAGGACTGCCGTTTTTTATTAAAAATGGGAGAAAATTATCAGAGCTCTCATTCCAGGTTCTTGTACGTTTCTCATATTTAAATAGAAACAGGAATAATGGCTTTCATGGCCAGACTCAACTGGTTGTTGTGGGCTTTCTGGGCTATGTGGCTGTGGTCTGGTAGATCTTGTTCCTAATGTTTTGCCTGCATCTGTGGCTGGCATCTTCAAACGTTAGGAATAAGATCTACCAGACCACGGCCACATAACCCAGAAAGCCCACAATAACCAAACAGGAATAACTTTAATCCACCCAGGACTGAGACAAACAAACGATCTCTGTCTCTCTTTCCATCTATGTTTTGGCCACTGGTTTCTATTCTCTGTTTGCATCACAGACACAGTTATACACAATTTAGACAAAGTTTATGCGTGTATCGTTTGTACGGTATACATAAAATGTTTTGTTGTTGATGCACAGAGAACACTGAAGAAGAAGAAAAAGAAGAAGAAGAAGAAGAAGAAGAAGAAGAAGAAGAAGAAGAAGAAGAAGAAGAAGAAGAAGAAGAGTTTGGATTTATATCCCCCCTTTCTCTCCTGCAGGAGACTCAAAGGGGCTTAAAGTCTCCTTGCCCTTCCCCCCTCACAACAAACACCCTGTGAGGTGGGTGGGAGCCAAGGAGAACTCAGAAGAACTGCTTATTGTAAGGTCACCCAGCTGAAGATTATTAGTGGGAGTGCACAGGCTAATCTGAATTCCCCAGATAAGCCTCCACAGCTCAGGCGGCAGAGCTGGGAATCAAACCCGGTTCCTCCAGATTAGATACACGAGCTCTTAACCTCCTACGCCACTGCTGAAATGCATGCATTCCAACAAAAACAAATCAGTTTGAGGTGTCAGAAATGATCTGGAGGGATTTGATTAGCGTAAGGAAGTGGCAGAATCAAAGCGGGAATTTGGGGTCTGTCTTGAGGTGTCCCTGGTGACTTGGGGGTATCCACTCACCACAACTTACCTCAAAAGGTTTTAGAAGAACACAATTGATGTACTGTGTCCTGTGCTCCTTGGAGAAAGGCTAGAAATGGTTCTCAATCAAGGGTCTCCAATGGGTATCATGGCACTCGTGGGTACCTTTCCTGGTCCCCGTCGAGTGTTTATAGAACAGTGATGGCGAACCTATGGCACAGGTGCCAAAGGTGGCACTCAGAGCCCTCTCTGTGGGCACGCACACACAGAGTTTGTCTTGAAATCCCCCCCCACACACACACACACACACACATCTAGGCTGGCCTGGGCCGCTGGACTTGATGTGCATGCCATGTCAATGATGACAGAGAGGGACTTCGGCTGGTGGGCCCCTGGTACTTAATGCTCCAGGTGGCTGCTACCTGGCTGGCAGAGATGCTAGAGAGGCGCAGAGTGGCAGATGTGGGACTTGCTGGGGGCTACAGCAGGCTGGCCCCTGCTCGAGGGGGTTATTCAGCTTAAATTGCCACGTTGGCACTTTGCAATAAATAAGTGGGTTTTGGGTTGCAATTTGGGCAATTCGGTCTCGAATTTGGGCAATTCGGTCTCGAATTTGGGCAATTCGGTCTCGAAAAGGTTCGCCATCACTGTTATAGAAAGTGACCAGGGCCAGGCGGGACTTCTGCCCAGTAGGGCCTTTGATTGCCCACTGGAGATTTGATAGACTGTACAGATTGTTAAAAATGTTGCTTTGCCAGAAGCTGCCGCCATTATTGGCAGATTGTCACTGTGTCTGATGGAGCTGTGGCAGGTATTTTGTGGCTGGGGCCACCACACTGTGTCAGAATTCCAAAGGTGCCCACAGAGTCAAAAGAGTTGGGGAACCCCCCCCCCCCGTTCTAGATAAAGTTTAGAGCAGGGGTAGGGAACCTGCGGCTCGAGAGCCGCATGCGGCTCTTCTGCCCTTGCACTGCGGCTCCCATGAGGCGAGGCAGCGACCCCATCCTTGGCCCAGCCACTGCAGGCAAGCAGGCTGAGTGCACCTGCTACCTGCTGCCGGCTGGGCCGCGCTACGGGCTTCCCCTCTCGCCTACCCCGTTGGAGCAGGGCGGGTGCTTTCCCGGCGGCCGGCGAGGCCGAGCCGCTGGCCTCATCCTTGCCCGCCCTGCAAGCAGCAGGGCAGACGCATCCATGCGCTTCTCAGAATGAGTGGAGTAAAAGCTAAAAAAAACCCCAATATATACAATTTTATCTTTATTTTAAATGTAAAAAATTATTTGCGGCTCCAAGTGTTTTCTTTTCCCATGGAAAACGGGTCCAAATGGCTCTTTGAGTGTTAAAGGTTCCCTACCCCAGGGTTAGAGACATTAAGTTGACCTTGCTTTTGTCAAAATAGGAAGATCCTATCCAGAGGTTATGTAAGGAACCTCAAAGGACTTGAAACAAAGCAACTGAGTTCAGTTCTTTTATTCCATAAACTTCAATGATCGCAATACACGCAATGCGGATTCTGACCTTCCCAGACTCAACGTGTCGCTTTTATGGACACGGTGGCCCCCCTCCCCGAACTCCCAAGCACAATTCCCACAACAGAGCGAAAACAAGTTTCAAACACACAAGCTGAAATCACACACGATAAGCGTAGCAAGGTTAACCATCCTGGGCGCAGAGCCCAGAGCGTGGAATGTGCCAAGGTCAGGATGGTGGAGCAGAAACACACACTAACCACCACCCTTACAGGTTACCAGCAAGTATTCTGCAGGGTACCCGTGAGATAGTCCCGTGGTGGATCCTTAGTTGTGGCTCGCCCCTTCGTCCACGCCAGCGCCCTTTTTATTCCTGGGCTATCCCATCCTGCTGGGAGAGGGGCCCAGCCGGAGGCGTCTGCTTTCTCCTCCCCACCCAGGGCCTTCTCTCCGGGTGCTTGATGAACTCCAGATGGGAGCCTTCTTGGAGAACAGGGAGCGGCTCTGCCCAGACACCTATTTCCCATTTTGCACCAAAGCAAGCGCGGGCCGGTGAGGTGCGTGGATACTGTTACTCGGGATCAAGCATCAAGTGCCCAACCCCGGCAACCCTTCCGCGTTTCCGAGCGAGCGCCGCGGGGGATGCGGGTGACAAGCCCTCCCTCGGCAACCGCCCCTTCAAAAGGGGAAATGCTGCTAATTTAATAATGCCTTTCTAAAGAGCGGCCCAGGAAGGTCACGGAGCGGAGAGGCTTCATCTCTCCGCCTGCCCGGTGAGCTGCTGGGCAGGCATAATTGGACTGTCCAGCTGTCAGCTCCCATTGTTTACAAGCCCGTTTCCTGCTCATTTGGGCTGGTGTTTGTGTGCCGGGAGGGGATCAGGAAAGGCTATCCGATCTGACCCCCGCTGCACTCGCAGGACATACTTGACCTTTGGAACTCTTGGCCACTGGCCTGATGAAGAAGAAGAGTTTGGATTTATATCCCCCTTTTCTCTCCTGCAGGAGACTCAAAGGGGCTGACAATCTCCTTGCCCTTCCCCCCTCACAACAAACACCCTGTGAGGTGGGTGGGGCTGAGAGAGCTCCGAGAAGCTGTGACTAGCCCAAGGTCACCCAACTGGGAGTGTGGGAGTTCTCAGGCTAATCTGCATTCCCCAGATAAGCCTCCACAGCTCAGGCGGCAGAGCTGGGAATCAAACCTGGTTCCTCCAGATTAGATACACGAGCTGTTAACCTCCTACCCCACTGCTGATCAAAGAACTGTATCGGTGGAGTTTACCATGTCGTCCAACCCGGGAGGGTGACAGCTACATTCCCCTTCCTCCATCCTTTTCTGTCCGCAGAGGCCACCGAGCATACCTGAGAAGCAGCCCCTCCTATGACTTCATCCGCTACCGTCAGCTGGTCCATGAGATCACACAGGCCTTCAGTGGGATCTCTCAGGAAATCCTGCAGATCAAAGGACAACTGGAGGGTCCCCACGGGCGGGCAGACCTCGCCCAGCACTTGAGACGTCTCCAAGAGAAGGAGAAAGAGAAACTCGAGCTGGTGAGGGGGGAGAGAAAGAGAATTGGGGAGGGTGCTATGTGATCTTTTCCCTCTGCTGCCAATGCAAACCGGTTCGATTCCAGTTTTGTCCTCTTGACATCACACGTAAGAGACTGCTTTCGGGAGAGGCCGCTGTGAATTCTGGAGAATCCGCCCTTAATTCTAACACGGCATTGCTGTGCGTTCTCTTTCTCTACCACACAGGTGTCAAACTCGCGGCCCTCCAGATGTTATGGACTACAGTTCCCATCATGCTGGCAGAGGATTATGGGAACTGTAGTCCATGACATCTGGAGGGCCGCGAGTTTGACACCTATGCTCTACCAGGAAAGAGCTAATCACAGAATCAGCTGGTGGAACTCATGACCACTTGACCTAGCGGTGCCGCTGGTCACTTTAAAGGAGGGTTGGACAATTTCATGGTACCTCGTGGTAGCTTAATGTAACTTTCGCATTCAGAAGTGCGGGAGAGATGAGGCATTGAGTGTTTGGTTGTGAGGTAAAGATGCCTCTGTGAACTTTCCCAGCCCCTGGGTGGGGGGAAAAGCTGTTCCTTTACCAGCTCTGTAAAATCTAATTTTAAAAAATGCCGGTGTTGTTAATAGTACCATTGCTGACACTCATTCCAATCACAGGTGCCTCAAAACCCAGCCACCTGTAGACAAAGTCAAGGTGACTTCATATTTGCAGGGAGACCTCTGGCAGACAGAATGTGATTGTAAATTAACCACCGTAATTTGAAGTCTATAAAATTATGCATGGGATTGACAGAGAGAATTTTTTCTCTCTTTCTCACAATACTAGAACCAGGGGGCATCCATTGAAAATGCTGGGCGGGGAGGGGGGGGGGGAATTAAAACGAATAAAAGGAAACACTTCTTCACGCAACGTGTGATTGGTGTTCTTTTGGCCCCATAAGGCAGGTTCTTGTTATGATCCTGATGTAATTTCTGCATTGTTGAACTTGTCGCATGAATTAGGTTTGTTTTAGTTTAGTTTTAGTTTTGTTTTAGTTTTGTTTCTTCTCTGTTTACAGGTTTCTGCTTTCTTCAGGTTTCTGCAGCCCAAACCTTATTGCTTACACTGTGTTATCTGCCTTGAGTCTCAGTGAGAAAAGCAGGGTATAAATAGTGCAGATAAATAAATAATGGGTCAGCCAAGGCAGAGCATGACCTGGGAGAACGCCGACAGCCATTGGGAGGTGGTTCAAGGGAGAAAGAAAGGGGTGGGGGAATTCATGGAGAATTCTGCCCAGAGATCTTCAGATGCAAGCGGCGCAGTGAAGTGATTCCAAACGGATCTCCCGCTTGTATAAACGTATTACTTATTAAGCTTGCATTCTGCAAGCGCGAGACCCCCATTTGGCCACTGAGTATTCCCTTCCCAAACTGTTGGATTGCAAGTGTAAATTGGGACCTTTGTGCATGCGTGCACCCATTCCCGTCCCTAAATTCCAGTCAGGCTTGAGTCCATTTGCTTTCTGAAACTGGAGGCGTCAAAACCCGCAACATCCCAGGCTTCTAAATGTCTGCGTTGTGTTTGGTACCCTGTTTCCCCAAATATAAGACATCCCCTGAAAAGAAGACGCAGTAGAGGTTTTGCTGAAGTGCGAAATATAAGCATCCCCCGAAAGTAAGACGTAGCCAAGTTCTTGTTTGGAAGCATGCCCGACGAACAGAACACAGAAAAATAAGACATCCCCTGAAAATAAGACAGAGCGCATCTTTGGGAGCAAAGATTAATATAAGACACTGCCTTATTTTCGGGGAAACACGGTATGAAAGCGCCTTTGAAAATATAAACCAGCCCACAAATAAACAAGCAGGTGCTTTTTAATTTGCATTGTACGTATAAGTTTGTAATCCCCCAAGCTTGATTTTGGTAGGGGCAGAATTCACCAAACGGGGCACAGAGTCTTGAGTTTCTTTATTTGCACAGTTGCTCCCTTGGAGGGGGGTGCGTGTGTGGAAGTCTCCCTTAATTCCCTCCTGACCCCTCATGTGCTTCTTTGTCCTTCCCAGACAGCAGAGCTGCAGCTTGCCAAGCAAAATGCGCAAGACCATCCTGGCACCGATGCCTGTGAGCAGGAAGTGCGAGAGCTGAAGCAGAAGTAAGCAGAGCCAGGCCCTGTGGGTTTCCGGGCCTTTCCGCCGCTTCTGTTCTTTTCCACGGGGTTGGGTCATGCTTTGAAAAGGTTTCCCGACTCCTGTTCGGTAGGGGACAATGGGCAGTCCTCATCCGGGTGAGTCGACCACACACACAGAACTAGCCTGGATATTCTGTAGGAGCAAAGCGGCGCATCGGACAAGTTGCCAAAAGGATTGCGCTCTGAGAAGACCAGGCCTCCTCTGTGCAGTCTGGTAGGGGTGGGTGGAGGGACACAGCGGTGGGATCCAGCAGGTTCTCACAGGTCCCCAAGAGTAGGTTACTAATTATTTGTGTGTGCCGAGAGGGGGTTACTAATTGGTGATTTTGCCACGTCATTTTTGCCTTAGTGATGCCCCTCCTCTCAGCAGTAGCGCGCAGAACTTGAAGCAGTCTAACAGGAGGTGCACCGGCGTGCGTGGCAGCCTGCGCCTGCGTGCATTCGTTTCCTACCCAAGGACCTGCGCAGCGGCTGCGTCCTTGCCACAGCCCTGCCCAGCAATGCCCCGTCCCCGGAATGCCCAGCCACACCCCCGTCATGCCCCACCCAGCCCCATTGGCGCTACACCACAGTTTGAATCCCACTACCATGGGAACCTGTTACTAAAATTTTTGGATCCCACCACTGGAGGGACACATGATCCTCAAGCATACTTGGGAAACTTTGGGGGTGTAAACTGCAGGGTGTAGAATTGCTGGTACTTTTTCATACTATGCCAGAGATATGCAAAGATGCACAAGATATGCAAAGATTTTGTGTAATAAAGGATAAAGAGAATGGGGGGAGGGGATATTCCCTCTGGAAGATTCTATACAGGAAGGATAGGTGAACTTTTTAGAGAGGTGATGTTCCATCAGGCGAGTCCCCTGTTTTGAGGTGGGGGGCCATTTTTAAACCCTCCCACATGTAGGGTGGGGAAAAGTGGGGAAACAATGTTGGTGTTCTTTTGGCCCCATAAGGCAGCTATGAACTTTTCGGGAATGGAAGATGGCATGGAAACCAAGCCCTCCTGTAAGCCATCTTGGCCGCCTCACTGAATTTCCCACAATGCATAGCACCGAGGACCATTTTGGAAAGCTGTCTTGAGTAACAAGAGTTGGTTCTTGGGGATTTGGAGAGTCGTGTAAATGAGAAACAACCCCCTCCTGCCCCCAAACCAGAGCCCCTCCCCCCACACACCCTATTTAGGGGCACCAGTTTGCGACGAGGAGGTAGGGAAAGGATTCCCTCCGCCTTTTGGAGAGGGGGGCCTTCAGAAAGCCTTCAAAGACTGCCTCACTTTCCCCATTCCCCAGATCCTTCATCATCGTCGGTTATTCAATCTGTCAGCTCCCCCACCCTACCCCCCCCCCATCACCCCCTCGCTTAGCTTGCCTCTTGTAGCGTTTCATAAACAAGCGTCGGAGCTGTGAGGGTGGTGGGACGGAGGTGGGGGGGGGGAGTCCCGAGTGCAACTAATCGCCTCCATATGTGGCTTTATTTATCGTTTCCATCCGGCTCACGCAGGCTAATTCAAACCATCGAGGCAATCAGCGAAATTCTCCAGGACTTCAAGTACGATTCGGAAGAGAGCGGTTGACGGGGCGTCCCCAGGGATCGGCTGCGGCGAAGCTGGGGAGAGGGATGTTTGCACGTTGGCCGGGGGAGGGGGCGGGGGCAGACTCTACCAAGGCCCAAGTTCTCCATGCCCCCGCCTACCCTTTTGTACCGACCTTTGATTGTGCCAATTCGCACATAACACGGATGCCGTGGGAAGGGCGGTTCTTTCTTTTTCAGAACCCACGCCAACCACTTTCAGAATAGATCTGTCTTTGCACTGGATCCAAACTGGGGAGAAGGGGGGGGGGGGTACAGAGCTGTACTTTAGCTTCCCATCTAATGAAAGGGGCAGTGGGTGGTGGGAGTTGGTCATTCCTCTTTCAATAAATCAGTATCTTTTTGTGAATGTATTTCTGAGGAATCCGTTTTCTCCAAACGGCTGTCAGTTTTGAAGGAGGGAGCGTCCGGTCCACGATTCCCGGGACATGGATATGGAAAACTTCTAGATTATATGTGTCGCTTATCCAGTGCAAATAATGTTCCTGTTTTTGCAGTGCTAGCAATATGGGAGCGTAGTTGGTTACGGTGGCACAGCGCAGGCGAGGATGGAATGAAGTAGTTAGGTACTGTTCATCTATTGGGTTAACAAAGCAACGATTTCATTTACTAGTTGAATGTGACTGGAATGATGCCCATGATACTGAAATGCCATGAGAAAGCGTTCTCCATTAAATTTAGGTATTGAACCTGCTGCTAATGCTGTTTACGTTTGTATTTCTGTATGTGAACAGTCCCTAAATCAGTGGTTCTCAACCTGTGGGCCGGGCACCCTTTGGGGGTCGAACGGCCCTTTCACAGAGGTCGCCTCTCTGCATCAGTGTTCTCCATCTGTAAAATGGATAAATGTTAGGGTTGGGAGTCACCACAACATGAGGAACTGCATTAAAGGGTCACGGCATTAGGAAGGTTGAGAACCACTGCCTAAGACTCTCTGCATCAGGGTTCTCCATCTGTAAAATGGATAAATGTCAGGGTTGGGGGTCACCACAACATGAGGAACTGCACATTAAAGGGTCACGGCATTAGGAAGGTTGAGAACCACTGCCTAGCACAGACTCTCTGCATCAGTGTTCTCCACATCTGTAAAAATGGATAAATGTTAGGGTTAGAATCCCACCCACAGCACTTGAGGAACTGTATTAAAGGGTCCATGACATTGGGAGAGGTTAGGAACCACTACCTAAGACTCTCTGCCATCAGTGTTCTCCATCTGTAAAATGGATAAATGTCAGGGTTGGGGGGGGTCACACCACAACATGAGGAACTACATTAAAGGAGTCCATGACATTAGGAAGGTTCGAGAACCACTGCCTGAGACTTTCTCTGCATCAGATTGTTCTCCATCTATGGAAATGGATAAATGTTAGGGTTAGGAGTCACCACAACACTTGAGGAACTGTATTAAAGGGTCACACTGACATTATAGGAAGGTTGAGAACCACTGTCTAAGACTCTCTGCATCGGTGTTCTCCATCTGTAAGAGAAATGGATAAATGTTAGGAGTTAGGAGTCCCCAACGCGAGGAACTGCATTAAAAGGGTCACAGCATTAGGAAGGTTAGAGAACCATACCCTAAGACTCTCTGCCGTAGGGTTCTCCATCTGTAAAAATGGATGAAATGTTAGGGTTGAGAGTCACCACAACATGAGGAACTGTATTAATTAGAGGGATCACTGACATTACAGGAAGGGTTGAGAACCACTGCCTAGGAACTCTCTCTCTACCATCAGTGTTCTCCATCCTGTAAAATGGATAAATGTTAGGGTTAAGAGGGGTCACCACAACATGAGGGCTGCATTAAAGGAATTGTCACGGCATTAGGAAGGTTGAGAACCACTGCCTAAGACTCTCACTGCATCAGTGTTCTCCATCTGTGCAAAAATGGATACTAAATGTCAGGGTTAGGGAGTCACCACAACATGAGGAAAAGACACTGTATTAAATGAATCCACGACATTGGGAAGGTTGAGAACCATTCCTGCCTAAGACTCTTTGCATCAGTGTTCCTCCATCTGTAAAATATATGGATAAATGTTAGGGTTGGGGGTCCACCACAGCATGAGGAACACATGTAAAGGGAGTCAGCTGACATTAGGAAGATTGAGAACCACTGCCACAGACTCTCTGCATCAGTGTTTCTCCATCTGTAACCAAATGGATAAAATGTCCAGGGTTAAGGGGTCACCACAACATGAGGGAACTGTATTAAAGGGATTCCTTGGCACTAGGAAGGTTGAGGGAACCACTGCCTAAGACTCTGTCTGCATCAGTGTTCTCCATCTGTAAAATGTGGATAAATGTTAGGGGTTGGGGGTCACTACAACATGAGGAACTGCATTAAATGGTGTGACACTAGGAAGATTAGAGAACCACTGCCTAAGACTCTCTCTGCATCAGTGTTCTCCATCTGTAAAATGGATAAATGTTCCAGGAGTTAGGGAGAATCACCACAACATGTGAGGAACTGTATTAAAGGGTGTGACACTGGGGTTGAGTACAGAACTCTCTGCATCAATTCCTCCCATCATAGTGGATAAATGTTAGGGTTAGGGTACTAGCAGGAACTGCATTAAAGAGGTCACTTGACATTAGGAAGGTTGAGAACCACTGCCTAAGACTCTCTGCATCAAGTGTTTTCTCCATCTGTAAAATGGGATAAATGTCAGGGTTAGAGGTCACCACAACATGAGGAACTGTCATTAAAGAGTCAGCGGCATTAGGAAGGTTGAGAACCACTGCCTAGAGACTCTCTGCATCAGTGTTTACCTCCATCCTGTACAAAATGGATAAAATAATGTTAAGGGTTGGGGGGTCACCACAACATGAGGAACTACAGTTAAAGGGTCGTGACATTAGGATGGTTGAGAACCACTGCCCTATAAGACTCTCTGCATCAGTGTTCTCCATCTGTAAAGATGGATAAATGTCAGGGTTGGGGGGTCCACCACAGCATGAGGAACTACATGATAAAGAGGTGTGACACTATGGGAAGGTTGAGAACCACTGCCTAAGACTCTCATCAGTGTTCTCATCATAAAATGGAATAAATGTTAGGGTTAGGGGTCACACAACATGGGAACTGTATTAAAGAATTAGCGGCACTAGGAAGATTGAACCCTGCTGGAGCTCTCTGCATCGAGTGTTCTCCATCTGTAAATAATATGGACCAAGTAATATGTCAGGGTTGGGGTCACCACAACAGGAACTTCTACATTAAATGGTCGCGGCACTAGGAAGATTGAGAACCACTGCCTAAGACTCTCTGCATCAGTGTTCTCCATCTGTAAAAATGGATAAATGTGGGGTTAGGAAGTCCTGCCACAACATGAGGGAACTATATTAAAGGGTACAGCATTAGGAAAGGATTGAGAACCCACTGCCCTAAGACTCTCTGTATCAGTGTTCTCCATGTCTAAAATGCGGATAAATATATTAGGGTTGGGGTCACCACAACACTTGAGGAACTATGATATTAAGAGAATTCAGTGGCACTAGGAAGGTTGAGAACACACTGCCTAAGACTCTCTGCATCAGTGTTCTCCATCTGTAAAATTAATGTGGATAAATGTTAGGGTTGGGGGGTCACCACAACATGAGGGGAACTACATTAAAGTGGTCCACTGGCATTAGGAAGGTTGAGAACCACTGCCTAAGACTCTCTGCATCAGTGTTCTCCATCTGTAAAATGGATAAATGTTAGGGTTGGGGGTCACCACAACATGAGGAACTGTATTAAAGGGTCACGGCATTAGGAAGGTTGAGAACCACTGCCTAAGACTCTCTGCATCAGTGTTCTCCATCTGTAAAATGGATAAATGTTAGGGTTGGGGGTCACCACAACATGAGGAACTGTATTAAAGGGTCGCGGCATTAGGAAGGTTGAGAACCACTGCCCTAAATTAAAACGAACATATATGATTGCCCATTGTAATGCGTTCCCAGCAGTCAGGATGAAGGGCTGTTATTCACAAACTCCTTCGAATCAAAGATTCTGGGATTGTCAAATGACTATACTAGATTCATCCGTGCAGGTGTTTTTTTGACTATCTGAATATGAAGCAGAAAGGGAAAATTTTCTGACTAAATGGATAGCTAAATTTGCCCCCTTTCCTGATGTTGTAAAATTAAGGTTGCTTCTTAACAGTCTGAATCAAAACTGTGCCTTAGATGTGGCGAAATTCTGTTTTGCAGTTTGCTGTCAGAGTTTTTAAGAATGGGTGTATGGCCTATGACAGTGATGGCGAACCTTTGGCACGGGTGCCAGAGGTGGCACTCAGAGCCCCCTCTGTGGTTACGCACAAACAGAGTCCCCCCGACACATCTAGGCTGGCCTGGGCCACTGGGCTCGATTATGAGCATTAAACCTAAGACCTAGTTTTGGAGAAGCAGTGGAGGTAACCCTGTTAAGCACTGTTAAACCTCACTGATTTTAATGCGAAGAACGAAAGCGCGATCCTTTACCTGGGAGTAAGCTCGGTTGCTGGGAGATGGGGCTTGCTTCTGAGTAAACCCTCCTAGGGCCGTGATTCACCTGTTGGAAGAGTTGCACTGTTGCTTCAAAGCAAAGCCTCCGGCTACTACCAAGCTTACTCCTCAGTAATGCATGCCTCGGAGCCAACCGTTTTTTCTAAACTAAAACCTCAGTATTCAGGTTAAATTGCCGGGTTGGCACTTTGCGATAAATAAGTGGGGTTTGGGTTGCAATTTGGGTACTCGGTCTCAAAAAGGTTCGCCATCACTGGCCTATGAACTATCCCCAGGACAGGTCCCAAACCACAAGGGAAGTAAGACTCAAGTCCAGGAGTACCTTAGACGCCAACCTGATTTTGAAGGTATAAGCTTTCAAGAGTCCAAACTTCCTTCCTCTGATACAAATAGGAATGGAGATTTCTGAGTCTGTATTGCAGTCAGAAGCTGGGAGGGGTGTTGAAAAGTATGGATCTTGAGTTCCTTCTTTATAACACCCTTCCCATCTGGGATATAAAGATTCAGAGATCTCCATTCCTCCTCATATCTGATGAACTGAGTTTTGACTCTCGAAAGCTCATATCCCTGAATTCTTTTCAACGCTATCCTCTAAAGAGAAGGACTTGCTGTCAGCTTTCCCTCAGGAAACCCAATCCTTTATCTACCAACTAAACCACTTCCAGGAGCTTCGCTATCCCTTATCTGAGTGAGTTCTCCTCAGAGAAATTAGCCAAGCCACTGGTGTGATTAATCAGTGATACTGTGTTGATATCTGCCATAGAGCAGCATAGAAGGCATTAGATTGAATCTGGCCAGTGTTAAAGCTCTTCTTAATTTAGGGTTGGTGATCCACTGTAAATAATTGGCCATGTGTCCTTGTTCAATTGGAATAAGCAGGGTCAGGGGGGAACACGTTTTCCTCGCAGCTGTTATCATATCCCGATACTCTTGTTCTAATAGCTTAGTTTTCAAGCAGCTATAATAGCTTCTGATGAGGGAAAGAGGGACTAACGACTCTAATGAAAAGCCGAGAGTGTTGATTTTTCCCTCAACTAGTTTCAGCAACCTAGAATTTGCATAGTCGGAAAGCATGAGGTGTAACAAACTGGAGTGATCCTGCAGATAGTGGATACGTAGCCAGTATCTGACAGTTCTCAGCCAGGCCATCGTGGCATATGATATTTGCCCGAGTTCTAAACATAGGGCTGCATATGAAGCACAATTTGGTAAGCCCATGAATTTTGTGGAAGAAGCGGGACTGGGCTGTGTTTATATTTTTTGTTTATAGCTCGATCCAAAATAGGTGCTCCATAGAAAGAGCTGAGGAGCAGCATTTTAGCATTGAACACCTTCAATCTTGAGGATGGTATATACTGGTGGCCCACAGTGAAAAAAGCGGCTGAATTATGGCTAGGGCACGGTTGTTAGCTGCAGCGCGTGATAATTTCCTATGTACTGCCCAATTAAGGTTGCTAGTAAAGAGTTATGCCCCAAATATTTGAACTGGATTGCTTGTTCTATGGGTCTGTTATTGATGGTCCATGTATGACTAGGGGTCTTCTAAGCGAAGACCATTATTTTCAGTTTTTTTCATAGTTAATTACCGAGTTAGTTCCTCTTACAATATTCAGCACAGCAATTTAAAGAGGCGAGAGTGAGAGACCAACTTTAGTGTGGGAAAAGAAGAAGCGATTAATCGATCGGCATACAGTAGCAGCGAGACGCGTGTTTGAAGTGTGGATTTGGGAACCTGCCCATTGGCCTTCTGGAGGGTTGGCACTAGATCACTAAGGAATATATTGAACAAAGTGGGGGGCCAATGTACAGCCTTGTTTGACACCCCTGGTTGTGCTGATATTTTTTCTGTGGCCCGGTCCTTTTGTTCTGACTCTTATTCTGCAGCTAGTGCAAGTGTGTAGCTGTTTATAAGAAACAGTAGTCTGGGAGTCCATGTGCTGGCCGCGTCAATTTTCTCCACAGTAGGAGCTCTAGATATGGAGTCAAATGCCCCTTTTAAATCCAGGAAGGCTGCAAACAGTTTCACGGTTATTATGACGTTATACTTTTTTGTTAGCTAAGTTATTGCTAAAAAACTGTTACATGCTCCAGTGTTGATTTATTTTTAGTGAATCCAATTTGCTCCGGTCCTATTACTTCTGCTTGCTTGACCCAATCTTCCACTCTCCTAAGGAGTAGTTTTGCATATAGTTTGCCAATTACAGATAATGGAAGCTTATAGGACGGTAGTTTGAAGGATTTGTAATGTCACCCTTTTTGTAGATTGGGACAACTATAGACGCCAGCCACATCTTTGGGATGCGGCCCGTGTTATTTACATGGGTAAATAAGGAAGCCAGAGTTGTAGCCCACCACTCGGGTGAGGATTTAAGTATTTCTGGTATTATTGCATCAGGACCTGGGGCCTTACCGCTTTTCAAACCACTGATTAGTTTACTCACTTCTTGAGGATTAACCTCAGGCCAATCTGGTAGCTCCTCTGGTATTGAAGTGGAATCAGGGTATTCAGTTAGGCTAGCATTGAACAGATTAGAAAAATAGAGTGATACTGTGTTATGGTTAACTCCAGGACCTTGGCACAGATTCCCTAACTTAAATCTGTCCTTCCTGGCACTAAATCAAAGTATCTCAGAACTGGCTCTTGGCCTCCAGAGAATGGAGCTACAAAAGAACAACCATTCTCTGATGTTCAAATCAGTTCTCCCTTCAAAACTCTCAGTGCTCTTTGGCCAGTTCTCTTTGGCCAATCATGCGGAGTTCCATGTTAACCCTTTGGACTTTCAACATTTTCTTCTGCCTTTGTCAAAACTGTTATTCTGTGCATTATTGAACATACTATTTTGATACATGAGCATTTATTGAATGACTGTCATCAGATTTTCACATGGATGGGTGGAGCAGGGCTAGGTAGGTCCTAGGACCCTGGTGGAGCATTCTATAACAAAGAAGGTCAGGCATTTCAACAGAGACAAATGTAAGATTCTACACTTAGGCAGAAAAAATGAAATGCACAGGTGTAGGATGGGTGACCCAACAGTACATGTGAAAGGATTCTGGGAGTCTTAGTAGACCACAAACTGAACATGTCAGCAGTGTGATATGGCAGCCAAGAAAGCCAATGGAATTCTGGGATGCATCAATAGGAGTATAGTGTCTCGATCGAGGGAAGTAATTATACTACTCTACTCTGCATTGGTTAGACTTCACCTAGACTGTGTTCAGTTCTGGACACCACAATTTAAGAAGGATATTGACCACCTGGAACGTGTCCAGAGGAGGGCAACCAAAATGGTGAAAGGTCTGGAATCCATACCCTACGAAGAGAGACTTAGGGAGCTGGGGATGTTTAGTTTGGAGAAACGAAGATTAAGGGGGAACATGATAGCTATGTTTCAATATTTGAAGGGATGTCATGTCGAAGAGGAAGCAAACTTGTTTTCTGCTGCCTCAGAGACTAGGACACGGAGTAATGGATTCAAGGTGAAGGAAAAGAGATTCCACCTAAACATTAGGAAGACCTTCCTGACCGTCAGGGCTGTTCGACAGTGGAATTCACTGCCTCCGAGAGTGGTGGAGTCTCCTCCTTTGGAAGTTTTTAAAGAGAGGCTGGATGATCATATGTCAGGAGTGCTTTGATTGTGTGTTCCTGCATTGCAGGGGGTTGGACTTGATGGCCCTTGTGGTCTCTTCCAACTCTATGATTCTATATTGAGTTCTGTGGCAGAAGAATACACAGTCTTCAAACACATCTGCATTCTGAAACTGTCTTCACGGGAGAGGTAAAACATCCTGCCAAACTAGAACATTTCATCAAATTTTTTGGCATCTCCTCAGCCAGGACTAATATACCCTTGAGACTGTCCCAATACACATGTAGGCTTTATGACACACCTGAAACGTAACCAAGCTTGGCGTCTGTTGAGGAAGTAGTTCACTGATGAAGAGAATATTCAAAAACGCTTGTTAATGCGTGAGGCGTTTTGACGTGTGCCTATTTCCTCCATTCATCTTGTACGTGGTAGGGTGGACAACCCCGGTCAAATACATTTATTTATTTTATTTATTTATTTTTTCAATTTATATACCGCCCGATCCCCGGGGGGCTCCGGGCGGTGAACAACAGGAGCAATCATACAAATATAAATACATAGGCTCCATCCCATAAAATAGCTTAAAACTCATAAAAACAGCGAGTAACCATAATACATAATAAATAAATAGAAGGCGTCTGGCCCCAATTTAAAAACCTACCTCTGGATGTTTCTGGATGTTTTCCTAAAGAAGATTGTATGCTCTGGTAAATCCCCCGATAATTTCGAGGCAGAGGAGGGAACAAGAGAAGAAGAAGAGTTTGGTTTTATATCCCCCCCCCTTTCTCTCCTGCAGGAGACTCAAAGGGGCTTACAATCTCCTTGCCCTTCCCCCCTCAAAACAAACACCCTGTGAGGTGGGTGGGGCTGAGAGAGCTCCAAGAAGCTGTGACTAGCCCAAGGTCACCCAGCTGGCGTGTGTGGGAGTGCACAGGCTCATCTGAATTCCCCAGATAAGCCTCCACAGCTCAGGCGGCAGAGCTGGGAATCAAACCCGGTTCCTCCAGATTAGATACACGAGCTCTTAACCTCCTACGCCACTGTGCTAGTGGTTCTTTGGTCACTGCAGGACACGGGATGCTGGATTAGGTAGAACTCTGGTTTGAAGCATCAGGAGTCAGAAACAGATGGAACCTCCATGGAAAGCAGCATTCAACCTGGGGCGGGGAGCGTCAGAAGAGAGTTGTGGGTTGTGGCTTTCATGGCTTCATGTAGGCTTCCCAGGAGAACCTGGTTGGACATCTTTAGACAGAAAAAAGGCTAATCCTGCTGTATCAGAGCTTCTTGCTTCCCAGAATGGCGAAATAGCTGCAAAGCTTCATAGGGCCAAAGTATGTTGGTGCCCCTCAATAACTAGTATTCAAGGCAAAAAATCCAAACTTCACATACACGCTACAGGGGTCAGTGCTATCAGTCACAGACCAGGAAAGGGATTTGGGCGTCTTAGTTGACAGTTCCATGGGAATATTAACTCAATGCATGGCAGCTGTGAAAAAGGCAATGCTGGGGATAATTAGGAAAGGAGTTGATAATAAAACTGCAAGGATTGTCATGCCCGTATATAAAGCAATGGTGCGACCGCACTTGGAGTACTGTGTTCAGTTCTGGTCGCCACATCTCAAAAAGGAGATAGAAAAGGTGCAGAGAAGGGCAACGAGGATGATTGAAGGATTGGAGCACCTTCCTTATGGGGAGAGGCTGCAGCATTTTGGACTCTTTCGTTTGGAGAGGAGACGTCTGAGGGGGGATATGATTGAAGTCTATAAAATTATGCATGGGGTAGAAAATGTTGACAGAGAGAATTTTTTCTCTCACACAATACTAAAACCAGGGGGCATCCATTGAAAATGCTGAGGGGAAGAATTCAGACTAATAAAAGGAAACACTTCTTCACGCAACACATGATTGGTGTTTGGAATATGCTGCCACAGGAGGTGGTGATGGCCACTTTAAAAGGAGCTTGGACAGATTTATGGAGGAGAAGTCGATCTATGGCTCCCAATCATGATCCTCCTTGATCTGAGGTTGCAAATGCCTCAGAAGACCAGGTGCTGGGGAGCAGCAGCAGCAGCAGCAGGCCATTGCTTTCACATCCTACATGTGAGCACCCAAAGGCACCTGGTGGGCCACTGCAAGTAGCAGAGTGCTGGACTAGATGGACTTTGGTCTGATCCAGCAGGCTCGCTCTTATGTTCTTAAGGGTACACTAGTCGTAAACATGAAGGTTCCATCGATGGCCAATTGTCATAAGTGGACCCCCACAAACACATTTGTGCTTGTGTACGTAAAGTGCTGTCAAGATGTAGTCTATTTATAACAGCCTCATAGATTGAGCAGAGGTGATTTGGCATTGCCCTCCTCTGCAAAGTCTTTCTTGGTGGTTTCCCTTCTAAGTACCTTTCCTGCTTAACTTCTGAAATTGGGCAAGATTGGACTATTACTATACTATTCCACATCCCTTGAATTTGTCTCGCCTCCCTTTAAACTCGTCTAGTCATCATATCCTGTGTTGGTGAGTTCCTCAGGCTTAGCGTGTAGTCCAGAATCCTGCTTGGCCTGAACCAGCTGAGCTGTTGTTTGACAATTTGGCCAATTGACAATTTGTCAATTGGCCATGCTGGCAAGGGGCTGATGGGAATTGTAGTCCATGAACATCAGGAGAGCCACAGGTTGCAGACCCCTGGACTAGAATTTCCGTGGCCTCCTCTGGAAGAGAGGAAGCCTTCTAGTTTTAATTCCTGACACTGGGTTTTTTTGGAGTCCAACAGACTAAAATTACCACAAGCCTCCCCGAAAAAGCAGGTCATGTGCATTCACAAAATTTACGACACAAGATTTTTTAAAAAATTGTGTTTATTGTAAAAAGAAAAGAAATCCTCTTGAAGTGTCAGAAGATTCCCCCTCCTACCTGGCTTAAATGTCAGGCCCCAGACCTCCGGATCGTCAGGTCCCAAACCCTCTTGATCTCACTGGCCAGGATCCTGAATCCAGAGTGTGGGGGGACAGGGATTGCTGGAGTGGGGGGATCAGCCCTTCCATCAAGAGTACCCTCTAGTGCAGTGGTTCTCAACCTGGGGGTCGGGACCCCTTTGAGGGTCGAACAACCCTTTTACAGGGGTCGCCTAAGACTCTCTGCATCAGCGTTCTCCATCTGTAAAATGGATAAATGTTAGGGTTGGGGGTCACCACGACATGAGGATCTGTATTAAAGGGTCGCAGCATTAGGAAGGTTGAGAACCACTGCCTAAGACTCTCTGCATCAGTGTTCTCCATCTGTAAAATGGATCAGTGTTAGGGTTGGGGGGTCACCACAACATGAGGAACTGTATTAAAGGGTCACAGCATTAGGAAGGTTGAGAACCACTGCCTAAGACTCTCTGCATCAGTGTTCTCCATCTGTAAAGTGGATCAGTGTTAGGGTTGGGGGTCACCACAACATGAGGAACTGTATTAAATGGTCGCAGCATTAGGAAGGTTGAGAACCACTGCCTAAGACTCTCTGCATCAGTGTTCTCCATCTGTAAAGTGGATAAATGTTAGGGTTGGGGGTCACCACAACATGAGGAACTGTATTAAAGGGTCGCGGCATTAGGAAGGTTGAGAACCACTGCCTAAGACTCTCTGCATCAGTGTTCTCCATCTGTAAAATGGATCAGTGTTAGGGTTGGGGGGCACCACAACATGAGGGACTGTATTGAAGGGTCGTGGCATTAGGAAGGTTTAGAACCACTGCCTAAGAGTCTCTGCATCAGTGTTCTCCATCTGTAAGTGGATAAATGTTAGGGTTGGGGGTCACCACAACATGAGGAACTGTATTAAAGGGTCGCGGCATTAGGAAGGTTGAGAACCGCTGCCTAAGACTCTCTGCATCAGTGTTCTCCATCTGTAAAGTGGATCAGTGTTAGGGTTGGGGGTCACCACAACATGAGGAACTGTATTAAAGGGTCGCGGCATTAGGAAGGTTGAGAACCACTGCCTAAGACTCTCTGCATCAGTGTTCTCCATCTGTAAAATGGATAAATGTTAGGGTTGGGGGTCACCACAACACGAGGAACGGTATGAAAGGGTCGCGGCATAAGGGAGGTTGAGAACCACTGAGCTATTGGCAAATACCTATAAGGCAAACATTGGAAAGAGTTGGGGCTATTAACGTTCTCCTGAGGGCTGATCGGGGGAGACATAGATGGGAAAAGATTAACTTGGAGGGAGAAGCGAGTTCATGGTGCTGCTCCTTGCCGCTTGGCGGGGAGGAATCAGTCACGACGGTGGCAGGAGGGAAGGTCAGCCCTTGGCCCATTTTCAGAGCCCACGGACACAAAAGCAAGCCTCTTCTGCCGGCTGCTTGTGATATGACGATCCCTTGGCAAGTCTCTGTCTCACCAGGAAGGAAGAAGAAAAAGAGGAAGAGTTTGGATTTGTATCCCCCCTTTCTCTCCTGCAGGAGACTCAAAAGGGCTTGCAATCTCCTTGCCCTTCCCCCCTCACAACAAACACCCTGTGAGGTAGGTGGGGCTGAGAGAGCTCCGAGAAGCTGGAACCGCCCCTGGAACTTCTGGAGAGTCCTTATTGTTTAGGCTCCTTCAAACTTCGCTACGATTTATCGCCGGATAGGACCTGGGAAGAGAAGAGACACAACATTAATATTGGCACGTTGGAAAACAAGGGGGAAAAAATACAGCAGTGGTACCACTGAGCGGTTGTTCCTGGCTCTGTATCCGGCTTTTCCTGGCTCATCTTTGGTGAGACAATCCATACAGTCTTCTGAGAGAGAAGACTGCGGCTCCGTTTGCCACTATAGAACCTCCATGCCCAGAGACAGTATATCAGAGCGGTAAACAAGTGTCAGGAGACGACAGCTGCACAGCCCACTCGTGGCTTCCCAGAAAGACCTTTTTTGACTCGCCAGTGGTGAGCATACCGAACGGTGACAGGAGCGAATCTTACGTACAGACGTTCCCTCCTGGGCCTGCAGGAGGATAGGCTCCCATGTACAGGCCAGACGGTTCAGGGTTCGAATCCTGACAGTGCCCCCAGGCGCAGTTTCCCCTAGCTCCAGCCCTGAATCCTGGCCACATGACTGAGCATGGATTCAGCAGGGAGCGCGCAAATCAGAATGAATCCAGAGAGCTATTTGTGGGTCTGGCCTACACAAGCTGGGTTTGGGTTTGTTTGTTTTTTGAATTTGTGGCAAAACTAAATTCAGGCTTTCAATGGTGACTCCTGTTCCTAGAAGACACGTGATCCAAAAGGACAAGAGTGTCTCTGAGGACGTATAGTGTTTTGTCTCCTTTGCCAACCCATGATCTAGAAGAAGAGGAGTTTGGATTTATATCCCTGCTTTCTCTCCTGCAGGAGACTCAAAGGGGCTGACAATCTCCTTGCCCTTCCCCCCTCACAACAAACACCCTGTGAGGTACGTGGGGCTGAGAGAGCTCCGAGAAGCTGTGACTAGCCCAAGGTCACCCAGCTGGCATGTGTGAGGGAGTGCACAGGCTAATCTGAATTCCCCAGATAAGCCTCCACAGCTCAGGCGGCAGAGCGGGGAATCAAACCCGGTTCCTCCAGATTAGATACACGAGCTCTTAACCTCCTACGCCACTGCTGCTCCTACATTTTATTTTAAGGGCAGGACTTCATGGTGGACTCTGAGTCACCAAAAGCGTCTAGTATTTGGGCCTGTTGTAAAGTGAATGATCAACGTTGTGGGCTAGTAACACTTGCAGATAGTTTGTAAGAACTTGGTCCTGAAAAGCAGTTAGCAAGAGTTACCAGCCCTCAGTGTTTGCGACTCTCTTTGCAACCCACCAAATACAAGAATCCATGCCCTACAAGGAGAGACTTACGGAGTTGGGTATGTTTAGTCTGGCGAAGAGAAGGTTAAGAGGTGACATGATAGCCATGTTTAGATATTTAAAGGGATGTCATGTTGGTGAGGGAGAAAAGCTTGTTTTCTGCTGCTCCGGAGACAAAGACCAGGAGTAACATGTTCAAGGCAGTGGTGGGATCCAAAAATTTTAGTAACAGGTTCCCATGGTGGTGGGATTCAAACTGTGGCGTAGCGCCAATGGGGCTGGGCGGGGCACGACGGGGACGTGGCCGGGCATTCCAGGGCGGGGCATTCTGGGGCGGGGCTGTGGCAAGGACGCAGCCGCTGCGCCCGGTCCTTGGGCGGGTAACGAATGCATGCAGGCGCAGGCTGCCACGCACGCTGGTGCACCTCCTGCTAGACTGCTTCAAGTTCCGCGCGCTACTGCTGAGAGGAGGGGTGTAACTAAGGCAAAAATCACGTGGCAAAATCACCAATTAGTAACCCCCTCTCGGCACACACAAATAATTAGTAACCTACTCTCGGGAACCTGTGAGGACCTGCTGGATCCCACCTCTGGTTCAAGGTGAAGTAAAAGTGTTTTCACCTAAACATCAGGAAGAACTTCCTGACAGTCAGGGCTGTTCGACTGCGGAATGCACTACCTTGGAGAGTGGTGGAGTCTCCTTCTTTGGGGTTTTGTAAAGAGAGACTCAACGGCCATCTGTCAGGAGTGCTTTGATCTTGTGTTCCTGCGTTGCAGGAGGTTGGACTTGATGGCCCTTGGGGGCTCTTCCAACTCTATGGTTCTGAGTAGAGATGCCAGCCTTCAAGTGGGATTTGGTGATTGCCCCAGAATTATAGCTCATCTCCAGACTACAGAAATCAGTACCCCTGGAGAAAATGGATTCTTTGGGGGTGGGGGGGACTCTGCCATTGTACCCCACTGCCTTCCCCAGGCTCCATCCCCGACTCTCCAGGGGTTTCCCACCCTGGATCTGGCAACCTTACCCCCTTACCCTACGCAGTGGCGTAGGAGGTTAAGAGCTTGTGTATCTAATCTGGAGGAACCGGGTTTGATTCCCCGCTCTGCCGCCTGAACTGTGGAGGCTTATCTGGGGAATTCAGATTGGCCTGTGCACTCCCACACATGCCAGCTGGGTGACCTTGGGCTAGTCACAGCTTCTCGGAGCTCTCTCAGCCCCACCCACCTCACAGGGTGTTTGTTGTGAGGGAGGAAGGGAAAGGAGATTGTCAGCCCCTTTTAAGTCTCCTACAGGAGAGAAAGGGGGGATATAAATCCAAACTCTTCTTCTTCTTCTTCTTCATGCTTGTATCCAGCAGGGACTTGTTACACAAGTCATTTCTGACAAAACCATAGAGCCAAATACCAGCCATCTATCCAGGGGGGGAAATAATCTCAGGCCTTTCTGTTCTTTTGCAAGCCCAAACGGGCAGCGTGAATCTCCCTCCCGCCTCGTAAAGAAGGAGAATTAGGGATCTCCTTACCTACCTGGTTCCGCGTTTTGTGTGACTTTTGCAGTGAGACGCGCCACTGGTCGTACATTTTGATGCTCAGGTTGGCGCAGCCGTACGA
The DNA here is from genome assembly GCF_021028975.2 of Sphaerodactylus townsendi. Lineage (NCBI taxonomy): Eukaryota > Metazoa > Chordata > Lepidosauria > Squamata > Sphaerodactylidae > Sphaerodactylus > Sphaerodactylus townsendi. Next base: position 12,284,345 of record NC_059429.1, read on the forward strand.
ACTTCCGTGCTTGCGCATCCACCCGAAGAACTGCTTGAGTTCCCTCCGGAGCGTGTTGTTGTGCTCACCGTTCTTCGGCTCGCAGACGGCAGCGGCCCGCCCTGAGGAAGAGCAAAAGATGGCTGAGGAAGGGCTCGCTACAAAGAGGAGGTTGGTTCCTGTGGAATCTCCACATGTAGCAACATTCTAGCTTTGAAGAGCGTATGCTTAGTAACAAAACATAGGATGTTCAGCACCTTCTGGCCTAGCCAGATGGTCCAGTTAACCAACAAACGGGACCTGAAAGCTGACACCTTTCCTTGCTATTTGTTCCCCATCTTCCGGCATTCACAGGTAAATTGTCTGGAAACATGGAGGTTCTGCCTATCATGGCCACAGCCAAGCAGCAGTGGTTAAGAAAGGGTGCACTCTAATCTGGAGAACCGGGTTTGATTCCCCGCTCTGCCACTTCAGTTGTGGAGGCTTATCTGGTGAACCAGATTAGCTTGTGCACTCCAACACACGCCAGCTGGGTGACTTTGGGCTAGTCACAGTTCTTCGGAGCTCTCTCAGCCCCACCTACCTCACATGGTGTTTGTTGTGAAGGGGGAAGGGAAAGGAGTTCATAAGCCCCCTTGAGTCTCTTTCCAGGAGAGAAAGGGGGGATATAAATCCAACTCTTCTTCTTCCTGTGGAACCTCCATAGGTAGCAACAGCCTAGCTTTGAAGAGCGTATGTTCAGTAACAAAACATAAGATGTTCAGCACCTTCTGGCCTAGCCAGGTGGTCCAGTTGACCAACAAACGGGACCTGAAAGCCTTTCCTTGCTATTTGTTCCCCATCTTCCGGCATTCACAGGTAAATTGTCTGGAAACATGGAGGTTCTGCCTATCATGGCCACAGCCAAGCAGCAATGGTTAAGAAAGGGTGCACTCTAATCTGGAGAACCGGGTTTGATTCCCCGCTCTGCCACTTCAGTTGTGGAGGCTTATCTGGTGAACCAGATTAGCTTGTGCACTCCAACACACGCCAGCTGGGTGACTTTGGGCTAGTCACAGTTCTTCGGAGCTCTGCACCGCCAGCCCCACCTACCTCACATGGTGTTTGTTGTGAAGGGGGAAGGGAAAGGAGTTCATAAGCCCCCTTGAGTCTCTTTCCAGGAGAGAAAGGGGGGATATAAATCCAACTCTTCGTCTTCCTGTGGAACCTCCATAGGTAGCAACAGCCTAGCTTTGACGAGCGTATGTTCAGTAACAAAACATAAGATGTTCAGCACCTTCTGGCCTAGCCAGGTGGTCCAGTTGACCAACAAACGGGACCTGAAAGCCTTTCCTTGCTATTTGTTCCCCCCATCTTCGGCATTCCACAGGTAGAATGATGTGCGGAAACAGCTGGAGGTTCTGCCTATCATGGCTACAGCCAAACAGCCGTGGCTAAGAAAGGGTGCACTCTAATCTGGAGAACCGGGTTTGATTCCCCGCTCTGCCACTTCAGTTGTGGAGGCTTATCTGGTGAACCAGATTAGCTTGTGCACTCCAACACACGCCAGCTGGGTGACAGGCTTAGGCTAGTCACAGTTCTTCGGAGCTCTCTCAGCCCCACCTACCTCACATGGTGTTTGTTGTGAAGGAAGGAAAAGGAAGAGTTTCATAAGCCCCCTTGAGTCTCTTTCCAGGAGAGAAAGGGGGGATATAAATCCAACTCTTCTTCTTCCTGTGGAACCTCCATAGGTAGCAACAGCCTAGCTTTGAAGAGCGTATGTTCAGTAACAAAACATAAGATGTTCAGCACCTTCTGGCCTAGCCAGGTGGTCCAGTTGACCAACAAACGGGACCTGAAAGCCTTTCCTTGCTATTTGTTCCCCATCTTCTGGTATTGGCAGGTAAACTGTCTGGAAACATGGAGGTTCTGCCTATCATGGCTAATTATCCATAGCCAAGCCTCTCCTAATGTCAGATCTTGTAAACTATGCAAGATCGGCTTCAGATAGTACTTGAGTGGGTACCCACTAAATCACTGCTGCTAGTGTTTTAATGTTTAATTTATTTATTGTTTTAACTGAAACTATTTGTTGTATTCAAATGTTGATTGGTTTGTGAACCGTCCTGAGCCCATCGGGGGTAGGGCGGTCTATTAAATTTAATGATGATGATGATGATGATGAAGAAGAAGAAGAAGAAGAAGAAGAAGAAGAAGAAGAAGAAGAAGAAGAAGAAGAAGAAGAAGAAGAAGAAGAAGAAGAAGAAGAAGAAGAAGAAGAAGAAGAAGAAGAAGAAGAAGAAGAAGAAGAAGAAGAAGAAGAAGAAGAAGAAGAAGAAGAAGAAGAAGAAGAAGAAGAAGAAGAAGAAGAAGAAGAAGAAGAAGAAGAAGAAGAAGAAGAAGAAGAAGAAGAATCATCATCATCATCATCATCATCATCATCCAGGGTTGCAGAGGAAAGGAATGGCAAACAGCCTCTGTTCATCTCTTGCCTTGAAAACACCACAGGGCGATCATTTGCAACTTGAGGCGACTTTAAACACACGGATACACACACAAGCTCAGTAGCCGTTGCCGCGTCTTGCGGCCATGACTTCCACAAGGGCATTATTGCAGAGAAGCATTTCCTTTTGCCTGCTCTGAATCAACTGCCCATCAGGTGACCACAGATTCTGGAATTATGGGAGAAGCAGAAAAAAGTTCTCTCTCTGCACCGTTCGTGTCGAGGCTTGGATCCAAAGCACAGTTTCTACACGTGCAAGGATTTCCACCTGCGGAGTGTGACTCTCTCACCTTCCTTCTCCAACAGCAGCCGGACAAGCCCCCTCCCCAAATCCTGGAAGTTCAGGCTTCTATGGGAAATGGGGAGGCAAGAAAGTCATGCTTCACGGGGTGAGGAAATCCTTGCACCACGGAAACCCTGACCTGGATCCATGCCAACGGTTGATTTTACAAGCTGCGGTCACATTCGACTTCTCTCCCTTTAGCTCAGCAAAGTGCTGAAGAACGTAACAGCCCTGCTGGATTAGACCATTGGTCCATCGAGCCCAGCATCCTGCCTCACACAGTGGCCAACCAGTTCCTCTGGGAAGCAAAACAGGGCTTAGAGGCCTTGGTCTTCCCTGATGATGATGCCTCCCACCCAGTGGTGGGATCCAAAAATCTTAGTAACAGGTTCCCATGGTGGAGGGATTCAAACAGTGGCGTACCGCCAGTGGGGCTGGGCGGGGCACGATGGGGGCGTGGCCAGGCATTCTGGGGGCGGGGCATTAATAATTTTTCTGTTACTGTCAAAAACTCTTACTGTAAAAAAAAGTTCCTAACTTCCAGCTGGTATCTTTCTGTCCATAATTTAAACTCATTACGGCAAGTCCTATCGTCTACTGCCAACAGAAACAACTACTTCTCCTTCAATTGACTGCCTGTCAAATACTTCATACTTTCAAATACTTAATTTTGTTTCTAGAAATCCAAAGAAGGATACTTTCCTTCAACAAGGAACTTTACCATATTTCTAAAACATGTTTTTAAAACAGCCCAACAGGGAGAATTATTCCATTTTCTACCTTCGCTAACCAGCCACATAGGAAACAACAGGACTTTATGATTTTTGCACCTAATGGAATTTCTAACGGAAAAGCAGACCCAATTAGCAGACCCTCTTGGCACACACAAATAATTAGTAATCCACTCTCGGGAACTGGTGAGAACCTGCTGGATCCCACCTCTCCTCCCGGCGCTGGGATTCAGAGCTTGCTGCCTCCCAGTGTGTAGATTTCCTTTAGTTCTTCTGCTTAGTGATTAGCCCTTGATAACTAAAAATGGAGCCTCTGTGTTCAGGAGCAGTCTGCCTCAGAATATCAAGTGCTGGGGACCAGAAATGGGAGGAGTTTTCCTCCGCTCTCTGCCTGTTAGCTTCCCAGAAGCCTCCGGCTTCCCACCACTGGAAACAGCACTCTGGAGGAGATAACAACCTAACCTCTTAAAAACCTTTTTAATGTCCATTTGTCTGCTTTTCACAACAACCAATTTACCTTCTGCAGACATGCTGGGTGGCCAGATGACCTCTTCTGCAAGCCAGATAATTTGTCACCATTTCCCCTCTTTCTACCAAGACAGCAGGGTTACTCTCCCCGCTAGGTCCCCTATTAACCCAGTCACAGTTGTTAAATCATGTGCCCAATTTGCAATTTGTGCTCAATTAAGCACAGAGTTGCTCTTTCTTGAGGTGGCAAATAAACCTTCCCTCCCTCCCGCTCGACCGTCCCAGAGGCCAGAAGGGAACGGAAGACGTTACACGACTTGGAAAGAGGGAGAACCTATCGTGGCTTTTGGGGCCGGCAACATACGGCCCGCCCAGCTGGGAAATAAGACCTTCAGCCTGGCTCCGGAGCAAGAAATCCAGGTGCCGGGCATACGGCGAGGTCAGCCTTCCTCCGGGGGCTCTTTGCTTCCTTCCCCAAAGGCAGCACAGGTCTGCCTTTGGCACGGAACTGGTTTCTCCGGGCTGACATCTGCTCGGGTTTCTGGAGCAGGGGGAGGCGGCCGCCCCGAACGACGAGCTGGAAGGGCGCCCAAAAAGCCCGCCAAGAGGGAACTGTGAGCCCAAGCACCTGGTGGAGAGTGTGGGCCGCACCCCAGACCTTTGATGGTCCTTGCTGAGGTCCGACGGCTGAGCGACAGGCTGTCGTTGCGTCTTTGGATGGTGTAAACTCCCTGATTTGGCTTGCTCTGGTTTTGGCCACGCCCACTTTAGCAAGTTGGTGAGTATCATCATCATCATCATCATCATCATCATCATCATCATCGTCATCGTCATCGTTATCATTGTCGTTATCGTTATTATCATTATTATCATTATTATCATTATTATCATTATTATCATTATCATTATTATCATTATTATTATAAATATTAAGAACATCAGAACAGCGCTGCTGGATCAGAGCAGTGGTCTGTCTAGTCCAGCACCCTCACACAGAGGCCAACCAGTTAACCAAGAAGAAGAAGAAGAAGAAGAGGAGTTTGGATTTTTATCCCCCCTTTCTCTCCTGCAGGAGACTCAAAGGGGCTTACAATCTCCTTGCCCTTCCCCCCTCACAACAAACACCCTGTGAGGTAGGTGGGGCTGAGAGAGCTCCGAGAAGCTGTGACTAGCCCAAGGTCACCCAGCTGGCGTGTGTGGGAGTGTACAGGCTAATCTGAATTCCCCAGATAAGCCGCCACAGCTCAGGCAGCAGAGCTGGGAATCAAACCCGGTTCCTCCAGATTAGATACACGAGCTCTTAACCTCCTACGCCACTGCTGCGCCACTGCTGCACCAAGAGCAGTGGTGGCGAACCTATGGCACTCCAGATGTTCATGGACTAAAAATCCCATCAGGCCAATTGGACATTCTGGCAGGGGCTGATGGGAATTGTAGACCATGAACACCTGGAGTGCCATAGGTTTGCCCCCTTGGACCTAGAGGGCCAACAAACAAGATACACAGGTCAAGGCCTTCCCTTGACATTGACTCCCGGCACTGGTGTTGAAGAAGAGTTTGATTTATACCCCACTTCTCTTAACCGTAAGGAGTCTCAACGCGCCTTACAAACTCCTTCCCTTCCTCTCCCCACAGCGAACACCTTTTGAGGCAGGTGGGGCTGAGAGAGTTCTGAGAGAACTGTGACTAGCCCAAGGCCTCCCAGCAGGCTTCCTGTGGAAGAGTGGGGGAACAAACCCAGTTCACCAGATAAAAGTACGCCATTGGAGGAGTGGGGAATCAAACCCAGTTCTCCAGGTTAGAGTCCACTGCTCCTAACCACTACCCCACACTGGCTCACTCACTGCCTTTAAATTTGAAGGTTCCCTTTAGTAACCATGACTAGTAGCCATTGACAGACCCGTCCTCCATGAATCTGCTAATCCCCTTTTAAAGCAGATATTATTTCACAGGTGGCAAACTCACGTACCTCCAGATGTTATGGACTACAGTTCCCATCGTCCCCTGCCAGCATTTCATATGATATACATTTATATTGTATGGGAAACACTCACCATTCCGAGGTGTTGAGGCTGCGGTGGGGCTGCTCCAGTCGCTCCATATTCCTGCCTTCTTGGAACCGTAGATTCCAAATGGATTGCAACGCACTTGGACAAAGTAGACCGTGCCCGGTCTCAGCCCGGCCAGTCGACATGAAGTCTGATTCCCCACGTTGTCCACCACCTGCTGGGGAAGAGGGGCAGAGCTGAGAACCCCCGATTATCAGATCAAGACCCAAGCCCACGTGAGGTTCCAAAAATTTTAGTAACAGGTTCCCATGGTGGTGGGATTCAAACTGTGGCGTAGCGCCAATGGGGCTGGGCGGGGCACGACAGAGTGGTGGGGCATGATGACAGAAGTGCGGAGGCATTCCCTGGTAGGGGCTGTGGCAAGGGGCGCCACTCGCGCCGATCCTTGGGCGAGGAAGCGAATGCACGCGGAGGTGCAGGCTGCCCGCGGTGCACCTCCTGCTAGACTGCTTCAAGTTCTGCGCGCTACTGCTGAGAGGAGGGGCGTAACTAAGGCAAAAATCACGTGGCAAAATCCCCAATTAGTAACCCCCTCTCGGCACACACAAATAATTAGTAACCTACTCTCGGGAACCTGTGAGAACCTGCTGGATCCCACCTCTGCGTGAGGCCCCACAGGGCTCAAACCAGCAACCTGGAAAAATGGGGACAGATTTCCTTGTCTGAGGTAGCTGAGGAAATGGTAGGCCTTTGGAGGCAGTTGGTTCCATCCGGAATCCTTCTGCTCATGGGAATCGGGTCATCCCAGACAGCCAGTCCCAATTGACAGCTTGGTATAACACTTGAGATAAAATCTGTAAAGACTCCCTCCAAATGGGGAAGGTATTCAGTGGTGGGACTCAGCCGGCTCACACCACTTCGGCTGAACCGGTTGTTCAAATGGTGCTTGTAAACAACCAGTTGTTAAATTATTTGAATCCCACCACCAGAACCGGTTGTTACATAATTTGAATTCCACCACTGAACTTATTCCTGAGGTAGGTCACCAGGGACAAACTCAATTTATTGCCGCTGAGCAGAAAACCTTGCTGACCAATCAAAATGCTTATTGCCTCCTGGGAGAAAATCCAAAATGGCGACCAGATGATGGCAAAAATAGAATTTGTCCCTTGATCTGTGACCTTGCTCTGCCTAGCAACTGACCCTCCTCAATTGGACCCCCCCACACACACACACACACATTTTCCATCCACAACTGCAGGACATATCACCTTCCACTCTGAACTGTCCTCTACTCGATACTGGATCTGATATTTGGCTTGGAAGAGGAAGTCTTTGAGGGCTGGCGGGGCGCTCCATCGGACACTGAGCTGGTCCTCCAAATCTCCGACGCGGCTCACGTGAACATTCGAGGGGGGGTCGGTTGTCACTGTAAGATGAGCACAACTGTTGTTAAACTGGGTTGGACACGTGTGTTGGGGAAGCAGATACTCTCTGGCTGATTAAAGTAAAATAAAGTTTCCCCTTCAGTCGTGTTTGACCCTGGGGTACCACCGCAAGCAGTGATTTTATAGGCAAGCCGTTTTTATGGGGTAGTTTGCCATTGCTTTCCCCGGCTAATCTTTACCCCCTAGCTATGAGCTAGGTACTCATTTACTGACCAAGGAATGGATGGATGGCTGAGTTGACCATGAGCCAGCTGCCAGGATATCTGACCCACAGGGGGCTCGAACACCTGACCCTGTGAGTGGCAGTGCAAGCACTTAACCACTACGCCACTAACCCACTCTGGCACGAAAAGTCGCATCAGAAGTGCTCTCGCTTTCCCTGGAGAAAGCGAGACACACAAGCGGGGCAAGAGGAATTGCGTTGGGACAAGAAATCTTGCTTTGACACGCTTCCTCGCTCAGTGCGCAGCCGAGAGGAAGGGCATTGAGACAAGATTTCTTGCCCTGATACGCTCCTGGCCCTACCGTGTTCCAGAGCCCCGGCAGGTAATTGGCTTCTGAAAACATTAAACCCCAGATACCCTGTTTCCCCGAATATAAGACATCCCCGGAAAATAAGACGTAGTAGAGGTTTTGCTGAAGTGCGAAATATAAGGCATCCCCCCCAAAGTAAGACGTAGCAAAGTTTTTGTTTGGAAGCATGCCTGACGAACAGAATACAGAAATACAAGACATCCCCTGAAAATAAGACATAGCGCATCTATGGGAGCAAAAATTAATATAAGACACTGTCTTATATTCGGGGAAACACGGTAATAGCTGTGGAGAGTAAGCAGGAGTCTACCTGAGGTTGAAACCAGGCAAGTATGGGAAGTATAGATATAGACATATATCCATACTCCTTTGTATTCCAACCCTATTTTCCAACCTATTTATACCTTAGGAACTCTGGGTGTGTGTGTTTCATTCATTCATTCATTCATTAGATTTGTATACCTCTTTCCCCCGAAGGGCTCAGGGCAATGAACAACAGCTGCAATATCAATACTATAACCATAATAGGCAACAAACATCAAGGAACGTACTATCAACAACATGAAAAAATATCAATCGTATCACAATGAAACAATCTAACTACAATAAGCATAACCTTTAAACATAGGGTTATGACAAAAGCATCAACATCATGTCATCGAAACGTTACATAACCAAGGCGTCGATAATTATAACAGAAGCAACAACATTTTAACATTTCAACATCATCACATCCCTAGCATTTGAGTCAAGTGCTTGCGAACTTCTTATCCCTACCATAAAGATGATCAAATTTGCATTATAGTCCTCTCTGTGGAGTTTCTTCCAAGAGCTGATCTTCGTGTACAATGGTATTAAAGATTCCCTACCCAGCCTCTTGCAATACTAATAAGCAGTCTGCTCTGAGCTAATTTCCCCCCACATTATTGAGAGGCTGTGTCTCCATCCTGGGTGACGCCCTATTACCATGCACCAGAGAAGACAGAACTCCTCAATAAAGAAGAAGAAGAGTTTGGATTTATATCCCCCCTTTCTCTCCTGCAGGAGACTCAAAGGGGCTTACAATCTCCTTGCCCTTCCCCCCTCACAACAAACACCCTGTGAGGTAGGTGGGGCTGAGAGAGCTCCGAGAAGCTGTGACTAGCCCAAGGTCACCCAGCTGGCGTGCGTGGGAGTGCACAGGCTAATCTGAATTCCCCAGAGAAGCCTCCACAGCTCAGGCGGCAGAGCTGGGAATCAATCCCGGTTCCTCCAGATTAGATACATGAGCTCTTAACCTCCTACGCCACTGCTGCTCCCCCACCCCCCCCCCCCCCCCCCCCCCCCCCCCCCCCCCCCCCCCCCCCCCCTCCCCCCCCCCCCCCCCCCCCCCCCCCCCCCCCCCCACCCCTCCCCCCCCCACCCCCCCCCCCCCCCCCCCCCCCCCCACCCCCCCCCCCCTCCCCCCCCCCCCGCCCCCCCCCCGCCCCACCCCCCCCCCCCCCCCCACCCCCCCCCCCCCCCCACCCCCCCCCCCCCAAACCCCCCCCCCCCCCCACACCCCCCCCCCCCCAACCCCCCCCCCCCCCACCCCCCCCCCCCCCCACCCCCCCCCCCCCCCACCCCCCCCCCCCCCCACCCCCCCCCCCCCCCACCCCCCCCCCCCCCCACCCCCCCCCCCCCCCACCCCCCCCCCCCCCCACCCCCCCCCCCCCCCACCCCCCCCCCCCCCCACCCCCCCCCCCCCCCACCCCCCCCCCCCCCCACCCCCCCCCCCCCCCACCCCCCCCCCCCCCCACCCCCCCCCCCCCCCACCCCCCCCCCCCCCCACCCCCCCCCCCCCCCACCCCCCCCCCCCCCCACCCCCCCCCCCCCCCACCCCCCCCCCCCCCCACCCCCCCCCCCCCCCACCCCCCCCCCCCCCCACCCCCCCCCCCCCCCACCCCCCCCCCCCCCCACCCCCCCCCCCCCCCACCCCCCCCCCCCCCCACCCCCCCCCCCCCCCACCCCCCCCCCCCCCCACCCCCCCCCCCCCCCACCCCCCCCCCCCCCCACCCCCCCCCCCCCCCACCCCCCCCCCCCCCCACCCCCCCCCCCCCCCACCCCCCCCCCCCCCCACCCCCCCCCCCCCCCACCCCCCCCCCCCCCCACCCCCCCCCCCCCCCACCCCCCCCCCCCCCCACCCCCCCCCCCCCCCACCCCCCCCCCCCCCCACCCCCCCCCCCCCCCACCCCCCCCCCCCCCCACCCCCCCCCCCCCCCACCCCCCCCCCCCCCCACCCCCCCCCCCCCCCACCCCCCCCCCCCCCCACCCCCCCCCCCCCCCACCCCCCCCCCCCCCCACCCCCCCCCCCCCCCACCCCCCCCCCCCCCCACCCCCCCCCCCCCCCACCCCCCCCCCCCCCCACCCCCCCCCCCCCCCACCCCCCCCCCCCCCCACCCCCCCCCCCCCCCACCCCCCCCCCCCCCCACCCCCCCCCCCCCCCACCCCCCCCCCCCCCCACCCCCCCCCCCCCCCACCCCCCCCCCCCCCCACCCCCCCCCCCCCCCACCCCCCCCCCCCCCCACCCCCCCCCCCCCCCACCCCCCCCCCCCCCCACCCCCCCCCCCCCCCACCCCCCCCCCCCCCCACCCCCCCCCCCCCCCACCCCCCCCCCCCCCCACCCCCCCCCCCCCCCACCCCCCCCCCCCCCCACCCCCCCCCCCCCCCACCCCCCCCCCCCCCCACCCCCCCCCCCCCCCACCCCCCCCCCCCCCCACCCCCCCCCCCCCCCACCCCCCCCCCCCCCCACCCCCCCCCCCCCCCACCCCCCCCCCCCCCCACCCCCCCCCCCCCCCACCCCCCCCCCCCCCCACCCCCCCCCCCCCCCACCCCCCCCCCCCCCCACCCCCCCCCCCCCCCACCCCCCCCCCCCCCCACCCCCCCCCCCCCCCACCCCCCCCCCCCCCCACCCCCCCCCCCCCCCACCCCCCCCCCCCCCCACCCCCCCCCCCCCCCACCCCCCCCCCCCCCCACCCCCCCCCCCCCCCACCCCCCCCCCCCCCCACCCCCCCCCCCCCCCACCCCCCCCCCCCCCCACCCCCCCCCCCCCCCACCCCCCCCCCCCCCCACCCCCCCCCCCCCCCACCCCCCCCCCCCCCCACCCCCCCCCCCCCCCACCCCCCCCCCCCCCCACCCCCCCCCCCCCCCACCCCCCCCCCCCCCCACCCCCCCCCCCCCCCACCCCCCCCCCCCCCCACCCCCCCCCCCCCCCACCCCCCCCCCCCCCCACCCCCCCCCCCCCCCACCCCCCCCCCCCCCCACCCCCCCCCCCCCCCACCCCCCCCCCCCCCCACCCCCCCCCCCCCCCACCCCCCCCCCCCCCCACCCCCCCCCCCCCCCACCCCCCCCCCCCCCCACCCCCCCCCCCCCCCACCCCCCCCCCCCCCCACCCCCCCCCCCCCCCACCCCCCCCCCCCCCCACCCCCCCCCCCCCCCACCCCCCCCCCCCCCCACCCCCCCCCCCCCCCACCCCCCCCCCCCCCCACCCCCCCCCCCCCCCACCCCCCCCCCCCCCCACCCCCCCCCCCCCCCACCCCCCCCCCCCCCCACCCCCCCCCCCCCCCACCCCCCCCCCCCCCCACCCCCCCCCCCCCCCACCCCCCCCCCCCCCCACCCCCCCCCCCCCCCACCCCCCCCCCCCCCCACCCCCCCCCCCCCCCACCCCCCCCCCCCCCCACCCCCCCCCCCCCCCACCCCCCCCCCCCCCCACCCCCCCCCCCCCCCACCCCCCCCCCCCCCCACCCCCCCCCCCCCCCACCCCCCCCCCCCCCCACCCCCCCCCCCCCCCACCCCCCCCCCCCCCCACCCCCCCCCCCCCCCACCCCCCCCCCCCCCCACCCCCCCCCCCCCCCACCCCCCCCCCCCCCCACCCCCCCCCCCCCCCACCCCCCCCCCCCCCCACCCCCCCCCCCCCCCACCCCCCCCCCCCCCCACCCCCCCCCCCCCCCACCCCCCCCCCCCCCCACCCCCCCCCCCCCCCACCCCCCCCCCCCCCCACCCCCCCCCCCCCCCACCCCCCCCCCCCCCCACCCCCCCCCCCCCCCACCCCCCCCCCCCCCCACCCCCCCCCCCCCCCACCCCCCCCCCCCCCCACCCCCCCCCCCCCCCACCCCCCCCCCCCCCCACCCCCCCCCCCCCCCACCCCCCCCCCCCCCCACCCCCCCCCCCCCCCACCCCCCCCCCCCCCCACCCCCCCCCCCCCCCACCCCCCCCCCCCCCCACCCCCCCCCCCCCCCACCCCCCCCCCCCCCCACCCCCCCCCCCCCCCACCCCCCCCCCCCCCCACCCCCCCCCCCCCCCACCCCCCCCCCCCCCCACCCCCCCCCCCCCCCACCCCCCCCCCCCCCCACCCCCCCCCCCCCCCACCCCCCCCCCCCCCCACCCCCCCCCCCCCCCACCCCCCCCCCCCCCCACCCCCCCCCCCCCCCACCCCCCCCCCCCCCCACCCCCCCCCCCCCCCACCCCCCCCCCCCCCCACCCCCCCCCCCCCCCACCCCCCCCCCCCCCCACCCCCCCCCCCCCCCACCCCCCCCCCCCCCCACCCCCCCCCCCCCCCACCCCCCCCCCCCCCCACCCCCCCCCCCCCCCACCCCCCCCCCCCCCCACCCCCCCCCCCCCCCACCCCCCCCCCCCCCCACCCCCCCCCCCCCCCACCCCCCCCCCCCCCCACCCCCCCCCCCCCCCACCCCCCCCCCCCCCCACCCCCCCCCCCCCCCACCCCCCCCCCCCCCCACCCCCCCCCCCCCCCACCCCCCCCCCCCCCCACCCCCCCCCCCCCCCACCCCCCCCCCCCCCCACCCCCCCCCCCCCCCACCCCCCCCCCCCCCCACCCCCCCCCCCCCCCACCCCCCCCCCCCCCCACCCCCCCCCCCCCCCACCCCCCCCCCCCCCCACCCCCCCCCCCCCCCACCCCCCCCCCCCCCCACCCCCCCCCCCCCCCACCCCCCCCCCCCCCCACCCCCCCCCCCCCCCACCCCCCCCCCCCCCCACCCCCCCCCCCCCCCACCCCCCCCCCCCCCCACCCCCCCCCCCCCCCACCCCCCCCCCCCCCCACCCCCCCCCCCCCCCACCCCCCCCCCCCCCCACCCCCCCCCCCCCCCACCCCCCCCCCCCCCCACCCCCCCCCCCCCCCACCCCCCCCCCCCCCCACCCCCCCCCCCCCCCACCCCCCCCCCCCCCCACCCCCCCCCCCCCCCACCCCCCCCCCCCCCCACCCCCCCCCCCCCCCACCCCCCCCCCCCCCCACCCCCCCCCCCCCCCACCCCCCCCCCCCCCCACCCCCCCCCCCCCCCACCCCCCCCCCCCCCCACCCCCCCCCCCCCCCACCCCCCCCCCCCCCCACCCCCCCCCCCCCCCACCCCCCCCCCCCCCCACCCCCCCCCCCCCCCACCCCCCCCCCCCCCCACCCCCCCCCCCCCCCACCCCCCCCCCCCCCCACCCCCCCCCCCCCCCACCCCCCCCCCCCCCCACCCCCCCCCCCCCCCACCCCCCCCCCCCCCCACCCCCCCCCCCCCCCACCCCCCCCCCCCCCCACCCCCCCCCCCCCCCACCCCCCCCCCCCCCCACCCCCCCCCCCCCCCACCCCCCCCCCCCCCCACCCCCCCCCCCCCCCACCCCCCCCCCCCCCCACCCCCCCCCCCCCCCACCCCCCCCCCCCCCCACCCCCCCCCCCCCCCACCCCCCCCCCCCCCCACCCCCCCCCCCCCCCACCCCCCCCCCCCCCCACCCCCCCCCCCCCCCACCCCCCCCCCCCCCCACCCCCCCCCCCCCCCACCCCCCCCCCCCCCCACCCCCCCCCCCCCCCACCCCCCCCCCCCCCCACCCCCCCCCCCCCCCACCCCCCCCCCCCCCCACCCCCCCCCCCCCCCACCCCCCCCCCCCCCCACCCCCCCCCCCCCCCACCCCCCCCCCCCCCCACCCCCCCCCCCCCCCACCCCCCCCCCCCCCCACCCCCCCCCCCCCCCACCCCCCCCCCCCCCCACCCCCCCCCCCCCCCACCCCCCCCCCCCCCCACCCCCCCCCCCCCCCACCCCCCCCCCCCCCCACCCCCCCCCCCCCCCACCCCCCCCCCCCCCCACCCCCCCCCCCCCCCACCCCCCCCCCCCCCCACCCCCCCCCCCCCCCACCCCCCCCCCCCCCCACCCCCCCCCCCCCCCACCCCCCCCCCCCCCCACCCCCCCCCCCCCCCACCCCCCCCCCCCCCCACCCCCCCCCCCCCCCACCCCCCCCCCCCCCCACCCCCCCCCCCCCCCACCCCCCCCCCCCCCCACAATAGATAGATAGATAAATAGATAAATAGATAGATAGATAGATAGATAGATAAATACATTATTATGTAATGTAATGTAATGAAAGGCCAGCAACCAGCTAAAGAACCGGCAGCTGTGATGTTGTTGTTGTTGTTGTTGTTGTTGTTGTTGTTGTTGTTGTTGTTGTTGTTGTTGTTGTTGTTGTTGTTGTTGTTGTTGTTGTTGTTGTTGTTATTGTATGAGTGTCTGGGTGAGGCTCGAATTGTAATGAAGGTCAACAACCAGCTAAAGAACTGGCAGCTGTGAAATCAAATAATAATAATAGACACTTGTTCGTACTGCTGCCAGTTCTTTAGCTGATTGGGCTGTACGGCCATGATCCAGTAACATTTTCTCCTGACGTTTCACCTGCATCTGTGGTTGGCGTCTTCAAGAGGCAGCCTATAAATACCTGGGCATTTTGCAGCTGCATTACATCAAGCATGGGCAAGTGAAGACTATGGTCAGCAGAGAATACACCCAGAGAGTCAGGAAAATTTTGAAAACCAAATTTAATGGTGGGAATACCATCAAGGCCATCAACACCTGGGCCATATCTCTCATCAGGTACACCGCTGGAATCACAAACTTGGCACAGGGTGATTTGGATGCATTGGATGGAAAAACTCAGAAGCTTATGACGGTGCACTACGTCTTACGCCCATGTAGTGATACTGATAGACTATACCAGTGGTGGCAAACCTATGGCACAGGTGCCAGAGGTGGAACTCAGAGCCTTCTCTGTGGGCACGTGCACGTTCATCATGTGGGCGGGGCAGAAAATCACCCAAACACACACACACACATCTAGCCTGGCCTGGGCACAATCCTTTACCTGGGAGTAAGCTTGGTTGCGGGCAATGGGGCTTGCTTTTGAGTAAACCCTCCTAGGGTCATGATTCACCCATTTGAAGCGTTGCATGGTTGCTTCACCAAGCTTACTCCCGAGTAACATGCACCTCGGAGCCAACCGTTTTTTCTAAACTAAAACCTCAGTATTCAGGTTAAATTGCCGTGTTGGCACTTTGCGATAAATAAGTGGGTTTGGGGTTGCAATTTGGGCACTCGGTCTCAAAAAGGTTCGCCATCACTGGACTATACCTACCTCGGAAATCTGGTGGCAGAGGGTTACTGCAAGTAAAGCCAACAGTGGAGGAGGAGAAACATGCACTGGCTGATTATGTGAATGAAAATCAAGAACAGGCATTGACTGAAGTGAGGAACAGGAATTTACTGAACACCCAAAGAACCAAACAGGAGTACTGAAAAAAATGTGATTAAAATGAGGACTAAAAGCTGGCACAACAAAGCACAGCATAGCCAATTTCTGGAAAAGAGCAAGGACAAGGTGGAAAAGGCTGAAGTTAACAACTGGAAGTTTGAAAAAGAAAACTGAAACGCTGATTTAGCCACTCAAGATCAGGCAATTAGGGCAAATTACGATCAAGGCCAGAATTGAAAAATCCTCAGACGATGCAAAGTGAAGATTGTGCAAGGAAGCTGACAAAACTGCTGCAGAAAGATCACCCAGACTGAGTACAGAGGCACAACTCAGTGGCCAAGATGATCCACTGGAATGTATGCAAAAATTACCAAATCAGGACAGCTAAAAACTGGTGGGACTTTATCCAGAGAAAGTCACGGAAAATGAGAAGGTCACGATCTTGTGGGACTTTCGAATCCAAGCAAAGTGTTGGTGCATAACACACCAGACATCATAGTTATGGAGGACAAGAAAGTGACCATCATTGACCATCATAGCCAATACCTGGTGACAGCAGGGTCGTTAGAAAAAGAACATAAAAAGATTACTAAATACCTTGATTTGAACATTGAGATTCAGTGACTGAGGTTGTCCCATTGGTGATTGGCACCCTGGGCCCCATTCCGAAAACACTGGGCAGCACTTGAAACCCCTTCAAACTGGTAAAATCAACATCTGTCAGATTCAGGAGGCAGCCCTGCTGGGATCTGCATGAATACTACGCTAATACATTACAACATCCTAGACCTCTGGGTAGAGCTCGATTTATAATGAAAGGCCAACAACCAGCTAAAGAACTGGCAGCTGTGATATTTATTATTGTTGTTGTTGTTGTTGTTGTTGTTGTTGTTGTTGTTATTAAAGTATAAGTATAATAATACAACTTCATACGCCTCTGGGTGAGGCTCGAATTGTAATGAAAGGCCAACAACCAGCTAAAAACTGGCAGCTGTGATATTTATTAATTATTATTATTAAAGTATAAGTATAATAATACAACTTCCTATGCCTCTGGGTGGAGCTTGAGTTGTAATGAAAGGCAAACAACCAGCTAAAGAACTGGCAGCTGTGATATTTATTATTATTATTATTATTATTATTATTATTATTATTATTATTATTATTATTATTATTAAAGTATAAGTATAATAATACAACTTCCTACGCCTCTGGGTGAGGATCGAATTGTAATGAAGGTCAATAACCAGCTAAAGAACTGGCAGCTGTGAAATCAAATAATAATAATAGACACTGGTTCGTACTGGATGATTATCATAGTTTCCCCCAAAAGCCTACTGGACAGAATTGTTGGACAAAGATGGTCAAATGAAGCGCTTTGGATGTTTGGCATTGTTTTTGTATTATGTTTGTATTATTCTCCCTTCTGTATCAGGTCCCAGATTTCTGGCTGCAATTTGCTGGTCTTTCAACTAAACATGCAGAATCGGTTCTTTCTTTGGGGTAGTCACTCCAGGCTGAAAGCAGGCTGTGTTTGTAACATAGACCTATTGGGCAGGCATGGATCCTGGTGCAACTCTTTTTACAAATCAATTGCTTTTTTAATAACAAACCCACCCCCCACCCCTCCATCCCTGTAGTCTGGCTCTCCCCTCATGGCATCACCTTAGTTTGTACTTGAGGGTATAATTCGTGTGCAGGTAGGTCTCGCCTTCCGTCCCAGGTGCCCATTTGCAGGTGAGATCTTTCATGTTCTTAGACCAACAAGAGATGTTGGTGGGCTTTTCCGGAGGCACTAGAGGAACGAAAGGATAAACATATTCGCTGAAACGGAGCGTGAGGAGAAAAACCCCAAACCCATGGAATGAACACTCCCTTTGCTTTTTCAAAATAGAAACACTCCTTTGGCACCGACGTTGAAATGCAACCCTACAGGGAACGGCAGTCAAGACGGGCGGGAGAAAATGCCGTTCCCAGTTGGCGTTTCCATATTCCGAGACTCTTTCACCAAGCAAGTCTTAAAAATAACCAGCAATAAACATCTTACGGTTATCGATTCGGACAACTGTGATTTGCCAGGGTCTTGCCAAAATAGCTTTTCTCTTGGGGGAAAAAGGGGTTCTTGTTGACTACAACGGTGTATCTCATAATAAACTCAGGACCGGGGGGGGCGGGGGGGGCTCTCATCGGTTAAAGGCCTTGAATGAGCTGTAAATGCAGAGATGTCAGAAGCAGAGAGGGCTGCTCGAGGGGCCGTGCTTGGGAAAAGAATGACGGGAAGGCTAGTATGCTGAGAGGCGACCACATGGAATGTTCCAGTGCGGCGAAAAGATCTGGAACAAGGTGGCAGAGTCCCAACGGCAATGTCTCCCCCTCCCCCCCCCCCCCCCCCGGTATCCTACACGTGGTGTGATTGTCCACCGCTCAGCAAATCCCAAGTCCAGGCCCCAGCTTCTCCAGTGAAACAGAGCTTGGTTTTCAAGTCTGGAAATGGCTTCTGCTGCCAATTGGAGGCGATAGTTCTACAATGTCAATCGTCCGATTCAGTCTGCGGTTTACTGTGGCGTAAGGGCCAAATCTTGCTGGATCGGAACAAAGGTTTGTTGAATCTAGGATACCATTTCCCACGGCAACCAAAAAAAGATGCCCCCCAAAGGCATGGTGTTTGTTTGTTTGTTTGTTTGTTTGTTTGTTTGTTTGTTTGTTTGTTTGTTTGTTTGTTTGTTTGTTTGTTTGTTTGTTTGTTTGTTTGTTTGTTTGTTTGTTTGTTTGAGGCCCTCTCTGTTGCCCCTTCCTGTTGCCGAAGGCGTATTCTAAGCTATACTGCCTCTGACCAGAGAGGTTCCATTCAATGGTGCTGTCAGGGTGGACTTTGCAGCCTGTGGCTTGGGAAATCAGGTTGCAGTTTTGCATTAGACATACATATTACCATTTAAAATGCGGGGGGGGGGAGGGGGAGCAGAAGACCGCTAAGTCCAGAATCTATGGAACAGTACCCCTGATCCCATGTAATCATTATGCCATTTCTGAACCTGTCTAATGCTTTTTTAAAGCCATTTAATCTAATAGTTCCCCTGTCTTGGATGGCCAAGGGTATACTCTATCTCAGAAAAAAGATGTGAGTACTGTGAGTTGAGGTGCAGCGGTTAAGAAAATGGTATGCTTCCACATTCGCTGTTTTAACTGGGATTTTAATGCTATTACTGTTATGATTATGTTGTTCACCGCCCAGAGCCCTTCGGGGGAGCGGCGGTATATAAAATTGATTCTAAATAAATAAATAAAATAAATTAGAATATAGTTGTTGAACCTGGTACTTTGATACAAGAGCATTTAGAGTTCATTGGACAACTATCATCAGATAGTGCACCTCCTGCTAGACTTCTTCAAGTTCTGTGCGCTACTGCTGAGAGGAGGGGCATAACTAAGGCAAAAAATCACGTGGCAAAATCACCAATTAGTAACCCCCTCTCGGCACACACAAATAATTAGTAACCTACTCTCGGGAACCTGTGAGAACCTGCTGGATCCCACCTCTGGCTGTTTTTTGGCCTTGCAGAAACGGCCTAGGACTCAAGCGGAGCATTCCACAACAAAGAAGGTCTGGTATGTTGAGTTCTGTGGTGGAGAGATTTACAGCCTACTAACATATTTTTTTCTGAGACAGCCTATATAGCTTGACCTCATCAGACCTTGCAAGCTCGGCCAGGTCAGCCCTAGTTAGTGTTTGCGTGGGAGATCACCCAGCAATCTATGGAGAAAAAGTCAAGAACAAACCACCTCTGAAAGTGTTTTGCCTTGAAAAACGTACAGGGTCACCACGAGTTGGCTCCGAATGGAAGGCACTTCCCACCACTAATCTACGGGCTATCACGTCATCCTGGAGCAATGAGTTCCACAGGGTCATCTCTCCCAAAACCTGGTGGGCTACTCCTTTGAAAGGAAATAAGGAATGAGTGTGACGGTCGGAACGTACATCCTACATAGAGACACGACCCAGCCAAGATGCCTCCATCCTTGCTGTGGCAGACCAAGTTATCCCCCGACTGCTGCTGTGATCCATTCAAACTGGAGATGGTCACACTCAGCGTCCTGGCGCTGCGGACCTCATAGGTCTCAGCCGGGAGCCGCCGGCCATTTAGAGTCCAGTAAAGATCCTCGGCTCTCAGGCTCGAGTCAGCAGCGACGGAACAGGAAGCTGTGAGAGAGGAGCCAATGAGGAGAGTGGGATCTTGGGGAGAGATGGCCGCTGGGTCTGCAAGGGAGAAAGGAAAATAAGAAGGGAGATCAGTCTTGCTTTGCTCTTTGGCTGCACCCAAGAAACAACACCTGATCTGTGGCCAGCAATTTTGAAAACAGTCCTCTCTTTCTCCCTCGTAAGCAGAGGTGGGATCCAGCTGGTTCTCGCCAGTTCCCAAGAGTGGGTTACTAATTATTTGGGTGTGCCGAGAGGGGGTTACTAATTGGGCCCGCTTTTCCGTCTCCACGCCCTCGCCTCCCCAAGAGGCCTGCTGCCTTTGAACGTCAAGGTTCCATATAGCAATTGCGACTAATAATGTAACTCCCTGAACTGGGTTAATCCCTTTCAGGTACTGCAATTCATTGATTCTCAGCCTTTCGTACCTTTTATCTCACCAGTCTCTATCAAAGAACCTGTGTGTTTCACCATTGCTGTGTTCAGATTTGTGAGTTGGGGCATTTTCTATAATGTGATGATGATTTAGAAATGACCTGGTGCAAAAAAAATTTGGGGGGTCGTGGTGGGGTGGCTGCCCATGGGGGGTATCCAACTCAGGTTTGCCTAGGTACGCCTCTGCCCCCTTTGCTGAGGTGGGGCTGGCGAGGGAACCTGTTACTAAAATTTTTGGATCCCACCACTGCTCGTAACATACTTAGCGATAAGGGATGCGTTTTCTTTTCTCTTAGAGGAAGGATAATTTTTAAAAGCCAAGCGTCTTAAATTAGGAATCATGGAATGACACAGAAGGCAGAGAGCTGTAAGCATTTCTGAGGCTGGGATGAAAGGGTATAGCTGTGACCAGTAAGCTTCGATCTTTTTAATTTATTTACTGCATAGCATCATGGAAATGGATAAGAATTGCAAGCAGGCTAGGAAAGAAAATGTCTAAAAGTCTTCAAGGAGGACAGAGCTGTGTTAAAATTCATTTTAACATTCTTGTTTTTATTCACTGTAGAGTGACTCACATAATGGTACAAACAGCAAAAAAAATTCTGCCTGGAATTAAGTCTGTAGAACTATGGCCAACAGAATTCCACAACAGTGTTCGAAAATAAAATATAGGGGACAGAGGTTTGTGACTATAACGATACTTTTTCGAAAAGGCAGACTCTGTGATTACTTTGCTGTAGGTGCGCTTCGGTGGATATGTTCCCTTCCCTTTTATGTGCCACTGCTCGAGGGCAAAGAGGGATGGAAAGGTTGAGAAACTGATGCCATAGAGGAAGGCAGATGAAAGAACCAGCTCATTACAACCACCATGCAAAGGAGCAATCCTTAAGACTGCTCCACTGTCCAGCTTTTGGATCACCCATTTCTGGTAACACCAGGATATCCAAAGCAGTAGGCGTTCCAGGGCATGGCGGGGGCATGGCAGGGGCGCAGGATGCGTGTTTGCCCCGGGCGTGTTTGCCCCTTGGGTAGTTTGCCCAGGATGCGTGCTTGCCCCTTGGGTAGGGCCAGAGCGAGGTAGAATGACGCCTGGGGCAAACACGCATCCTGAGCCCCTGCCATGCCCCCGCCATGCCCTGGAACGCCCCCACCACGCCCCTGCACTGGCACGTGCTTGGTGCATCACGCACCCACCCCGTCCCCTTGGCGCTACGCCACTGTCCTTGGGTTGTCCATGAAGCTAAGGTACAGATTAAATGTGATCTCTGATTGTCATGGAATTCAAGACCGTATACAACTCCCTTAATGGATCATCATCATCTAGCATACTGTATCCAACCAGCTGTCATGGGAAGCAAAGCAACCAGCAGTCCAAAGCAGGGGGCCTCTAAAAACAGCATGACATAATGGTTTAGAGCAGTGGACTTTAATCTGGAGAACTGGGTTTGATTCCCTGCTTCTCCGCATAAGTGGTAGACGCTAATCTGGCGACCTGGATTTATTTCCCCGCTCCTACACATGAAGCCTGCTGGGTGACCTTGGGCCAGTCACAGTTCTCTCTGAACTCTCTCCACTCCACCTGCCTCACAAGGTGTCTGTTGTGGAGAGAGGAAGGGAAGGAGTTTGTAACTCTCCTCCTCCTCCTGTAATCATGGAAGCTTCATTGTGATTGATTCCTCAATAGGCCTGATGCTTGTTGCCTTTCTGGGGTTTGGGAAAACTGTTGGAGAAAGTGGACTTAGGGGCACGGAACTGAATGTGTGGATTGCTTGGGAGGTGGGGCAGGGATGTGCAGCATCCCACTTTTCCCAAGGTACCATGCCAGTACCCAGTGGTGGAATCCAAAAATTTTAGTAACAGGTTCCCATGGTGGTGGGATTCAAACAGTGGTATAGCGCCAATGGGGCTGGGCGGGGCATGATGGAGGCGTGGCTGGGCATTCTGGGGGCGGGACATTAATAATTTCTCTTCTACTGTAAAAAAAC
Organism: Sphaerodactylus townsendi; assembly: GCF_021028975.2. Classification (NCBI taxonomy): domain Eukaryota; kingdom Metazoa; phylum Chordata; class Lepidosauria; order Squamata; family Sphaerodactylidae; genus Sphaerodactylus; species Sphaerodactylus townsendi. Next base: position 12,306,424 of record NC_059429.1, read on the forward strand.
TCTTACTGTAAAAAAAAGTTCCTAATTTCCAGCTAGTATCTTTCTGTCCATAATTTAAACTCATTATAGCAAGTCCTATCGTCTACTGCCAACAGAAACAACTACTTCTCCTCTAATTGACTGCCTGTCAAATACTTAATACTTTCAAATACTTCATTTTGTTTCTAGAAATCAAAAGAAGGATACTTTCCTTGAACAAGGAACTTTACCATATTTCTAAAACATGTTTTTAAAACAGCCCAATGGGGAGAATTATCCCATTTTCTACCTTCGCTAACCAGCCACATAGGAAACAACAGGACTTTATGATTTTTGGACCTAATGGAATTTCTAACGGAAAAGCAGACCCAATTAGTAACCCCCTCTCGGCACACACAAATAATTAGTAACCCACTCTCGGGAACTGGTGAGAACCTGCTGGATCCCACCTCTGCCAGTACCATGAATTGCATTTGGCATGAACGGACCTCAATATTCCAACCATTGTTAGAAGAATTGTAGGTGTGTTTTCAGCAGCTGCCACCAGATGGCGCTAACACCCACCCACACTAGAGGGGCAAATTCCAATTTATTTTGTTCAGGAGGGATTGGCTCAAAGCAGTCTTTTGACACATCGGTTGGTCAGATGTGAATGAACGCAGGAGAAGATTTATGGCCACGTTTTGAACTACACTATTAATCTAGCACCACTGACATACATAAGGTGGCCAGGAAAGAAAGGGCAGCTTTAGGAATCAATCCCTGTCAGCAAATGAACCACAGCTGAATTGCTCATATTGCGTGAAGAAACGAAGAAGAAAACCTCTCATTGGAGCCAAATATTATGGAGGAGGCTGGATTTAGCTGCTGTAAATGACTTTGTGGGTTCCTGATGAGGGGGCAGCAGGATATAATTTTGAAAAATTTGTCTATTTTGATTCAAATATTCCCTATTTCAGTCCCTCCCCCGTGAGAAACAAACCCCACCATTTTTATCTCCACAATATTTTCCTCATGCCAATTTCCCCCTATTAAATAAATGCATTTCTCAACATCGCTTTTGCATAGTGTGACCAGACATCCCGCTTTTGGCGGGACAGTCCCGCTTTTAACCAATTTGTCCCGCATCCCGTGGGGTTTTTTAAATGTCCCGATTTTTGGAAGGCTGCCGCACTGCCTTCTGGGGTGCTCCCGTTTCCCACCCTGTGAAACCGGGGAGCGCCCCAGAAGGCAGTGCGCTCCTGCAGCCGCGTGCGCGCGCATCCCACTTTAAAAAGGTGAAAGTTTGGTCACCTTACTTTTGCATCAATGCCTGAGAAAGGGCACGAAAGAAATCAGAGTGGCAGCATATGAAATAAGAGGAGAACGTAGGATCTTCATTCCAAATCTCTCTTGAGAAGCAGTCTGATGATATCCCACCCCCTGATCAAACCGGTGACCAACTGACCTAGGATTTGGGAAGAGCCACCCATTTCCCCCCCCCCCCGAGACCCCACCATAAATGGCTGCAAGGTGGCCATCTTGCTTCTTTGTTCTGCCAACGGAGTCCTCCTCTCTTCCGAGCAAATATGCACGCTAGCTAGCAGTTGGAAGGGAAGTCTTGAGATCCTGGACATCTGGTCCCACTCAGCCAAAGGGCAACCAAATATTAAGGTAATTCCTTTGGTCTGCGGACGTATCCAGGACGGCCGCCTGGATTGAATTCTGCGTGGTATTCCCTCGAGGCAGCTCATCAGGGGAGAGGTGGGGGCAAGTTCTTGCTCCCTTGGTGTGCAAATTCGAGTTTTAGAGAGGGGGGACCGAAAGGATGAAGAGGATCTTTTGTTTTCCAGAAAGCTGTCGGAAGGATAACTCCTTCTGGCCTGCCCCATTCTGCCCCTTCCTACAGTAGTGTGGTGGTTAAGAGCAGCAGACTCTCATCTGGAGAATGGGGTTCGATTCCCCACTCCTCCACCTTTATATCCATAAGCCTTTATTGGCGTAGTCAGAAAAAGTTACATAAATCAGGAACAATTGCATGGATACATTTTTTATTTGTTTGTTTGTTTGTTTGTTTGTTTGTTTGTTTGTTTGTTTGTTTGTTTGTTTATTAGGTTTATAGACCGCCCTCCCCCGGAGGGCTCAGGGCGGTGAACAATATAGAGAGCACAATCAATTAAAATACAATATAAATATAAAATAGGATGGCTCTGATAAAAATAAACCTTACTCTATTAAAATGCAGCATTAATAATTTAATTCCAGATGGTGCCTACTATCATTCCCACAGAAGCCCCAGAGAGGGGGTTGATAGGTCTTCATGATGTCAGAGAAGAACAGGGAGGGAGGGGGCCCCTATCAACGGCTAGTCTCCCCAAAGGCCCGGTGGAACAGATCAGTCTTGCAGGCCCTGCGGAACTCAACGAGATCCCGCAGGGCCCGGACAGCTGGAGGAAGAGCGTTCCACCAGGCCGGGGCCAGAGCTGTAAAGGCTCTGGCCCGGGTGGAGGCCAGCCGTATTATGGAGGGGCCAGGGATCACCAGTAAATTGGCCTCTGCCGAACGCAGAGACCGGTTTGGGACATATGGGGTAAGACGGTCCCGTAGGTATGGAGGCCCCAGGCCGCGTAAGGCCTTATAGATAAAAGGCCCCACGGGGAGCACAACAAATACGTTCCGCTGGGAACTCTCAACTATCTCCGCAATGAAATTGGCAACCTCTTCACAAAGACCGGGGTCCGAGTTGTCTAACAATAGAGATAACCTAATCAGATCAGGCAGCCCAGATTGAAAGAAAAAGTGTAGGTTGGTATATTTAGATCTGATGTTATCAAATCTGGTGCAGTGCAAGAGTTGGTGAGTCAGGGTTTCAACCACATTAAGTTTGCAACTGCATAACCTTGTGGAGTTATCTAAATTGCTGAACCTACCCTTTAATAGGGCAGAGGGCATACACTCCTCCACATAAAGTCTGCTGGGTGGCATTGGGGTGGCCAAGGTTCTCTCAGAACTCTCTCAGCCCCACCTATCTCACGAAGTGCAGTGGAAAGGTGATTGTAAGCCACTGTGAGACTCCTTAAGGTAGAGAAAACCAGGATATAAAAACCTACTCCTTTTCTAGTCAACAGGTTTGGCAGGTTTTGAAGGTGAATGTAGTTATGCTGTTGACAGGAGAAAATAAGGTTGTGGCAGAAAAAGACAAAGGAGAGTAAGGTGCAAGATTGACAGTTTATTTAGTTCTTCTACATCTCTACGCATTTTGCAATTTGCTTTGTTGGGGATCTGTTCTGACCATTACCAGCGTGGTGTAGTGGTTAAGAGCTGGTGCACTCAAATCTGGAGAACCAGGTTTGATTCCCCGCTCTGCCACTTGAGCTGCGGAGGTTTATCTGGGGAAACAGCTGAGTGACCTTGGGCTAGTCACATTTCTTCGGAGCTCTCTCAGCCCCACCTACCTCATAGGGCAGTGGTGGCGAACCTATGGCACTCCAGATGTTAATGAACTACAATTCCCATCACCCCCAATGGGCCATGCTGGCAGGGGCTGATGGGAACTGTAGTCCATGAACACCTGGAGTGCCATAGGTTCACCAACACTGCTCTACCTTGTCTCCTGTGATCAGCAAGGTCTCTCCAAGGTCTCAGGCAAAAGAAAATCTCATTGAAGACTGCTCCGTAAGATCCTTAAGATCCACTCCAACACACGCCACCTGGGTGACCTTGGGCTAGTCACAGCTTCTCGGAGCTCTCTCAGCCCCACCTACCTCACAGGGTGTTTGTTGTGAGGGGGGAAGGGAGAGGAGTTTGCAAACCCCTTGGAGTCTCCTTACAGGAGAGAAAGGAAGGCTATAAACCCAAACTTTTCTTCTCTTCGGATTTTTCTTATCTCTGATAAAGTATCCCTTTTCACCTTGGCAGCTAGAAAACTGCCAGTTAAACAAGCAATCAAAACATGAAATATGTCTCCAGCAAGAATAATCACATTGTAAATTAGCAACTTTTGATGGTCTTATTATTTATTGATTGATTGATTGATTGATTGATTGATTTGATGTATTTGATGTATTTGATTTATTTGATTTATTTGATTTATATACCGCCCGATCCCGATGTATTTGATTTATTTGATTTATTTGATTTATATACCGCCCGATTGTTGCATTGCTGGGGTTTTTCGCATTTTTCTCTGTATTTTTAAAATTACATATTATACCAATTTATCTGCCAATACATGTGAGCATTGTTCACATATCTTTCGTTCTTGTGTTGTTATGGCCTGTGGCTGCATGCAGTACTTTTTTTTAACCGTGCCGTGCATTTTAATAAATTTATTATTGTATTTTGTATTAGATCCCCTGATGAAGCAAATTGCAAAACACATGAGGATCTCTAGAAGAGCTAAATAAATTATCAGCATTGCGCTGTTAACGCCAGTTGATTGGAAGACCGGGCCAAAGGAATAGCCATTGCTTTGTCACAAGAAATCCACCGCCTACTAGAGCCGCTTCTCTCCTCCCTATCCCAGAACTGCTACTGGACAGAAGTAGTGACTACTGAAATCAGATTCAGGTAAAGAAAGCTGGGCCAAAGACGGAAGCACCAAGGAATTCATTTATTTAAAACATTTGTATGCTGTGTTGCCCAGTGGTGGGATCCAAAAATTTTAGTAACAGGCTCCCATGGTGGTGGGATTCAAACTGTGGCATAGCGCCAATGGGGCTGGATGGGGCACAACGGGGACGTGGCCAGGCATTCCGGGGCGGGGCATTCTGGGGCGGGGCTGTGGCAAGGACACAGCCGCTGCGCCGGTCCTTGGGTGGGAAACGAATGCACGCAGGCGCAGGCTGCCACGCACGCCAGTGCACCTCCTGCTAGACTTCTTCAAGTTCTGCGCGCTACTGCTGAGAGGAGGGGCGTAATTGAGGCAAAAATCACGTGGCAAAATCACCAATTAGTAACCCCCTCTCGGCACACACAAATAATTAGTAACCTACTCTCGGGAACCTGTGAGAACCTGCTGGATCCCACCTCTGGTGTTGCCACTTGATCGGGGTCCTCAGGGCAACGCACATAAAAGTAAAAACCTTCAAGGAATTAAAAACCACACTGATAAAATAATTATCTAAAAACCCACAAACACCAATCCTGATAAACCATATTGCTGCCTGGTTTTGTGTGGCAGAACTTGAAGCACGTCGCAGGATGGTTTGTGCTACAAAACAGGCTTAATGAATAGTAAGGTTGTCATACAACTAGAGTGTACTGTGACCTAATAGTTATAGTCTTTTCTCTGCCAGTTTTATTGTTCTTATATGTCTTGTTTCCTTTTAATATTTTACACTCTTATCCAGTGATGGGATTCAAATAATCTAACAACCGGTTCCGGTGGTGGGATTCAAATAATTTAACAACTGGTTGTTTACAATGTTTACCATTTTAACAACCTGTTCTGCCGAAGTGGTGCGAACCGGCTGGATCCCACCACTGCTCTTACCTCATCCCCATTACGTTCCCATACTTTTTTGTGTTCCAAATTTCCTTCTACCAATAGATACCTTTAGGTACGTATTCACAGTTTTAATATATTTTATCCTTTTAATTTTAAATATCTTATTTACCTAATGATGGTCTAGGCTGGTCTATGACCGTAACAAAGATTGATTGATTGGTTGATGGATTGATTGTTTGATGCAAATAACACCAGAATAATGGAGAAGGGCCAATAACCATTACTGGGGGCATGCGGAACAAAACCAAAAAAGTTTTCACATGCTTGCGTAAGATACTGATAGAAGGAAACAGACTGTTCTCCCAGGGGAGAGAGTTCCAAAACTAATTGAGAAACCTACTTCCTTGGGTCGTCACCTGTCTGGCTCGAAATGGCAGGGACAAATAAAACAGGGCCTCAGACGATTACTGGAGGTTCATAGAGGAAGAGGGGGTAGAATGAACCCTTTGGTTCATTCAATGTTTGTGAGTAACTCCAGTATCACCAGAGGACAAGATTTCTCCCCCCGCCCCTCGCCCCCAGGCCCACAAAATGCTGACATTTCCCTGACTCATCCTTCTCTGCATCATCTAATCATGGTTGTGTTGCTGAGATTCTTTGCTATCGAAGATCACGGAGAGGAGGGGAAACAGCGGGAACAAGATCTACCGGGGCCAGCGTGGGCTGCGACCTTGCATTTTTAAGTGCATCTGTTTCAGTTATTCAGTAAGATGCCCAACACTTGTGATCTGGGAGGGAGGGAGGAAGGGGCTGTTGCTTTTTTTCAGGCTGTCTGGTCATTTTTGTCCCTAATGTTTCACCCACATCTATGGCTGGCAGTGGCGTAAAAGGCCTAAATTGCACCCGGGCAGAGGTGGGATCCAGCCGGTTCTCACCAGTTCCCGAGAATGGGTTCCAAATTATTTGCGTGTGCCGAGAGGGGGTCACTAATTGGGTCCGCTTTTCCGTTAGAAATTCCATTAGGTCCAAAAATCATAAAGTCCTGTTGTTTCCTATGTGGCTGGCTAGCGAAGGTAGAAAACGGGATAATTCTCCCTGTTGGGCTGTTTTAAAAGCATGTTTTAGAAATATGGTAAAGTTCCTTGTTTCAGGAAAGTCTCTTTCTTTTGATTTCTAGAAACAAAATTAAGTATTTGAAAGTATGAAGTATTTGACAGGCAGTCAATTAGAGGAGAAGTAGTTGTTTCTGTTGGCAGTAGACGATAGGACTTGCTAGAATGAGTTTAAATTCTGGACAGAAAGATACCAGCTGGAAATTAGGAACTTTTTTTTTTACAGTAAGAGTTTTTTACAGTAACAGAGAAATTATTAATGCCCCGCCCCCGGAATGCCCGGCCACGCCCCCGCCCCCGCCATGCCCCACCCAGTCCCATTGGTGCTACGCCACAGTTTGAATCCCACCACCATGGGAACCTGTTACTAAAATTTTTGGATCCCACCACTGTACCCGGGGACATAACCGACTCCCCGTGCCCCTCCCCTGCCCAGCTCCCCATGCCCCCCCTCCCACTGCCTGCTTATGGGAGCCAGCAGGGAGGCTGGGGGAGAGCGGTGCTCGGGAGCAGCTGAAATGGATGCTGCAGCGGCCACCTAGGCCGCCAAGCCCCGCCCCTCCGGACTACGAAGCTCAGTAGGGGGCAGACCTGGTGGACTCTGTGGCAGGCACCGCAGTGGTAGTCTAGCTCCTGTCCTCCCCGACCTCCCTAGGCGGGGCGGAAGCCGGCCTGTGGCTGCGGCGAACAACTCAACTGGTGAGCGGTGCCCTGGCACTGGTGGGAGCCACTGGGCACTGGCCAGGTTGCCATGCCGTGGGTGAGGCCAGGCGCGAGGACCCGGCCGGCACGTGGCAACATGGTGCGCGCCCCTGATGGCTGGCATATCATTGAAGGCAGTGGTGGGATCCAAAAATTTTAGTAACAGGTTCCCATGGTGGTGGGATTCAAACTGTGGCGTAGCACCAATGGGGCTGGGTGGGGCACGACGGGGGTGTGGCCAGGCATTCTGGGGGTGGGGCATTCCTGAGTGGGGCTGTGGCAAGGACGCAGCCACTGCACCAGTCCTTGGGCAGGAAACGAACGCACGCAAGCGCAGGCTGCCACGCACGCCGGTGCACCTCCTGCTAGACTGCTTCAAGTTCTGCGCGCTACTGCTGAGAGGAGGGGCGTCACTAAGGCAAAAATCCCGTGGCAAAATCACCAATTAGTAACCCCCTCTCGGCACACACAAATAATTGGTAACCTACTCTCGGGAACCTGTGAGAACCTGCTGGATCCCATCTCTGATTGAAGGGTTCCATGGCCAGAATCAGCTGGCTGTCGTGGGCTTTCCAGGCTGAGTAGCCGTGGCTCATCGTTTTGGCTCCTAATGTTTTGCCCACCACAGCAAGCTGATTCCAGCCACGCGAGCCTTCGACAGTATGAAGGAAAGAAGGCTCGTGATCAAAATCAGACATGCAACGTAAAGCAAGGAAGGAGGCGGCGCAGGATTAAATCGACTTTTGTGCGTGGACGGCCACTGATGCAGAAACCTAATGCGCGCTCTCTCAAAACTGCCACCTTGTGTTTCACGCATGCAAAAAAGTGCATTGAAATGTCCTGGATTTTCGAGGCGGACGCAAGAGCAGGCATGCCTACGTCCTGAAAACCATCTCCCCAATTTTCATGAGCTCCTTGGCGTTTCCTGTCTCCTATGCATGCGCAAGCACATTGGACATTAACTTCCAGCTCTATACACATGCATCCTAAAAATAAACAAGAGGCACATGGGGGAACATGTAGGAATCTGGCCAGAGTGTATTTTCAGAAGGATCCTTCAATGCATATTTCTAACTCTTTGGGAAACTCTCTCCTGCCAACGCAGCCTCGCAAACCTCCCGCATACGGAGCATTTTGCACAAGAAAGGAAAAACAAACACAGGGATGGCGTAGCTGCCACGGGGCCTGGAACCAAACCTAGAATTGCTACAGTTCGGCATATCCGACCCAGCAATCACTGGAGCAGCAGGAGAGGGAATCCCATTCCACCCTAATATAAATGCAAAATACACCGAACCCAATCCAGGACGATATCCACTAGTTCCACGTGGGTGGATCTAAGTTGCTTCTCCTGTTCAGAATGTTTTCAAAAATCTCTCTAGCCTCTTGTTACAGATGGATGTTGAGTTGGATTCTTGTTTGTACATTACAAGCAAGCCACGTTACGGGCTTTGTTTTGTGATTTTCTTTGTGATATTAAAGTATGTATAGCGTTTGAGTTATACCGTTCCTGCGTTGGGCCTCAAGAAAGCCAATAGCCATTCTGAGGGCGGCATCTGTGCAGCCAGGGGGTGTTTTCGGGGATCGGGGCTTGCCCCCAAACAAGTTTTGCACAGCCAGGGAACGCAAAGCTTTACAAAGAGTGCAAAATTCCAAGATCCTGGAAAAGCACGTCCATCCGACCCATCGGGGAAACGAGACTCGAGAAAACAGGCATCTTCCCCTGACTTCAGCATGCAAAGGGGCTGGATGTCTTTAAAGTGACGGCCCTTCCTTTCTCCTCCCCCCCCCATCCGCCCAGCCGAGCCAACATGTGTTTTAAAAGGGAAAGGTGTGAAGTTTTCAAATTGGAGAGGAAGAAGCAGGAGGCTTTGGGGGGATGGAGCGAGTAAAAGAGAAAGACAGCCAGGATGTGGAATATTGGTCTGTCCCAGTATACCTGCAAGACGTTTTATGGCTTTCTGATTTAAAAAAAAAAAATTACTGATCAGGTGTTAAGTAATACTGAAAAGTAAAACCACATTTCCAAGGTGTTGGAAACATTTATTCTGTCCCTTTGAATGGCTGGGTTTTATTGCATTTTTTTAATGATTGGTGTTTAAAACAGCTGGAAGGGCGATGAAGAAAGCCTGATTTTTAAACAAACAACTGAAATGGCAAACTTTTTCTCTCTCTCCTCCTGCTTTTTTCTCTCTCTCCTTCCCCCCCCCCGCAAGAAAAAATAATTATTTGGCAGATTGCAGGAACACATGACCACAATGTGACAGGCTTGACTTCAGCAACCGCTCAGTTATTAGAACAATAACATTTGTGTTTACTTCTCAAACAATGGCGGAAACATGAAAGCCGTTGCCTGGTTTAAAGAAATCGCGGCCAATTTAAGTGCGCCCATTGCTTAAATCAATTAAATCCGCAGATGACTGAAACAATCATTTCAAGAGGATTTGGTTTTGAAGTTGTGGCCGATGGAGCGTGGAACCGGGAAGCAGGACACTTGAAAGAGGACAGTGTGACTTAGATTTGCCAACCTCCAGGTGGGGCCTGGAGATGCCCTGAAAATTACAAACGACTTCCAGAGATCAATTCCCCTTGAGCAAATGGCTGTTTTAGTGAGTGGACTGTATGCAGTGGTGGGATCCAAACATTTTAGTAACAGGTTCCCATGGTGGTGGGATTCAAACAGTGGCGTAGCGCCAATGGGGCTGGGCGGGGCATGACGGGGGCGTGGCTGGGCATTCCGGGGGCAGGGCATTAATAATTTCTCTGTTACTGTAAAAAACTCTTACTGTAAAAAAAAAAGTTCCTAATTTCCAGCTGGTATCTTTCTGTCCATAATTTAAACTCATTATAGCAAGTCCTATCGTCTACTGCCAACAGAAACAACTACTTCTCCTCTAATTGACTGCCTGTCAAATACTTCATACTTTCAAATACTTAATTTTGTTTCTAGAAATCCAAAGAAATATACTTTCCTTAAACAAGGAACTTTACCATATCACTAAAACATATTTTTAAAACAGCCCAACAGGGAGAATTGTCCCGTTTTCTACCTTCGCTAACCAGCCACATAGGAAACAACAGGACTTGATGATTTTTGGACCTAATGGAATTTCTAACGGAAAAGCAGACCCAATTAGTCACCCCCTCTCGGCACACACAAATAATTAGTAACCCACTCTCGGGAACTGGTGAGAACCTGCTGGATCCCACCTCTGACTGTATGGCGTTATACCCCACTGAGGTTTCACCCCTCCCAAAACCCGAAAGCACTGGGAATTTCCCAACCTGAAGCTGGGAAGACTAGCTATGGAAAACAGTTGGTGTTTGGGTGTGTGGTTGCAGGGTTACAATTAAGTTACAATTAACCAAGATCTTTGCAAACAAAACATCTTTCCAGTTAATTGTGTGTGGGGGAGAGCACCTTGATAAATGATCAAAAAATGGGGGGGGGGGACTAAACATAATAGACTAAACATCACACTGCTTAAAAAAAAACAGTTACAGTAACAATCCCTGCGTTTTTTAACATTATTCCGCATCACAGACAGCTGGAAAGAGCCAATAACATCAAAGCGACTGAAAACACAGTTTAACAGCCTATTGTTTTAATCCTAAACGTTTCCTCCTGTATGTCCAAGACCTTGCTTCTAAGCCTAAATAGGCCTTGTCCAATTCAATTCAATTCAATTCAACCTTTAATGGCATCTAAAATAGGCCTTGTCTTGTTTGCCATTACTTCTGAGTTAAATATCTCCTCCAATATGTCTGACACCCCATCTGGGCGGGGGGGGGGGGAGCAAATGAGCTTGAGGGAGTGGCGTGGCCTCGGGCTGGCCCCTCCGCCACGTAATGGGGCAGCCTCACCTGCATAGGGACCAAACACGTCAGTATCCGGCCACCCCTTAGCTCTATGGTGGCGACACCCGGAAGCTGACATTGTCACAGACCGACGCTGGGGTTTAGGGCCGGGAGCGCACCACCCGAGCCTTCAGACTTACGCCACTCAAAGAGTCCATTTAGCACAGTGGTGGCGAACCTTTTCGAGACCGAGTGCCCAAATTGCAACCCAAAACCCACTTATTTATCACAAAGTGCCAACCCGACAATTTAACCTGAATACTGAGGTTTTAGTTTAGAAAAAACAGTTGGATCCGAGGCGTGCGTTACTCGGGAGTAAGCTTGGTGGAAGTTGGTGGCTTTGCTTTGAAGCAACCGTGCAACTCTTCCAACGGGTGAATCACGACCCTAGCAGGGTTTACTTAGAAGCAAGCCCCATTGCCAGCAACCGAGCTTACTCCTAGGTAAAGGATCACGCTTTAGTTCTTCGCATGAAAATCAGAGAGGTTTAACAGCGCTTAACAGGGTTACCTACACTGCTTCCCCAAAACTAGGTCTTAGGTTTAATGCTAATAATCGAGCCCAGCGGCCCAAGCCAGCCTAGACATGGGGGGGGGGGGCACTCTGTTTGAGCGTGCCCACAGAGAGGGCTCTGAGTGCCACCTCTGGCACCCGTACCATAGGTTCGCCACCACTAATTTAGCATATTCATGCTTTCATGACAAGCCTGCTCTCTCTTTTCAGAAGGCTCCAATCTGCTGGTGGTAGGTTTTATTAATTTACTTGGCAACAGGTTGCCCCCCACAAATTTCAAAGCCAGAACACAGGGTTATTTTTCTGTTTAAGACAGAGAGGAAAACACACACACACACACACACACACACACACTTATCCTATAAAGATGAAATCAACAGTTCAGGCTGTCGGGTGTGAAAGAACAGACTTCACACTTGTAGAAAGCTGAGCGTGCATTGAAGTGCATATGCGCTAGTGCCTGGGCCCATTCTCCACCACCGCCCACCAGCAATTTACGTTTCAGTGACTTTGAGGAGCAAATGAATTTGTTTGTATGTCGCTGTAGGCCCTTACAAAACACCAACAACTACACTAAAAAAACATCGTAAGCAGACATAGAAAAATAAAAAAATACAACCTTGAATAAAATATATAGCAATTAAAAGGAAAAGTTTCCCCTTCAGTCGTGTTCGACCCTGGGGTACCACTGCAAGCACTGATTTCATAGGCAAACCGTTTTCGTGGGGTCGTTTGCCATTGCTTTCCCTGGCTATTCTTTACCCCCCAGCTATGTGCTAGGTACTCATTTACCGACCAAGGAACGGAGGGATGGCTGAGTTGACCATGAGCCAGTTGCCAGGATATCTGACCCACAGGGGGCTCGAACTCCTGGCCGTGTGAGTGGCAGTGCAAGCACTTAACCACTACGCCACACGGCTCCCTATAGCAATAAAGCATGACAACTAATAAAATCAACTCTAAGAAAGTGGCTCTCTTAGCAATCACATTGGACCTTATTTTCTTTGCGGCCAGGGCATACAAAGATAGGCTGACCAGACGTCCTGCTTTTGGCGGGACAGTCCCGCCTTAAAACAATTTGTCCCGCGTCCTGTGGGTTTTTCAAGTTTCCCGGTTTTTGAAAGGCTGCCGCACTGCCTTCTGGGGTGCAAGGCAGTGCGGCAGCCTCCCACGAGCGTGGCCGCAGGAGCGCACGGCCTTCTGGGGCGCTCCCATGTGACAGGGCGGGAAACGGGAGCGCCCCAGAAGGCCGTGTGCTCCTGCGGCTGCGCGCGTGCCCGTCTACCCACCGGTCCCGGTTCACAAAGGTGACCATCTGGTCACCTTATACAAAGACCTTCTATAAGAAACGTCTTCATTGGAATCTGATAACAAAAATATTAATTTCTCAGTGTCAGGGTAGAGATATAAACCAGAGACAATCCCAGCAAAACATTTAGCCGGAGTTCCGAATACAATGGGCAGTCAAATATATACCGGGGTAAATCCTCCAGAGCTAAGGATTCACAGAAACAAAAGTGTTAAGACTTTAAAGGGGGGAGGGGGAGGAAAAAATCAAAAACAACCACTTGAATATCCCACAAAGCAAAAAAAAACTGAAACAAGACTTCCACAGTTCCCACCAATGGCAGGCACAACTAGGAACCAAAATTAGAAAATACACCCAGAGGGTCAGGAAAATATTGAAATCCAAATTAAATGGTGGGAATACCATCAAGGCAGAGGTGGGATCCAGCAGGTTCTCACCAGTTCCCGAGAGTGGGTTACTAATTATTTGTATGTGCCGAGAGGGGGTTACTAATTGGGTCTGCTTTTCCGCTAGAAATTCCATTAGATCCAAAAATCATAAAGTCCTGTTGTTTCCTATGTGGCTGGTTAGCGAAGGTAGAAAACGGGATAATTCTCCCTGTTGGGCTGTTTTAAAAACATGTTTTAGAAATATGGTCAAGTTCCTTGTTTAAGGAAAGTATCCTTCTTTTGATTTCTAGAAACAAAATTAAGTATTTGAAAGTATTAAGTATTTGACAGGCTGTCCATTAGAGGAGAAGTAGTTGTTTCTGTTGGCAGTAGACGATAGGACTTGCTATGATGAGTTTAAATTATGGACAGAAAGATACCAGCTGAAAATTAGGAACTTTTTTTTACAGTAAGAGTTTTTTACAGTAACAGGGAAATTATTAATGCCCCGCCCCTGGAATGCCTGGCCACGCCCCCGTCGTGCCCCGCCCTGCCCCATTGGCACTACGCCACTGTTTGAATCCCACCACCATGGGAACCTGTTACTAAAATTTTTGGATCCCACCACCGCATCAAGGCCATCAACACCTGGGCCGTACCTGCCGTCAGGTACACTGCAGGAATCATCAACTGAACACAGGCTGATTTAGATGCATTGGATAGAAAGAAGCTTATGACAATGCACTATGGCTTACACCCACGTAGTGATACTGATAGATTATACCTTCCCCGGAGAGCTGGTGGCAGAGGCTTACTGCAAGTAAAGCAAACAGTGGAGGAGGAGAAACACGCACTGGCTGATTATGTGAATGAAAAATCAAGAACAGGCATTGACTGAAGTGAAGAACAGGAATTTACCGAAAGCCCAGAGAACTAAACAAGAATACAGAATAAACGTGATTAAAATGAGAACTGAAAGCTGGCACAACAAAGCTCTGCATGGCCAATTTCTGGAAAAGATCAAGGACAAGGCGGACGTTGAAAAGACCTGGCTGTGGTTAACAACTGGAACTCTGAAAAGGAAACTGCATTCCTGATTTTAGCTGCTCAAGAGCAAGCCACTAGAACAAATATGATTAAGGTCAGAATCGAAAAATCCTCAGATGACGCAAAGTGAAGATTGTGCAAGGAAGCTGACAAAACTGTAGATCATGTACTCAGCTGCTGCAAAAAGATCACCCAAACTGAGTACAAACAGAGGCCTCTTCCACACACACAAAATAATGTGTTTTCAAACCACTTTCACAACTGTTTGCAAGTGGATTTTGCTATTCCGCACAGCTTCAAAGAGCACTGAAAGCAGTTTGAAAGGGCATTATTCTGCATGTGCGAAATGAGCCAGAGACACAACTCAGTGGCCAAGATGATCCACTGGAATTTATGTAGGAATTACAACATTAGTACCCTGTTTCCCCGAATATAAGACGTCCCCTGAAAATAAGACGTAGTAGAGGTTTTGCTGAAGTGTGAAATATAAGGCATCCCCCAAAAGTAAGAGGTAGCAAAGTTTTTGTTGGAAGTATGCCCGACAAACAGAACACAGAAAAATAAGACATCCCCTGAAAATAAGACATAGTGCATCTTTGGGAGCATTTGGCTGGGCATTCCGGGGGCGGGGCATTCCTGGGCGGGGCTGTGGCAAGGACGCAGCTGCTGCGCCAGTCCTTGGGCGGGAAACGAATGCACGCAAGCACAGGCTGCCACGCACGCCGGTGTACCTCCTGCTAGACTGCTTCAAGTTCCGCGCGCTACTGCTGAGAGGAGGGGCGTAACGAAGGCAAAAATCACGCGGCAAAATCACCCATTAGTAACCCCCTCTCGGCACACACCAATAATTAGTAACCTACTCTCGGGAACCTGTGAGAACCTGCTGGATCCCACCTCTGCCCGCAATACCTTGTCCGGAGGTTATGCTTAATTAAGGCTTCAAATATTCCGAAGGGGCTACCTTTTATGTTCCAAACATAGCCAGTGGGGAGGAGAAGGAATGGATTGGGGGGGGGGGGAGTGCTTTTTCCCCCAAGGGGCTTTTATGGGTATAGTAAGAACTTCTCAGTGTGTTAAATGTTGACAAGACCAAGAAGAAACTTGGTCATGTCCGTCGCCTGAATGAGATAGTTTGTGTTGTCTGTTTGTCAAAACTGAAAAGCAATGATTAATTAAAGCAGTTATTAACAAGAATAAGAGTTTGGATTTATATCCCCCCTTTCTCTCCTGCAGGAGACTCAAAGGGGCTGACAATCTCCTTGCCCTTCCCCCCTCACAACAAACACCACAGCTCAGGCAGCAGAGCGGGGAATCAAACCCGGTTCCTCCAGATTAGATACACGAGCTCTTAACCTCCTACGCCACTGCTGCTCCCATTGGAGATTTGATCGGCTGTGCAGATATTTTAAAATGTTGTTTGGGAAGCACAGGGATCTTCACAGCGCAACTGAGGATAAACCATGGCAGTCCCTGGCCCATTATACGCTGCTGATCGGCCCCATAGCATGGGAAAGGTTCCTCCGGGGCAGAGATTTTTGTACTGGCACGCTCTGTATTATGGTGCCGCGGATCCCGAACACCCCACGGTTAGTGAGAGCAAGGAAACCCTGATGTTTTCCCCTGCTTTGGGGTTTCCCACACACACACAAACACGCTTCTCAGGGGCATTTCCGGAGGATCAACAGATGGCTTTTGCAAGAAGCACAGAAATATTGCTATAACACAGAAATATCGATGTTGAAACGATAAGATCTTTAAAGACAAAAGCAGGGACAGGCAAGCCGCACAGCAGGCAGTGGGGCACTTCCTCACGTGTAAACAGGGAAACATGAGGAGGCGTCACAGCAACCCCACTGCAAAACGAAGAGCTTTGAGGAAAGCGTTCCCTGGGCCACCATATAACTGGTGCTGCCTCCTATGGCCGCCATTTTTGTGGTTGCGCTCATTGAGTGGTGTCACAATACCAAAGGTGTGCACAGACTCCAAAGGGTTAGGGGGCCCTGCCCTAGCCAGTTACCTAGATGCCCCTAATTGGATGGGCTGGCCACAAACAGTTCTCCAGAGGTGGGATCCAGCAGGTTCTCACAGGTTCCCGAGAGTAGGTTACTAATTATTTGTGTGTGCCGAGAGGGGGTTACTAATTGGTGATTTTGCCACGTGATTTTTGCCTTAGTTACGCCCCTCCTCTCAGCAGTAGCACGCAGAACTTGAAGCAGTCTAGCGGGAGGTGCACCGGCGTGCGTGGCAGCCTGCGCCTGTGTACATTCATTTCCCGCCCGACTGGCGCAGCGGCTGCGTCCTTGCCACAGCCCCGCCCAGGAATGCCCCGCCCCCGGAATGCCCCACCCAGCCCCATTGGCACTACGCCACAGTTTGAATCCCACCACCATGGGAACCTGTTACTAAAATTTTTGGATCCCACCACTGCATATAACATTCCTTTTTTTGCAACACAGCTGGGCTAATGTTGCTGTCCCAGGTTGTCCTCTGAAAAGTCTGGGATGCGAAGATATTTTTATGATGCTGAGGCAACAGAAATGCAGGCCAGCTTCCCCTTTGCAGCTGGATCCTATGGAGTCCATGTGTTTCAAAGGGGATTTACATCCTAGTAAACGACCCAGGCCCCAGCCTAGAAGGCCCAGGCTAGCATAGTCTTGTCAGCTCTTGGAAGCTAAGCAGGGTCGGCCCTGGTTAGTATTTGGAAGAAGAAGAAGAAGAGGAAGAAGAAGAAGAAGAAGAAGAAGAGGAGGAGGAGGAGGAGGAGGAGGAGGAGTTTGGATTTATATCCCCCTTTCTCTCCTGTAAAGAGACTTAAGGTGGCTTACAAGCTCCTTTCTCTTCCTACCACAGACACCTTGTGAGGTAGGTGGGGCTGAGAAGAACTGTGACTAGGCCCAAGGTCACCCAGCAGGAATGTAGGAGTGTGGAAACACATCTGGTTCACCAGATAAGCCTCTGCCACTCAGGAGTAGGGAATCAAACCCGGTACTCCAGATTAGAATCCACCTGCTCTTAACCACTACACAAGCTGGCATGGGAGACCACCAAGGAAGCCCAGAGTGGCTATGCGGACAAACTACCTTTCTTAGTCTCTTGCCTGGAAAACCTCAGTCACAGAACCTCAGATTCTCCCGGAAGGCACTGTCCACTACCACACTAAATGACCACAGCATTGGAAGCTTGAAGCTGGCTTCTGTTCGAAGCACATGCACTTGAAGTATAGGCACAAGTCGCAAAAATACACACACCTGCACTGCAGTTAAACTATGACCGGGGGTGCGGCTGCGGGTGCGGCTGCGGGTGTGTGTGTGTGTGTGCGTCCACCATTCAAATCTGGCCTCCCTGTCACAGACTCACTCTGCACCCAGTCCCCATCTATCAAATGAACAAGAACCCAGCTGCATCTTAAAGCAGTGGCGTAGCGCCAACGGGACAGGGTGGGGCACGACACCCTGGGCACGTGCCTGTGCGGGGACATGGAAGGGGTGTTCCAGGGTGGGCAGGCAGGGGCGTGGCAGGGGTGAAGGGTGAAGGCATGCCCCAGGCACAATTCCCCGCCCCTGTCTTAAAGCCTGATGACATTTTATTCCAAGAGGGCACTAGTCCATGGAAACTGCTGCTGGAGTTAAATGTCATAGGTCTTTCTGATGCACCCAGCCCCTGCTTATTATTGGGGCCACGACGGATTTGCACACCCGGGCCTTGGGGATGCACCTCGAGGTGGGACCTGGGGATCCCCCACAATCACAGCCAATCTCCAGGCTGCAGAGATAGATCCGTTTCCCTGGAGAAAATGAACACTTTGGAGGGTGGACTCTGTGGCATTTCACTCCACTTATCTCTGTATCCTCCCCTGGCTCCATCCCCAGATCTCCAGGAGATTCCCAGTCTGGATCTGGCCACCCTAACCACACACACCCATCCTCCACCAGTGGGCAGGTTGACCCAACAGCTCTATGGGGGTCTGCAACCTGCAGCTCTCCAGATGTTCATGGACTACAATTCCCATCAACCCCTGCCAGCATGACAATTGGCCGTGCTGGCAGGGGCTGATGGGAATTGTAGTCCATGAACATCTGGAGAGCCGCAGGTTGCAGACCCCTGCAAGAATAGTCACTGGCAAGATGGAGGCACTCAACACAGGCCTGTCTCACTAGCTTCAAAACAAGAATGTAATAGTTCCCCTTGGTGAATCTAAGTGCTTTCCGCACTGCGGAAAGGGCGCCCCTGCACCGGAAGGAATTCTGCCGGTGGAGGGGTGGGGGCCATTCGCACGGGAGCGTGCGAGCGGCCCCCCCCCACTCACCTCGTCACCTTCGTTGCCCTGCTGGATTCCTAAGACCCGCCCACGCTGCCCTTCAACCTCCAGGGGTCAAAGGACAGCAAGGGAGGGTCTCAGCAGTCCAGTAGAGCAACGAAGGCGACGAGGTGAGTGGGAGAGGGATGTGGGAAACAGCGTGTTCCCGGCGGTGCCATTCGCACCGCGCCGGCGGGAACGCACGTTTTTGCCGTCCCCAGGGTGCCGTATATGGCCCGTGCGGAAAGGGCCAACGGCTCATTCCGCACATGCAGAATAATGCACTTTCAAACTGCTTTCAGTGCTCTTTGAAGCTGTGCGGAATGGCAAAACCCACTTGCAAACATTTGTGAAATTGGTTTGAAAACGCATTATTTTGCGTGTGCGGGAGGGGCCTAGGCCATGATCCCCTACAGCGATTCAGAATGTACACTTGCCATGTGCATTATCTTCCCTTCCCAATGAAATTGAGGCTATAAGCACCTTGAGGGTGGAAAATCTATCCTGGCTCGTGGCATTGCTCAGCCTAGGCATCTCCACGGCACAAGAGTTTCTTCACAACCGTATTTTAAAGAGGCTTCCTATTCTGTCCCCTCGGAGAAAGGGGAACAAGTCGGTCCAAAGGGACAGAGGCGCGGGAAGGCTCCTTTCGGCCTGAATTCCCACGGGTGGGGCCCAGCCGCGCATGGAAATTTGGACACAGGTGCTGTTTCTGAGCCCACACTGTCCGGGCGTTGGGTTTCACTCCAGATCCGCATTGTGAAGTGTTAGGAAACTGTGTTCCTGGGACAGACTGTTCAGCCGGGTTGGCGGGGGGCGGGGGGGGTGTCCAGCCGTCTCAGCAGCCGCAGGAGTTTTTCTTGGCCTGGCGGCACATCGCATGCTCTCTGAAAACATTGCCTCGGACAAATTTCTCACCGTGCAGAGGAAGTATAAACTTCCTGTTCCAGAAGAGGGGGGGGGGGGCAGCAAAAAGATCTCCTTCGCAACCATCACCTCCTGTCTTCTGGGAATGGAAGAAATTCACTCCAGGAACGAACGTCTAATTTGTGTTTACAGCTCTTTAGGGGAGCAGGGTCCACGCACTCACGCACATGTTCACTTTCTCCACAAGATGTTCACCCCTGGCAAATAAAAGCGGACTCCCGATGCCGGGGAGGAGCAATTCTCAAGCTGGGATCGGA
This sequence comes from Sphaerodactylus townsendi, assembly GCF_021028975.2. Lineage (NCBI taxonomy): Eukaryota > Metazoa > Chordata > Lepidosauria > Squamata > Sphaerodactylidae > Sphaerodactylus > Sphaerodactylus townsendi. The sequence continues at coordinate 12,326,221 of NC_059429.1, forward strand.
TCCCTCCGGAGCTCTTTCCCCAGATGAAAATGTATCCCGAGTCGAGACCTGTTAGGCCCCCAAAATGCCAGCCCCAATTAGGTCTGACTTCTAATTCGACACGTTCTCTCTGTGGCCAGAGAATTATCTGCACAGAATCTGTGCCTTAGAGGGTAAAAATCACCAAGCTCCAAAATTGTTTAAAAGGGTTCGGAAGAATAAAGCAGGAGTGTTTGTTTGGAAACTTTTGATCAAGGCATCCCATTGTTCTTGAGACAAAGGAGAGGTTGTGTTGGGATGTTTGGGGGGGGGGGGGTTGGACTTTGTTCTCCATGTGGTGTAGAATATGCCCCACCACAAAGACTCCAGCCATCAACACAAAGCATCATAAAGCTAGAGTTTTCCATTCAGTCCCCACTGGCAAAGACTGTGGACTTGGGTTTGGGTGTGTGTGGGGGTGTGTGTGTGTGTGTGTGTGTGTGTGTGTGTGTGTGTGTGTGTGTGTGTGTGTGTGTGTGTGTGTGTGTGTGTGTGTTAGTTAGACTACTTCTGCTTTAAAGTGCAAACTGAAAGTCAAGGATATTTCCAATATATTTTTTCATTTACAATAGTAAAGTAGGGAGGAGAAAGTCAATCATCCATCCCGGCTAGGCCAAATAATGGATGGGTTTGCTGTTTCCTCTGTGGGGTAAGAATGTAGATTCTCGACACCCTCTTCCACGGAAGGCTTTGAGACTGGTTGTCTGTTTGGTTCTCTCTTTAGGCTGGGGTGTGGAGATTCCCCGTTCTCTGTCACACGGCGGAACCTGCAGTTTCTCTTTGGTCTTTTATGGAGAAATGTGTCCTGGACTGGGATCTAAACTTTGGGGACAGGGAGTCATACAGAAGAATTAATCCGCAGTCAGGGGGATAACTGATATAGATTTTCTTACGGGGTTCAGTTGGTAATAAAAAAAAGAAAATTGATGATCTGGATGTTTAATGTGAGTTTTTATTCATCCCTGGGGAAATGTCCACTTTCCAGAGGGAATTATTTTCTATTTTGCCTTCTCGATTGCCGGGAGGGGGGCGCAGAATAATAAAAGTTTGGGTGGGAAGACAGTGCTTTATACCCCTGGAATGCCTAGTCTTTTCAAAGCTGTTCGTGAAAATGCGTTGGGCACCTTCTCAGATCCACCACAGCTGATGAAAGAGTCTGGGCAGGTCCCAATTTAGAGATGTTTGGGGGTGGGGCTTTGGGAAGCGTGACAAGATAACACAGATATCAAACCTGAAAAGACCGAAGGGGCGGATAATTTTCTCCAAAAAGGACTGGAGGAAAAAGGGGTAGGTTTGAAAAGGGTGGCTTAAAAAAACACACCATATACAGCATTTTGAAGACTAGGTTTTTTTCACAGGTATAAAAAGAGGGGGGGGGGTCGCTTTGTGTTTGCATACAAGGCATAACTGCATCCAATAATTTTGTTGCTGTTGTGTATAACTTTTACAAGGGAGTCGTCTTACATCCAGGGATGTCTTTCTTTCAAGTAAATGTGGGATCTATCAACTCCCAAGAATCTGAATTAAAGATTTCTTGTTTGTAAAGGATAGTTTGGATTTGGCTCTGAAGCACACACCGTCCCACCCACCCCCATAACAAAGAAAACCACAACTTACTTGCATTGACACAACCTTTGTTTCATAAATTCTACAGCCTTCATAAGGAAGAGTCAAACCCTTATGAATTTGACCCCCCATCACTATACTCTGGGGGTCATCTGTGGAGAGAATAGAACATTCTCTCTGCCTAGAAGGGGTGCCTAGTTTTATTGTAACATGTAATTGTGAATTCTTTTGTTCTCTCGCTTTCTGCTTTTATATATAAATACTGCTTTACAGGAGCAAACCCCCACCTCCCTTGGATCTGGGACATTTTTCTTAGTACTTTTCTCCCCAAGATAAATTATTTGCTTTTAAAAAACTAACACCTCCCTGCCCCCCCCCCCTGACTAATTTACAAAGTAAACTTTTTTAGCTGAGACCACCAGAAAGTTCCAAAGTCTGCTTAAAAAAAATTGTGTGGAAGGGAATGTAAGAAGTGCCATTTTTTAAAAGGGGTCTCTCCTTTTAATGCCTGAATCCTACTTTTTCAAAACTCTGCCATGCTTAAATGGGGGGGGGGGGAGGGCAGATTTCAAGTCAGTCTTAAGCCCAGTCTTAAATCAGTCTTAAGCCCAAAACACAGCATGCAAAATTTGACATTAAAAAAAAAAAGTTTGAAAGTTTGTCTCCAGAGAGCAAAATTAAATGTATAGGTCATTGGGGGCCGGGGTGGGGGGGAGAGGCATACTGGATTTGGTGCACCCCCCTTGCCAAAAACACCATTCTAGATTTAAAACATTCTTATCTATTTCTTTTGAAAATATATCCCTTCTCCCACTAAACAATACAGAGCCTATCATGTTTGCAGTTGGACGAAATCTTTGGACATCCCCCCCCCCCCCAACTTTCTAATTTTTGTAGATGGTTTCCAGTTTTTAAAAAGAGTGCGGGAGGATTAAATCGATCCCTACAGGCATTTAAAAGAGAAAGCAGAGCTACTTAAGGAATAAAAATGGGTGTGTGTATATATGTGTGTGTGTGTGTGTGTGTGTGTGTTTTGTTTAGAGAGACACTCATCATTCTTTGTTGGTGGCAAAGTATTTTAATTATTTGGCCCGTTGTTATGGAATGTTTCGAGGGCACGACTGAGATTTCTTTCCACCTCCTTCTCCCTTCTTTAAAAGAGCTTTTTCCCCTTTGGGTTCTTTAGGAACTTTTTAAATTAACAGTTTTCTTCTGAGTGGTTTTGTGTATGTGTGTGTGTGTTGCTCCAAAAATAAACAAAAAAAGAGAGCCCTCTCTTTTTTTGGCTGTTTTTGTTTTTAAAATTTAAAAGATCATTTTAATTCTTTTCTTTCTTTTTTTTACCACGGCTTTCCCTTCTTGGCACCCCAAAACGTCCATAAAAATCCCCATCCCCATCGTGCGGTCGTATGGCTGGCATCCTCCCCGCCTCTCTCCCCATCCTCTCTTTCACACCATCCCGTCCTCACCACCATCTGCTTGCCACCTTTCCCCTCCTCTTAAAAAGAATCCCATTTAAACATATATCTAGATACAGATTAGAGAGTCCAAGCGTTCTACTTACACATCAGAGAATCCACCCGCAGCAATGCCAAACCGAGCAAGAGCACTTTCATCATAGTGGAAAAAAAGAGAAAGCCTTTTTTTCCCCCAAAAGGGAGTGATACTTTTTTTTCTCTTCTAGAAGGGATCCCTCTTCTGCCTTCCCAATGGTCCTTTGCTGTACCCTCCCCCCAAAAAAGGCTCCTGTTAAGTATGTTCTCATGAGCATTTGGGGAGGGGGGGGGGCAGAATCTCCTGTTGGTTTTTGTCCCTCAGCTTTCCCTTCCAAAAAAAAAACAACCCCTCCAATAGAAAGCACTAACCAAGGGATTTCCTAAGCAAGTCTGTGCTGTTCAAACTTGACAAGTTGCTTAATACCTCTTTTTCTTCCCGCCCCGCCCTGCCCTTCCCCGCCCCTCTGGGCTTTGTGGGGGGGGGGGGGATGAGGTTGAAATTAACAAGTCTTTGCTCAAATGAGATACCCCCTCCCTTCTTCTTGTGATCCATCCATCCAGCTCCTCTTTGCTAGCTGGGGGGGGGGGAGCCCCAGAGTTAAGAGCTCCCCTTCTCCAAAATATTCCTTATCCCCCCCCCACTCCCAGTTTTGACCTCCTTTTGCCTGTTACTCAATCACGACTCTGAAAAGATCACTTCTGACTCAGGGTAGTAAATACCTCCTCAGCTATTTGGCTGGGCTGTTACTGGATCGTTTCTTTTTTGTATGTGTGTGTATGTTGTTTTTAAAATCCCCCCCCCTTTTTTTTTTCAAAAATGTTTTTTTTTTTTGACTGCCTGAGTGGGTAGGTTGCATTTTGGCTTTTGGGGCTGATGTCATGATGTTCTTTCAAAAAATACTTTAAAAAGTTTCCCCCACCCACTTTCTCCATGCGGGTAGAAGCAATGGAGGGGAGCTCACACACACCCCTGAATCAGCCGGATGATCCAAGCGTCTGGACTCGTCCGGAGTTGGCCCAGGAGCCAAGAGCTTTTATGGGCATGATAGCATTCATATGTCTAGCTCCAGATCGTTTTTAAAAATGGGACTGACTCAGCTGCACCAGTTTGGGAGTTACACAGGGCTTCTCAGCAAGTGCCGCCAAAGGGTTGAGTGTGTGTCAAAAGCTTGCATGCCCGGCCATTTCATTTGTCCCACAGGCTTCTTGATTTCTGCAAGTCTCCTTAGCCCGTGTAGTCACGAGCATTCAATTTGTTCTTGACTAAGTACAGGCAAAAAGAGATTTTTCCAAGAGCATTCTTGAAGACGGAGCTGGGGTGACTTACTATATCTAAGTTTTTCAGAATTATTAGCATGTTGTTCAATTTTGCAGCTGACCTCACATGATGATGCATTTTTGCTTGTTTTTGGTGTAAAATCAGAACATTTTTTACGCCAAAAGTCACCTGCTTTGCAAAGAAAAATATATTTTGGTTCAGGTACCTGGAAGAGAGCAGTCCTGGTAGCCCAGTGAAGGACTAAAACTGCATGCAACCTAACGCCCTTGACCCAAAAGGCTGATCACTGTAACATGCCTTTGAAATAAGACATACGCTACATAGTTAGATCCTCAAGGATTTGCTCCAAAGTGTGCCCGAGTGCTAGTTTGGGGGGAAACCATTGCCTTGTGTTTCTGCTGGAGTCACTCACCAATCCAGGCGCTAGTTCAGAGTCATGCAGAGTTGCCACAGGCAATCTCCTCTGAAGGTGGGCAATTCGGCTGCATATCTGCATCCCAAGTTGCCAGATCATCCACTTGCACCTCTTGGCAGTAGAAATATTGCCACCAGTGTGGGCTGAATGACACGTGCAGCAAGTCATACTGAGACACAGCGGGCACCTCCCTCTGAGGATGGGTCATTCTGCTGTACTTTTGCATGTGGACGTGTTGTTGTTTTAACTTTGCTTCATTTACATTCTGCCCTTCTCCCTATTGAGAGCTAGATTAGGCTGAAAGGGGGTGACTGGCTTAGGGTCAGCCAGCAAGATTCCATGGTAGAACGGGGATTCAAACTTAGCTCTCCCAAATCCTTGTCTGACATGCTAACCACTACTCAAGACCTGTCACAGATATATGCAGAGCTACTGTCCCCCTTCCCCTCCCCCCCCGACTGGACAGAGCTAAGGTCAGATCCAAGAACTGCGCAGTTTATTTATAATTTTTATACCCTGCCTCATACTAGTGCCTCCAGGCAGTTTACAAAGGTTAAAAAAGCAATAAAAATCAGACTTCACTCCAGTTCAACTTCTGAGTGCTCCTGACCATTCTTGATGAAGGAGCAATTTTGCTGGCTTGTAGAGTGAGGGTTTTTTTTTCTCTCAGCTGCCACCTCCTCAGACTCCGGGGACCTAAAATTCGACAGGTGGACTCGAAACGGCTTGCTATAAACCCAGTAGTTTTGAGAAAACCTAGGATCAGGAACAGAGGTGGGATCCAGCAGGTTCTCACAGGTTCCCGAGAGTAGGTTACAAATTATTTGTGTGTGCTGAGAGGGGGTTACTAATTGGTGATTTTGCCATGTGATTTTTGCCTTAGTTATGCCCCTCCTCTCAGCAGTAGCGCGCAGAACTTGAAGCAGTCTAGTAGGAGGTGCATCAACGTGTGTGGCAGCCTGCGCCTGCGTGCATTCGTTTCCTGCCCAAGAACTGGCACAGTGGCTGCGTCCTTGCCACAGCCCCGCCCAGGAATGCCACGCCCCCGGAATGCCCGGCCACGCCCCGTCATGCCCCGCCGAGCCCCATTGGCGCTACGCCACAGTTTGAATCCCACCACCATGGGAACCTGTTGCTAAAATTTTTGGATCCCACCACTGATCAGGAAGTCTGTGTGAGCCGTGAACTTCCAGAAGTAGCCTTCCCCTCTCTCCTCCCTCTTTTTCATATCTTCTTTCCTTTTCTATTTTTCCAGTTCTTTTACTTCGTTACATTTGTCTATGTTTACTTCCTCTGTTACCCTTTTAATTTTTTTTCCTTTTCTGTAGATTGTTGGCAAAATAATTTAAAAAAACAAGAAGAACCACAATAAAAACATCATGAGCAAAATACAACAATTAAAACAGCAATAAAATAACATTAAAATAGCCCCCAGTCCCGCCCATCCCTAGACCAGCAACTGTAGAGGGGATTCCCAGGGAGGCTAACCAAACCCCTGGATGAAGAGGAAGGTCTTTCCCATGAGCCTAAACCCATAAAGGGTAGGCAAATGGCGAATCTCCAAGGGGAGAATATTCCAGAATCTGGGGGCCATCACGGAAAAAGCCCTCTCCCATGCTTGCCCTCCTCCACACCTCGGCAGGGGCGTACAGTCCAGGGAGACATATGAAGAAGAAGAAGAAGAAGAAGAAGAAGAAGAAGAAGAAGAAGAAGAGGAAGAAGAGGAAGAAGAGGAAGAGGAAGAAGAAGAAGAAGAAGAGGAAGAAGAAGAAGAAGAGGAAGAAGAAGAAGAAGAGGAGGAGGAGGAGGAGGAGTTTGGATTTATATCCCCCTTTCTCTCCTGCAGGAGACTCAAAGGGGCTTACAATCTCCTTGCCCTTCCCCCCTCACAACAAACACCCTGTGAGGGAGGTGGGGCTGAGAGAGCTCCGAAGAACTGGGACTAGCCCAAGGTCACCCAGCTGGCGTGTGTGGGAGTGCACAGGCTAATCTGAATTCCCCAGAGAAGCCTCCACAGCTCAGGAGGCAGAGCTGGGAATCAAACCCGGTTCCTCCAGATTAGATACGCAAGCTCTTAACCTCCTATGCCACTGCTGCTCCTTGGGGCCAAATGTCCCCGGGCTGCAGCCATTTAGTCACACGGGGGGCGGAAAATCACCCGCACACCCCTCCTCCTTCCACCCGGGTCCACACACTGACTTCAAGACCTGGCGCAAAAAAAGTTGTTTGGTTTTGGTGTGGGAGGGCGGCCGCCCATACGGGGGCGGGGCCAGGTAACAGATTTTGCACCAGGCTACATTTTCCCTAGTTACGCCTCTGCACGTCAGCAGGGGGAGGTACCACCAGAGTTGCAACAGGCACCCTCTTCAGGGAATAATTACCTGCAGGGGTGAGGGTGGGGTGGGGTGATTCTGGGATTGCAAAAACCTTTACATGTGTCTTTGTCATGTTTCTCCAGGCAGGCTGTTTTGAATCTCTCAATTAAGACCTTGAAGCTGGAAGGAAGAGCGGCAGTGAGCCGCTACATGAGAGAGCCGAGAGAGAGAAAAAGAGATGCAAGAGATGTTTCCTTGAGGATTCCGAGGAGCACAACCGTCTGGGCAGGAAGCGGAGAGGCACGCAGTGCAATTTGCAAAATGCATTGCAGCCAACGGATACCTGGCCCTGAGAATCCGTGCTGGGGAAAATATACGAGCGACTTTTTTCTTTTCCTCCCATACCATCTCGTTTCATCGTTCCCTTGGCTTCCTCGTCTCCGCAGGACAAAACGGTTCACCAAAAGGGCTCCAGAAGCCCATAAACTGAATTGCAAGAGTGAACACCTTCCTGCACAGTCCGAGATAATAACTGCTTTTCAAGGCACACTTTAAAACACTTTTTGACACAAATCTGTTCCTTAATGGCATTACCATGAACATGTGTTTAACCCTCCTGCCTGTGTGTATATGTTTGAGTGCAGGGGTCTGCAACCTGCGGCTCTTCAGATGTTCATGGACTACAAATCCCATCAGCCCCTGCCAGCATGGCCAATTGGGAATTGTAGTCCATAAACATCTGGAGAGCCGCAGGTTGCAGGGGCTGATGCGAATTGTAGTCCATGAACATCTGGAGAGCCGCAGGCTGCAGACCCCTAGTTTAGATGATCCACAGGCTGTGGCCACAATCCAGTGAGCACAACCCTTCACAACACTAGAATCGGGGCCACAGGCTGATTAGTGAGTTAATAACACTGCAACTTTATTTACAGCTATTCCGGTATAAGCCTCTGGAAATCAGTGGGCTTAAGGCTGAAGTAACTGCCCAGGACTGTGTGGTAAAAAACAACAACAACCAAGAAGATCACATCTCCAATGTTCTCTTTTTGCCAAGGGAATAAGGAAACCTACTCGCAAGAGACCAATTTTGAAAAATATAAGCCGACTCACTCAGAAGCTTAGGCTCATTCGGCACATGCAGAATAATGCACTTTCAAACTGCTTTCAGTGCTCCTTGAAGCTGTGCGGAATAGCAAAATCCACTTGCAAACAGTTGTGAAAGTGGTTTGAAAACGCATTATTTTATGTTTGCGGAAGGAGCCTTAGTGTGGGCAGCAGGTCAGGCAAAGCTGCTTGCTTCTCCTTGGCCTTCAATTTGCAGTCCAGTGCTGGGGAGCTCATTTAGCCAGTGAATACGGCCAGCAAGGAAAGAACAGATGGACACCAGGACCCTGTTGCAGCTAGAAAGCTCTTCATACGGCAGCTGTGCACAAGTGCAGTCTATCTGGAGCATTTCAGCAGTAGTACCCATGAAGGTCCACCTCCTTTCTGGACTTGCCCCAGGGGACATGCCAAGGGGTTAGCGCAGATTTCAAAGCCTCCCCTAGTTGTCGTCCCCCCATAACTGCTATTCAGAGATATACTGCTCCTAAACAGGGAGGTTTCGTAGTTAATGGACATGGACTGACCAGTCCTTTTATGCCTAATCCCTCTCTAAGGCGACTATCTTGCTCACAACAGTCCTGTAAGTCTAGCTAACAGCTCCACATCCATATCGGAGATTAGTTTGAGAAGCCAAAACTGAACTAGAGCCACCGCATAAATGAGAGAGGTTTGAACCAGGGATTTGAACCAGGAGCAGCAGTGGCGTAGGAGGTTAAGAGCTCGCATATCTAATCTGGAGGAACCGGGTTTGATTCCCAGCTCTGCCGCCTGAGCTGTGGAGGCTTCTCTGGGGAATTCAGATTAGCCTGTGCACTCCCACACACGCCAGCTGGGTGACCTTGGGCGAGTCACAGCTTCTCGGAGCTCTCTCAGCCCCACCCACCTCACAGGGTGTTTGTTGTGAGGGGGGAAGGGCAAGGAGATTGTCAGCCTCTTTGAGTCTCCTGCAGGAGAGAAAAGGGGGATATAAATCCAAACTCATGTAGAACACTTCTATATCATGTAGAACACTTCTTATAACATGTAGCTGGGAATCAAACCCTTCTTATAACATGTAGAACTTCTTCTTCTTCTTCTTCTTCTTCTTCTTCTTCTTCTTCTTCTTCTTCTTCTTCTTCTTCTTCTTCTTCTTTTTCCTCAATCGCTCCTCTGTCTTAACCCAAGCCCTAATCGGCGTTGAATTCATTCAAACGTAGTTCCACAACTGGTTTTTCATGCCTCTGAGCATGTGCAGAGCCAACTTCCCTGACCGCTGAGCCACGAGAGTCCAGGAAGCGGATGAGGCAGCCGGATTTCTTCTCCGGAGAGCGTGATGCCCAGGCCAACTTGAATGCCTTTTATGTTAAAAGCCGACCCACTGCCCCCAGCTTTCCGGAAACAGATGATGAAGAAGTTGCCGGCCGTGGGGGCGACAATTGTTTGTGGGATCAGAAACCTTGGCAATGCCGACCCAGACACAAACATACAATCCATGGAGGGTGGCATTGTGTCCTGTGTGAGTCACCCGCTTGCCGGGAATATCAGGAGGTGGTTATTTTCCTGGCCCCCTTTGACACTGGCCTGTTTGTGGGCTGAATCATCCACGGCCGGAACAAGGGCTGTTCTCGGGAGTGGTTTGGAACAGGAGGCTTACGGAAGGGAAGAGTCGGGAGGGGGTGTGAACGGGTTCAGAAAGGAGCCTGGCGCCTGAAAGACAGCACAGAAACCGGTAGCCTTCCCCTTCTTGGAGAGATGCTATCGGGTGTTTCCTCTGGTTGCAAATAATCCCAATTTAAAGAGTTTGGAACTGCAGACGAAGGGAAAAAGAGGGGACAGAGAACATCAACCTTGTTCAGTGTTTCTAGAAATCAAAAGAAGGGGACTTTCCTTCAACAAGGAACTTGACCATATTTCTAAAACACGTTTTTAGAACAGCCGAACAGGGAGAATGATCCCGTTTTCTACCTTCGCTAACCAGCCACGTAGGAAACAACAGGACTTTATGATTTTTGGACCTACTGGAATTTCTAACGGAAAAGCAGACCCAATTAGTAACCCCCTCTCGGCACACACAAATGATTAGTAACCCACTCTCGGGAACTGGTGAGAACCTGCTGGATCCCACCTCTGAATTCTAACTCTTCCAATGAGAGCTAGATTGCCCTCTGAACAGAGGTTCTATTGAACCACTGCTCAACCTTACCTGCTTTCAATTGTTCTGAGGCCTCCCTACATCTTGTGGCAGGGAGTTCCACAAGGCAGCCGTGCCTGGAGCGAAGAAACCCTGTTAAGTTTTATCTGGGGGATTCCCCACGCAAGTCCTGCCCTGATTATGTGTGAGAGAGAAATTCCTCTCTTCCTACCTGATCCACACATGTGCCCCAGTTTTTAAAACCCTTTACCATCTCTCCCCCATCTTGCTGCACAAAAAACAAAAATTGAAGTTCTGTTTCCAAGGCCTCTCTGCCTCTTTGCAGAGAGATCCTTGAATTCTGGGCCATAAAAAGGCTTGGACGGAGATTGCGTCTGGCTGCGTTAAAGGCCGGCCAGGGCCCGCTGCCTCATCCAGTCTGCATCCTTTATTTTAAAGGACTGCAGGGGAAAATAAAAATTTAAAAATGCAAGGAATCCCACACACTCCGGCCCTCCCTGCCTGACATCTTCCCCTCATAGCCCTTACTGGATTAATTGGTGATGTATTAAACTTTTCAGCCCCTTTAACTTCTGGGCGGCTTCCAGAATGCGTCCCACCCCCCACCCCCCAAATAAAATTGGGTTGTTGTTTTTTAAGCGAGCTGTCTCCAAACCCCAGCTCTTTGCTCAAAGAGCAATCGAGAACATTTCGCAAAGGTCCCCGGGATAGGGGGGGCCAAGAACATAAGAACTAGCCTGCTGGATCAGACCAGAGTCCATCTAGTCCAGCACTCTGCTACTCGCAGTGGCCCACCAGGTGCCTTTGGGAGCTCACCCGCAGGATGTGAAAGCAATGGCCTTAAGAACATAAGCAAGAGCCTGCTGGATCAGATCAGAGTCCATCTAGTCCAGCACTCTGCTACTCGCAGTGGCCCACCAGGTGCCTTTGGGAGCTCACAAGCAAGATGTGAAAGCAATGGCCTTCTGCTGCTGCTCCTGAGCACCTGGTCTGCTAAGGCCTTTGCAATCTCAGATCAAGGAGTATCAAGATTGGTAACCATAGTGCTGGCTGCAGGAGGTCCCAAGTTATAGCTTCAGAATCTTCTATAGAAGGATTTCAGGAAAGACCTTTCCTAGTTTGCTGCTGCTTCACGGACTAGAACCGGGAGTACTGGGTTCAAGGTGAAGGGAAAGAGATTCCACCTAAACATCAGGAGAAACTTCCTGACAGTAAGGGCTGTTCAACAGTGGAATGCACAACCTCGGAGTGTAGTGGAGAAACCTTCTTTGGAGGTTTTTAAAGAGAGGCTGAATGGTCATCGGTCAGGAGTGTCTTGATCGTGTGTTCCTGCATTGCAGGGGGTTGGACTTGATGGCCCTTGGGGTCCCTTCCAACTCTATGATTCTCTGCCTGAGACCCTGGAGAGATACTGCCAGCTGACCAGTGCTGGGCAAGATCGGGAAATCTGCCCGAAGTGGCAGAAATATTCACACCTGAGACACGTGGTGGGGTGTGTGTCAAAGGTTCTAGCTCCGTGGTGGCGAACCTTTGGCACTCCAGATGTTATGGACTAAAATTCCCATCAGCCCCTTCCAATTGGCCATGCTGGAAGGGGCTGATGGGAATTTTAGTCCATAACATCTGGAGTGCCAAAGGTTCGCCACCACTGTTCTAGCTCCTTTTGTCAATTTCAAGCAGACAACCTTTAGCCACAATGGCTACTAAGCGAAACTTCCATGCACAGAGGCAATATCTTAAAACACCAAGGGCTGCAAGGAAAAAACGGACTTCTGCGTCCACTTATGAGTCTTCAGGGGATGGTATTTGAAGGGCCACATGTTTGACTAAAGGGACTGTCAACTTGAGGCACCGCGGCTTTCCTGGGAACCTCCATGTCCCGAAACAGTCTACCGCAGAATACGGCTCACGACAATAGAGGGAGGTTGCGGCCTTCGTGCCCTTGTTAGTAAGTGTTCATGAGGCATCTAGAGGACACAGAGCGCTGAACTGGATCGATCCGGTTTTGCAAGGCTTTTGTGATGTTCGAAAACTGGAAAATTGAAGGTGTTTGTCTTCTATCAAACAGTCACACTAATTGTACTTGCTGTTTTTTTAAGTACTTCGGGGGCGGGGGGAGAAAAGAATTTGACTGTGCGTGTCCTAATGCAAACAAACCTAGAAATGCGGTGTAGGTGGAGACTGAATGTATTTGCTAATCAGACTGCCGCGCTACTTTACCATCACCTGTTGGGTTTTTTTGCACAGCGTCTCTGAGCTAAGCTTGGCCTTGGGCGGGAGGGTGTGGTTTGGAGGGAAGCCGAAAATCTGCAGCCCAGGCTGAGGGTGCAACATGTACCTGGGAGTGAGACGTGACAGAGATTCATGTTCTCACTTGAGAGACATCCAAAGATGTCTCAGGGCCGCCCTTGCGCGTCCAGGTCGCCAGCCAACCAAGGAGGCAGATGCATTAATGTTCATGGACTACACATCCCATCAGCCCCTACCAGCATGGCCAATTGGCCATGCTGGCAGGGGCTGATGGGAATTGTAGTCCACGAACATCTGGAGAGCCGCAGGTTGCAGACCCCTGCATTAGACCTACCAGGTTCTCTGGGCCCTTTGCCAAAATAGTGTGCATAAAATGAGAGACTATGGTGCAGTAGAAGAGAACATCAGAACGAGCCTGCTGGATCAGACCAGAGTCCATCTGGTCCAGCACTCTGCTACTCGCAGTGGCCCACCAGGTGCCTTTGGGAGCTCACATGCAGGATGTGAAAGCAATGGCCTTCTGCTGCTGCCGCCACGCCCGAGCACCTAAGGCATTTGCAATCTCAGATCAAGGAGGATCAAGATTGGTAGCCAGAGATTGACTTCTCCTCCATAAACCTGTCCAAGCCCCTTTTAAAGCTAAAGAGCCACTTCTTTGCATCCAGAAGGTCCCAGATTTGATTCCTGGTATCTCCAGTTCACAGGACTAGGCAGTAGGCGATGGGAAAGGCCCCTACCCAGAGACCCGGCACAGCTACAACCAGTCCAAGGAGATAAGGAGATAATACAGATTTTCATGGACCGTTCATCTCTAGCGCTATACCCTCTAACACAGGGGTGTCCAACTCTCATGCCCCAGACGTTCATGGACTACAATTCCCATCAGCCCCTGCCAGCATGGCTAATTGGCAGGGACTGATGGGAATCATACTCCATGAACATCTGGGGCACCAGAGTTGGACACCCCTGCTCTACCACAAAGTTTCCCTGGAACTGAAGACCAAGATTGGTCCTCCATCAAACCAGGGGAGAAGCAGTTAGTTTAGAACACAGGTGTCAAACTCGCGCCCCTCCAGATGTTATGGACTACAGTTCCCATCATCCCCTGCCAGAGTTATGTTGGCAGGGTATGATGAGAACTGTAATCCATAACATCTGGAGGACTGCGAGTTTGACACCTATGGTTTAGATGGCTTTTTAAAAAGGATCCCAAAAAGTCACTTGGGATAGCTCAGTTGATAGCCAGCAGCCATGATAAATCAATGGAACCTCCATATTCAACAGCAGTACATCTCTGAATATGATGGGTGAGGTTCATCAGAGAGGCTGCTTGTTGCCTATCAGTGATTGGCTACAAATAGAAACACAAGAACCTTCTTGGTTTGATCCAGCAGGGCTGTTTCTATGTTCTTTGCAGATGAATTCATGTTTGGTCAGGCCAATCAGTCACTGTGCATCTAAATGGAGCCTCCATGTACAAGAGCAGTCTATCTCTGCTGTTAGGTAAATGCAAGCGGAAAAGTCCAATTCATGACATAGTCCCCGACTACCATTCATGTTGGCTAAAAATGGAGTCACCCTATTCAGAGACAATATACCTCCGATCACTAGTATCCAGAGTGAGACAGTGGACAACTACCGTGTTTCCCCGAAAATAAGACAGTGTCTTATATTAATTTTTGCTCCCCAAGTCTTATTTTCAGGGGATGTCTTATTTTTCTGTGTTCTGTTCGTCGGGCATGCTTCCAAACAAAAACTTTGCCACGTCTTACTTTCGGGGGATGCCTTATATTTTGCACTTCAGCAAAACCTCTACTACGTCTTATTTTCTGGGGATGTCTTATATTCGGGGAAACAGGGTATTGCTTCAAGAGCTTAACAGGCAGAAATTCAACCACGAATGCTCTGTTCCTCTCTGAATATAGATGCCCTGACATCCACCACTGAAGTGAATCATTTCTGTTGGACACAGACCTGCGATGGGAAGCAAAAACCGTGCGGGGAGCAGGAAAAACAGAGACAATCTGACTGTAAATATCCTCCAACTGGCGAGAAGGGAAGGTTTTTTCCTATGAAAAGTCAAGTGGATTTAGTGTTTCTGGAGCCGAGGGGTGGGCAGCCCAGGTTTCAGGCACACATATTGTAAGCAGGTGCAGACAACTCACCATCTTCTCTTCCCCTCCCTATCTATGCTTTCCCGACCGCAGGAGTCTGTTCATGAGGGTTGCCAGCTGACCAGGGTGGTGAAGAAGAAGAAGAAGAAGAAGAAGAAGAAGAAGAAGAAGAAGAAGAAGAAGAAGAAGAAGAAGAAGAAGAAGAAGAAGAAGAAGAAGAAGAAGAAGAAGAAGAAGAAGAAGAAGAAGAAGAAGAAGAAGAAGAAGAAGAAGAAGAAGAAGAAGAAGAAGAGTTTGGATTTATATCCCCCCTTTCTCTCCTGCAGGAGACTCAAAGGGGCTGACAATCTCCTTGCCCTTCCCCCCTCACAACAAACACCCTGTGAGGGAGGTGGGGCTGAGAGAGCTCCGAGAAGCTGTGACTCGCCCAAGGTCACCCAGCTGGCATGTGTAGGAGTGCACAGGCTAATCTGAATTCCCCAGATAAGCCTCCACAGCTCAGGCGGCAGAGCGGGGAATCAAACCCGGCTCCTCCAGATTAGATACACGAGCTCTTAACCTCCTACGCCACTGCATTACTGGATGCTCATGTCTGCAGGCTATGAGCAAGCAGCCACAACCTCCCTGCCCCTGTTTCTCCCTGCTCTCCGCTGCTCGGCTCCGGGGCTAACCCGTTTCTCCTAATTTCCACAACGCTGCCACCATCTGCTCCGGAGCGGAGGATTATTGGCCGAGGGTGATTCATCACAGCCGATCCCCCCCCCCCCCCACCTGCCCTCATCAACTCTGGTATTCCTGGATGTTCGCATCAATTATCTACAGGGAACAAATCAGAGAAGGCATTTGGGACTCAGATGGAGCTCTGTTGAATTGCATGGCCGGTTTATATTACAGCTGCAAACTTTAATTGGTAGGCCGTGTTCGAGGTTTGTGGAGGGGGGCTGTTTTTTAGCTAGGGAGGGTCAGTTTGGGTCTGCTAGACTGAGACCTGAGGATCAGTTTGCGTCATGTGCGATGGATTAAGGAAACAGGAGATGATATTCAATGCTGAATCTTCAATCTTTTTTTTCCACGCTTCTGGCAAGATTTTGCTTACCCAATTGTGAATTCTCCCTCACCTCTTTACCTATAGCCATTCAGCCTCCAAGGACTCTACAGACACGCACCCTGCTCTCTACCCTCACAACAACCCTGAGAGGTAGATTTAGGCTGAGAGTGCGTAGCTGCCCAATGAAATGGAACGACAGAAAATCAGCTCCAACGCTTCCGGCGTGGCGTAGTGGTTAACAGCAGGCGCAGTCTAATCTGGTTTGATTCCCCGCTCTGCCACTTGAGCTGTGGAGGCTTATCTGGTGAACCAGATTAGCTTGTGCGCTCCAACACACAAGCCAGCTGGGTGACCTTGGGCTAGTAGTCACAGTTCTTCGGAGCTCTCTCAGCCCCACCCACCTCACAGGGTGTTTGTTGTGGGGAGGGAAGGGAAAGGAGATTGCAAGCCCCTTTGAGTCTCCTTACAGGAGAGAAAGGGGGGATATGAATCCAAAGTTCCTCCTCCTCCTCCTCCTCCTCCTCCTCCTCCTCTTCTTCTTCTTCTTCTTCTTCTTCTTCTTCTTCTTCTTCTTCTTCTTGGGACCGTCAAAGAGAAAAAGACAGCCACGCGCCTTGAGCTCTACTTCACAAGTCAGGCAATGAAGCAAAATGGTTTCACTGGCAGAGAGATGCCCCCAAGTTTTATTTCCCATCTGAGCACAAGAAGAGCGTATCTCACGGAGTACTGGAAGACTGGGGCGGCATCATGTTTTTCAACAGTGTTGCTTGTGAAACGTAAGCAGGCTGATCACAGGCTGCCAAGAGACAGGTCATGTCTGAATACTGGAGCAGGAAGATCCCGGTCGGAAAATGACAGACCAGCGTAAACCCCCGTCAGCAACATACATTGGCATTTCTCCCAGATCCCTCCATCTTTGAGCCGTCCCGTCAGAAAGATCGGCTCAGCCCAGCCCTGCCTTGGAATGCATCTCACCGGAGGCTACCTGAACTTTTTGGCTTTCTTTTGGCTCTAACCACTTAGCGAGGAGGAAGCAGGAAAAAGTGGCTGGCGGAGCAGGAAGCGGGCACCTGTTTTGCATGCTGGAGGCCCAGGTAAGGAATCTCAGGTTGCGGATACTGGGTAAATCCTTGGCCTGAGATTTTGGAAGGCTGCCAGTCAGAGCACGTAGGGCAGACCTAATGAGCCCAGCACCCTGACTCTGCTTCGAGGAACGTTCAGGCTTCATTTGAGCTTCTTGCCTTTCTCTCCCAATCTGATTTCCAAATCTTTGTTTGCTTTGCCCGTGATTCAGATGTGCCACGTCTTCGTTTGGCCTGAACCTACCTTGCGCAATCTCTTTCTTGGCATCCCCTTCAATTCCAATAAGGGAGGGATAGCAGGGCTGGCTTACCTCCAATTTCAATATGGGAGGGATAGCAGGGCTGTTGAACCCTTCGCTCGCATTGTGCCCTCAACGAGGCTTTTCAGCCTACCGTTACAGGGCTGTTGACGCGTTTACTCACATTGTGCCCTCAACGAGGCTATTTGGCCTACCTTCACGGGGCTGTTGAATCCATCACTCACATTGTGCCCGCAACGAGGCTTTCCGGCCTACCCTACAGGGCTGTTGAATCCTTCACTCGCATTGCGTCCTCAACAAGGCTTTTCGGCCTACCTTTACAGGGCTGTTGACGCCTTTGCTCACATTGTGCCCTCAACGAGGCTATTTGCCCTACCTTTACAGGGCTGTTGAATCCATCACTCACATTGTGCCCACAACGAGGCTTTCCGGTCTACCCTACAGGGCTGTTGAATCCTTCACTTGCATTGCGTCCTCAACAAGGCTTTTCGGCCTACCTTTATGGGGATGTTGACTCCTTCGCTCGCATTGTGCCCTCAACGAGGCTATTTGGCCTACCTTCACAGGGCTGTTGAATCCATCACTCACATTGTGCCCGCAATGAGGCTTTCCAGCCTACCCTACAGGGCTGTTGAATCCTTCTCTCGCATTGCGCCCTCAACAAGGCTTTTCGGCCTACCTTTACAGGGCTGTTGAATCCTTCACTCACACTGTGCCCGCAACGAGGCTTTCTACCCTACCCTACAGGGCTGTTGAATCCTTCTCTCGCATTGTGCCCTCAACAAGGCTTTTTGGCCTACCTTTACAGGGCTGTTGACTCCTTCGCTCACATTGTGCCCTCAACGAGGCTATTTGGCCTACCTTCACAGGGCTGTTGAATCCATCACTCACATTGTGCCCGCAATGAGGCTTTCCAGCCTACCCTACAGGGCTGTTGAATCCTTCTCTCGCATTGCGCCCTCAACAAGGCTTTTCGGCCTACCTTTACAGGGCTGTTGACTCCTTCACTCACATTGTGCCCTCAACGAGGCTATTTTGGCCTACCTTTATGGGGCTGTTGAATCCTTCTCTCAAATTGCACCCTCAACAAGGCTTTTCAGCCTACTTTTACAAGGCTGTTGCCTCCTTTGCTTGCATTGTGCCCTCAACGAGGCTATTTGGCCTACCTTTACGGGGCATTTGAATCCTTCACTCACATTGTGCCCGCAACGAGGCTTTCCGGCCTACCCTACAGGGCTGTTGAATACTTCTCTCGCATTATGCCCTCAACAAGGCTTTTCGGTCTCCCTTTTCAGGACTGTTGACGCCTTTGCTTCCATTGTGCCCTCAACGAGGCTTTTCAGCAAGCAAAAAGGGGTGATTGCTGTCTCTGTTTCATCATAAAGGGAAGACATTCTCCCCAGAAGGCCCAGTGGAGTCCAGACTGACTGGTCCCTCAGAGCTGGGCTTCTGTCCAGGATTAATTGACACATTACAGAGTTCTCATGTTTGTTGATGCGCAGCATGATGTGAGAACTTTGTATCAAGCGTGTGACTCGAGTTTTGTGCCTCCCAAATGCACCCAAATTATTGATTTCTCATTTTAAACCTCCATACGCCTCCTTTCCACCTGATCAGGCTCCCCAAAGTGGCACATATAAAAACATTTAAACAGTTAGCAGCAACGTATTGCCGAAGGCTTTCACGGCTGGATTCAACTGGTTGCGGTGGTTTTTCCGGGCTGTGTGGCCGTGGTCTGGTGGATCTTGTTCCTAACGTTTCGCCTGCATCTGTGGCTGGCATCTTCAGAGGTGTATCACAGAGGGAAGTCTGTTACACACTGTTGGAAGCAACGTTTAAAATGATCAAATAAAATAATTCACTAAAAACACACAAAACCACATCAGAAACAGGGGGGAGGGCTAATAACAGTCACTGGGGGTCTGCCAAATCAAACAAAAGAACTCATCACCCGCTGGCAGAAGATACCGATAGAGGGAGACAGACACACTTCATTTAACTTAATGTAAATAATTTATTTGTTTAGAATACGTCACTTCGTCAGAGTCCCGCTCGAGGCAGCAAGTGATTAAAGAATCAAAATATTACAACTGAAGCCCCTGGACATTACAAAGATCTAAAGGAAAACAGCAGACTGGACTAGAATATTAGAAACGGTGACGTGCGTAACTGATAAATTGTTCCATTTTAAATAGATGCATGAATCTTGAATGGATTACAATTCAACAATGAGAAAGCAGGTAGTCATTATCTGGTTGTTTTTCTTTTTTGTATTTTCATGTTCTTGTTTTGCATTGACGTGGTGGTCATGTGAAAGTGTTGACTTTTGGTTTTTTGTTGAAAAAATAAAAATGGGGAAAAAATAAAATAAAAAGCACAAAAACAGAAGCAGACTATCAAGATCCAGTAAGATAAAACCAGTAATCCAAAGCCTGTGTTCTTAGTTTGGTGCCTTTATTGGCATAGACAACAGTACAATAATAATAAAAACGGATTAAAAAGCATATACAATACAGGAAATAAATGTTAGGTCGAAGGAAATCTACTGGCGTTTAGTAATTTCCAGGAGGAAGTCTGCCACTATCATACAGAGAGAAAGATCAGGATTGTCCAACAAGTAGTGTAATCTAATTAAATCGGGGAGATGGGGAAAATGTAAAGGAGTAAGATTCACATACTTGGATCTGATTTCCTTGAATCTGAGACAGTGTAGTAATTGGTGGGCCAGAGATTCAACTGAGCCATCGTTACATGGGCACAATCTTTTAGCCTTTTCTTGCTTATTAAATCTGCCATGTAACAAGGCAGAAGGCATAACATTAAACCTGGCGAGCATTATGGCTCTCCTTTGAGCAGGGTTTATTAAGCAATACAGGTAGTGTGCCAAGTGCCAAGGTAGTGTGCCAAGTTCAAATGGGAGAGAAAAATACAGGGGGGAGCACGTTTTCTTGGCTGCGGTGATTAGGGTAGAGAACTCTCAATGCAATAGCTGACCCCTAAAAGGAGATGAAGCAAGCACCAGGTGAGCGCCACGGGGGAGGGCGTTCCAGAGGCCCGGTGCCACCTACCTCCAGTCACCACCGACTTCACCTCCAAATGTGGGGCACAGAGAAACAGATCTTTACCGAGTTTGACCACAGCATGGAAGAAAATCCACATCAGCTACACTCCCACCGCTGTCTTGGCACTCTCAGACTAACCTGTGGTGTTGCTGTTGGCTCCTGTGTGAAATCACGACACTTGTGCAGCTACATAGAACATTCCCAATGGAGTCAACAGCCATGCCAGTCTGAGGACATGAAAACAATGTGCCAGGCGGGAATTTCTACATCTTGGGGTCCAGAGAAGAAAAGGATCAGTGTGTATCCGGGAGGCACAAAACTCCCAGAGTGCCTCAAATGCAAACTCCTTTGAGGAGGGGCCATGAGTCACCTGCTTTGCATGCAGAAGTTCCCAGGTTCAATTCCCAGCATCTTCAGTTAAAAGGACCAGGGAGTCAGAGATATGAACAATCTCCACCTTCGACCCTGGACAGCAGCTGCCAGTTTGAGTACAGACTGTGATTGACAGGTTGTCTGGCTCAATATTGGGCAGCTCCCATGTGTCCATGTGTCAGTCCTCAACAAGCACATGGCCTTTGAAATGGGTAGATTGGCCCCAAGGAGGAGTGGTGGGATCCAAAAATTTTAGTAACAGGTTCCCTCGCCAGCCCCGCTCAGCAAAGGGGGCAGAGGCGTACCTGGGCAAACCTGAGCCCTGGGCAAAACCTGAGTTGGATGCCCCCCCCCCCCATGGGAAGCCACCTCACCACGACCCCAAAAATGTTTTTTGCACCAGGTCATTTCTAAATCATCATCACATTATAGAACATGCCCCAACTCACAAATCTGAACACAGCAATGGTGAAACACACAGGTTCTTTGATAGAGACCGGTGAGATAAAAGGTACGAAAGGCTGAGAATCAATGAATTGCAGTACCTGGAAGGGATTAACCCAGTTCAGGGGGTTACATTATTAGTCGCAATTGCTATATGGAACCTTCAGTAGGCAGTAGGCCTCTTGAGGAGGCGAGGGCGTGGAGACGGAAAAGCGGACCCAATTAGTAACCCCTTCTCGGAACACACAAATAATTAGTAACCTACTCTCAGGAACTGGTGAGAACCTGCTGGATCCCACCTCTGCCATGGAATATAGCCCCCCCCCCCCAAGCCAGTGCTACACCCCCTGAAACTCAGATCAAAGTGGACAGCTAAGGGCCCGCTGGACACAGAAGATGTGGAAATATTGGAAAATTGATCTTCCCCAGAAAACAAGCCTAGCTGTATATTTGGAACAACTAGTCGACTACAAGAGTAGATGGGCCATAACCAGAGCAAGGTGCAACTCTTTTCCCTCAGTTTACCTCCAAGGTTGCTTTCTCAATATTCCACAAAACGAACGTCGCTGCCGGTACTGTCCCTATACATCGGATTCAATCTCTCATATTTTGCTGTATTGTTTGAAGTATAACAACATTAGAATTGACTTGTGGGCTCTGTTACCCACAGGATTCACGCTCTTCTCAGATAAAATAAAAATGTTTAAGCTCCTGAACAATTCCAATGTAGAAATTTCGGAAGCAGTTGCTGTATTTTTAAGACTATTTTACAGGTTATGTATCAGTGAGTGATTTTTAATGCATGTGGAAATGTTTGACATTTTCTCGAATATATGCCTAATAAAGGTTTTTGGATTGGATTGGATTGGAAAATTGATCATTAGTAAAGGATCAGAACGTTTTAATGTTAGTTGGTTATGTTTTTTAGATGTATGACGTGAGCCGCCTTGAGCCCGAAAGAGAAACGGCATATTCAATAATGAAATCTTTTTAAAAAAATACTCGATCGCTGCACCATTTTGGTCAAAAAGCTGATCGACGAATTGACGTTTGGCTACAAAGCTGAATCCATTTACCTCAGTATTGGGGCGTGTTGCTTTTTCCCAGAACCCCTTGAAAGGACAGAGCCCCTGGATTTTGTGGATAACTTCAAAATGACAGGCAAGTCCCGCTTTGCTAGCCATGCAGCGGCCGACATTCGCTCTTGCTGTTCAGCCAAAAGAAGCAATGGAGAAACAGCACAATCTTCGGCCTGAAATGCCAGATCTAACTGGAAATTAACGCAAAGCATCTTTTAAAAAACTAATTTGGCAGGATTTCCTTCCCTGATGTCCGGTTGCCAACCTCCAGGTGGGAACCTGGAACACTTCTGCACCAGAAGCATAGACCAACTGGGTCAACTTAGAAATAAGTTCTGCAATCATTGACTCTCTGGCTGTTTCCGCACGGACGGAATACAGAGACCCAGGGACGCTAAAAACAGCGTCCCTGGGGAGGGGTTCGCACAGCCGCCGCCGCTGCATCACAGCGGTGGCGGCCTCGCAACTCCCGAGCGGCGCGAAGCCCCTGTTTCCGAACCTCGCTCCCTGCTGTGCGAACAGAAGCAGCTGGAAGGCGCCATCCCCCCCTTTCCCGAACGCCTTACCTTCCCTCCGACCTTCCGGCGTGTTGTCCAGGCCTGGGGACACGCCCCCCCTACCCTGCAACTCCAGAGCTGTCACGTAGGGCGGGGGGGGGTGTCCCCTGGCCTGGGCGACGCACCAGAAGGTCGGAGGGAAGGTAAGGCGTTTGGGCGATGGCACAGCACTGTGCCGTCTTCCCCGCCCCTACTGGAATCGTATACGCCAACACACACCCCGAGCGTGGCCATGCGGAAACGGTTTCTGATGAAACATGATTATTCATTCATGGCTTTTGTTATTATTATTTTGTTGTTGCAAAGAGCAGCATGGGGATTTGCAGTATACCCTGGAGATAACATTGAACATTTCTTTGTAAGTTGCACTGCACACTAGATTACCTCTTTGGGGGCTAGTGACATGGATTTTTTGTATTTCATTTTGTTGTCTTTTTGTTACATGTTGTTATAGCTATCAGCCACTATATTGAGTAAGTGGTCGTTTTTGCGTTAGAAAAGGTTTGCACTAATTATACATATTTTATGGTTTTTCTTTTTACAGTTTTGAAGTTTGAAAAAGATCTGATTGAAATACCGACCCAACCCGGAGGTATTGCGTCTGATGTGTGTGTGAAAACATTTACACATTTGAATCACTTTCTACCGCTGAGATATCTGCAAATGTGTTTGTCACATCCTTTCTGTTGTGCATTTTTGCCCAAATTTATGTGGAGGCAATTTTGAAATGGCTTGTGTTTTGACCTAAGGTATTATTTAAACAAATTGCTTTGATGTATTGTCGAAGGCTTTGGTAGATCTTGTTCCTAACGTTTGGTAGTTCTTGTTTCGCCTGTGGCCGGCATCTTCAGAGGTGTAGCACAGAGTGTGTAGCACACTTCTCTCTGTGATACACCTCTGAAGATGCCGGCCACAGATGCAGGCGAAATGTTAGGAACAAGATCTACCAGAACTACTTCCAATTCTATGATTCTATGACCGGCAACTCTGGCCACACAGCCTGGAAAACCTACAACAATCAATACTTTGAAATTGTTTCTAAGTTGACCCTCAATTGTTCGAAACTGGTGTATGCATTTGGTGTAGAGGTGTTCCAGGTTCTCTCTAAGTGCACCTGTAACCCCCATGCTCAGAATGGGTTGACCCAGAAAGGGGTGGGGACTCAAAGCAGCAAGAGGCTGCAGAGCTCATGTGGTTTGGAGGAGACAAGGCTACCAGATTCGGACCTTGATTTGTGTAAGCCCTTAACCCCTTGTTAAGGTAACTGCAATGTTGTTAGGAACTACTGGGAAGGTGGTAGTTTATTTTTGCTATGTTGTAAATTTTGGAGTTTATTGTTTCAGGTGAGAGTTCTCCTGGAAACCTTTGTAATGGGTGAGAGTTCTCCTGGAAACCTTCATCATGTTGAATCCTGTTCATCAAGCCCTTGGAGTCTTCAGGAGCCAACCCACTTGCAAAGAAGAATTGGACTTGGCAGTATCAGTAGACTGTAAATATAAGAACTTGAAAATGCAACCTGAACAGGACCTTGAAGTGTGATGTTAAATGTTGATGTTATATGTTAAGAAAGTAAATCATTTTGTTTTTAAAATTTGTTGTTGCAAACTCATTCCAAATTCTGCCCCACAGAACACACAGGTAGAGGTTACACACACACCCTTTTTTTTTTTGTTGATATGGTGAACCTCCAGCTGGAGATCTACTGGAATTACACTTCTCCGAAAATACAGGGGTCAGTTCTCCTACAGAGAATGAAGGATGGGGTCTATGACATTATACCCAGGCCTCCTCCCAAAACAAAATCTCTAAGATGTATTGTCGAAGGCTTTCACGGCCAGAATCACTAGGGTGCTGTGGGTTTT
Source organism: Sphaerodactylus townsendi (assembly GCF_021028975.2). Taxonomy (NCBI): domain Eukaryota; kingdom Metazoa; phylum Chordata; class Lepidosauria; order Squamata; family Sphaerodactylidae; genus Sphaerodactylus; species Sphaerodactylus townsendi. The sequence goes on from NC_059429.1 coordinate 12,350,675, forward strand.
CCGGGTTGTATGGCCGTGTTCCAGTAGTATTTTCTCCTGACGTTTCGCCTGCCAGCCACAGATGCAGGCGAAACGTCAGGAGAAAATACTACTGGAACATGGCCATACAACCCGAAAAACCCACAACACTCTAACATCCCTAAGAATTTCCTAAACTGTTGGCAACCTTACCCTGGCACACAACATACATTACAGTTGTTTCTCTCTCTTTTTTTCTCCCCTGCACTGATCTAGGCATGTAATTTCTCTCTCTTTTTTGTCCTAGTGCTCCTTTCTTTCATGTCCCAGAGTCGGGGTCTGCAACCTGTGGCTCTCCAGATGTTCATGGACTACAATTCCCATCAGCCCCTGCCAGCATGGCTAATTGCTCATGCTGGCAGGGGATGATGGGAACTGTAACCCATAACATCTGGAGGGCCGTGAGTTTGACACCTGTGTCCTAGAGCTTTCTTACACAATCTAGTTGGTATGTAGGTATACGTAGGATAGCATCGTGTCAATTTATCGACACCCAAATAACACAGGTAAATGTATTGTTGAAGGCTTTCATGGTCGGAATCAATAGGCTGTTGTGGGTTTTCTGGGCTGTGCGGCTGGGGCCAGGATTTTTTCGGGGGGGGGGGGGGTGCTCCTTACATTTTGCCTGCATCTATGGATACAGCCCGAAAAACCCAACCAGAAAACCCACAACAGCAGCAATCTATAGATGCCAGCGACACGTTAGGAGCAAAAAAACCGACCAGACCACGGCCACACAGCCCAGAAAACCTGCCACAACACCGGTTTATGCGGTGGTGGGATTCAAATAATTTAACAACCGGTCCCGGTGGTGGGATTCAAATAATTTAACAACTGGTTGTTTACAAGCACCATTTGAACAACCGGTTCTGCCGAAGTGGTGCGAACCGGCTGAATCCCACCACTGGGTTTATGCCTATATGAAATGCGGTGTGAGGGCGAGGTAGCAGAAAATGGTACACAAATCAAGAGTTTGATTCCAACCAAGGACTGGCAGGTGATGGGTCAGCTAGGATAGGAAATAATCCCCACACTTAAAAATGGAGTTCCAAAGCTTGCAAAAAAAAAAAATGCATGGTTTTCCAGCAAGGTTTTTTTTTTTTTTTTTTTTGGGGGGGGGGGGGAGGCAAGCCAGCAACGATGTGAAATAGTCCCTGCGCTTAAAAATGGAGCTCTGAAGCTTGCAAAAATATATATATTGCATAAATGCATGGTTTTCCAGCAAGGTTTTTTTTTGGGGGGGGGGGGGGAGTCAGCAACGATGTGAAATAGTCCCTGCGCTTAAAAATGGAGCTCTGAAGTTTGCAAAAAAGATATATTGCATAAATGCATTTTTTTTGGCAATGGAGGCCCCCCCCCGCCCCTCCCTCGCCGAATTCCATGCGAAGCCCCCCTCCCGCCCACTTTCTCCCCCCGGCGTTTTCCCGGGCTCTGATTTCCCAACCTTCACGTGTTCCCCATTAGGCAGCCGGCACGCTTTGGGGGCGCAGCCATAAATTACGTTAATGAGCGTTCGTGTGGACAGGTCGGTATCCCCCACGGGGTTGGGAGGGGGGAGATGAAAGGGAAAGCGGGGCTTTGGCGGGGAGGGGGCGCGACCGGCGCAGGTGGGAAGGGCGAGGGGCGGGGTGCTGGCCCTTTTGCACGTGCAACCAAAGCGGGGCCATAAATCTCGTCCTGGAAAGCTGATCTTGCTCCTTCCTGGGAAATGAAGGCGGGGGGGGGGCGGGGGGGGGGGGCCTCAGACTGGATCCCTCTTGGACCCACCAGGCTCCCTGCAGCCACTCTGCGCGTGAAAAACAAAAAACCCACAGCCAAGTTGCCAGTTCTCATTGAGGTTCAGAGCCCAGAGGGGTCTGCAACCTGCGGCTCTCCAGATGTTCATGAACTACAATTCCCATCAGCCCCTGCCAGCAGGGCCAACAGTTCCCATCAGCCCCTGCCAGCATGGCCAACAGCCCCTTCCAGCATGGCCAACAGGTCTGCAACCTGCGGTTCTCCAGATGTTCATGAATTACAATTCCCATCAGTCCCTGCCAGCATGGCCAACAATTCCCATCAGCCCCTGCCAGGAGGGCCAACAGGTCTGCAACTTGCGGCTCTCCAGATGTTCACGAACTACAATTCCCTTCAGCCCCTGTCAGCATGGCCAACAATTCCCAACAGGTCTGCAACCTGCGGCTCTCCAGGTGTTCATGAATTACAATTCCCATCAGCCCCTGCCAGCATAGCCAACAATTCCCATCAGCCCCTGCCAGGATGGCCAACAGGTCTGCAACCTGCGGCTCTCCAGATGTTCATGAACTACAATTCCCATCAGTCCCTGCCAGCATGGCCAACAATTCCCATCAGCCCCTGCCAGGATGGCCAACAGGTCTGCAACTTGCGGCTCTCCAGATGTTAATGAACTACAATTCCCATCAGCCCCTGCCAGCATGGCCAACAATTCCCATCAGCCCCTGCCAGGATGGCCAACAGGTCTGCAACTTGCGCTCTCCAGATGTTCACGAACTACAATTCCCATCAGCCCCTGCCAGCATGGCCAACAATTCCGATCAGCCCCTGCCAGGATGGCCAACAGGTCTGCAACTCGCACTCTCCAGATGTTCACGAACTACAATTCCCATCAGCCCCTGCCAGCATGGCCAACAATTCCCATCAGCCCCTGCCAGGATGGCCAACAGGTCTGCAACCTGCGGCTCTCCAGATGTTCATGAATTACAATTCCCATCAGCTCCTGCCAGCATGGCCAACATGCTGACAGGGGCTGATGGGAATTGTAGTTCATGAACATCTGGAGAGCCGCAGGTTGCAGACCCCTGGCCCAGACCAAGGGGACAGAACTTTGTGGCGGGGGTGGTGGTGGTTAGCTAGGGATGCCAGTCTCCAGAGGGCAAATGATAGCCCCCTGTTATATGCCTATGTTATGTTTACCCATTTGGTGTGATTCTTTATTGTGAGCCCGCTATTAATGACTTTTTTGAGGATGTTTCCTGAGTGTTTGGGCAAAGTGGGATGATTTAGACACACACTTAAAAGCTTTGGTGAATTTGTTTAAACATACAGGGACTGTACCGGGAGCCATTAAGGTGCATATAAATATATTTGACAGCCTCCGGAATTACAGCTCCTCTTCCAACTGCAGAGGCGTAGCTAGGGAAAATGGAGCCCAGGGCAAAATCTGAGTTTTCCTCCCCAACCTCCATATGAGTGGCCATCCCCCCCCCCCAACAACAGCAAAAGAATGATTTTTTTTGAACCAGGTCATCTCAAAGTCACCGTCACATTATAGAACATGCCCCAACTCACAAATCTGCACACCCAGGGCTTCCTAGTTTAAACAACATTGAAAATTATGCGGGGGCGGGGGGGATCCACCCTGAAACAGCATCATTTTCAATCCTGTTTAAACCAGGGAGCCCATATTCTCCTTTTAAATTCCCCATATAAGGGAAAATCTACCCCTAAACAGCATCACTTTCAGTGTTGTTGGAGAGCACAGATTCTCCCTTTAAATCCACCTTTAAGGGGCTCTCTAGGCTCTGGGCTCTCTTGTTTAAACAACATTGAAAATGTATTACGGGGAGGGGGGGAGATCCACCCCCAAACAGCATCACTTTCAATATTGTTTAAACTAGGGAGCCGAGATTCACCTTAAAGAGAGACTCTGGGCTCCCTAGTTGAATCTGATGCTGTTTCGAGGTGGGGTGGGGGAATACACGCTGAAACAGCATCACTTTTAATGTTGTTTAGACTAGAGAGCCCAGATTATCCTTTTAAATCCACCTTAAAGGGAGAATCTGGGCTCCCTAGTTTAAACAACATTGAAAATGATGCTGTTTCAGGGTAGATTCCCCATCCACCCCCCAAACAGCATCACTTTCAATGTTGGTTGTTGTGGGTTTTCCGGGCTGCATGGCTGTGGGCTGGTAGATCTTGTTCCTAACATTCCGCCTGCATCTGTGGCTGGCATCTTCAGAGGTGTATCATAGAGAGAAGTCTGTTATACACTGTGTCCAGACTTCTCTTACAGCGGACTTCTCTCTGTGATACACCTCTGAAGATGCCAGCCACAGATGCAGGCGAAACGTTAGGAACAAGATCTACCAGACCACGGCCACACAGCCTGTAAAACCCACAACAGCCAGTTGAATCCGGCAGTGAAAGCCTTCAACAATACTTTCAAAGTTTTTTAATCTAGGGAGCCCTGATTCTCCCTTTAAATCCACTCCAAAGGGGGTGGATTTAAAGGGAGAATCTGGGGGAAATTTGAGGGCGCCTATTAGGGGACCAATTTGTAAGCTAGCAGTACCAAAATGTCGGACTACCTTTAGGATAATCTCCTGCTGATACCATCCAGATTTGGTGAATTTTGGTTCCGGGGGTCCAAAGTTATGGACCTTCAAAAGGGTAGCCCTATCTATTATTAACTCCCATTGGATGCGGGATGGGGTACCCACTTTGGGGGTCCATAGCTTTGGACCCTCTGAACCAACTTTCACTAAACATGGGTGGTATCTGCAGGAGACTATCCTGATGATACCACCTAGGTTTAGTGAAGTTTGGTTCAGGGTAGCCCCATCTACTATTAATTCCCATTGGAAACAATGGGGGATGGGTCACCCCCTTTGGGGGTCCATAACTTTGGACCCGCTGTACCAAACTTCACCAAACTTGCCTGGTATGATCAGGAGCGTCGCCTGATGATAGCCTGAAATTTTGGTGCTGCTAGCCTAAAAACTACGCTCCCTGTCAGCCAACAAGGTAAAAACACTAAAAATTAACAAAAAATTGGAAATGAACCCAAATTTTTCTGTGCCCCCATGTGATCAAATGGTGGACGCCTGGGACATTTGTCCCCACGTGTCCCCACGGTATCTACTCCCTGTCCAATTGTAGTGATCAGCCCTCCTGGAGAAAGGGGATGCTGGGGGGCGGGGGGACTCTGGAACTGTGCCGCATTGTCCTCCCCAGAGCCCTGGCTCCGCCCCAAATTGCCAGGAATTCCCCAACCTGCAGCTGGCAAAGAAACCCGACCTGTTCATCCCTCCCCCCCACCCAAGATTGGGAATTCTTGGAGATTTGGGGGCTGGAACTTTCAAAGGCAGTGGGGCGGTGGGGGGCTTGTGGAAGGGAAAGTTGCTCAACAGGGTATAATGCTATAGTCCCCCCTGAAAAGTAGCCATTTTCTCCAGGGTAACTGACAGACCCATAGCCAGAAAATTGTGTGTGGGGGGGGATTAGTACAGTGGTGGTCAGCCCATCGTTATGTATTTTCTGTTATTATTTATTTACTTATGCGTTATTATTTATTGACGAATTTTGTACTTGAGCCTCAGGGTGGTACATGGTATAAACGAAGCAATGTAATTGACTAGCATGAGGGGCCTAATAAGCAAAGTAATAGAGCTAGGATTACAAAAATGAGAACTGCAAAAAAAGTTTCAGGCAGCCTTCTCAATAATATCATTATCTCTCTCTCACACACACGCTAATAATAACAATAATAATAATAATAATAATAACACAGAACTCTTAAAATTAGGACCCTTCAGCCCTGCCAACTGCTAATGCTGTTCTAGCCAGTTTCACAGAGAATTCACATTTGGGAGATGTATTAGAGGATTTGCACCTTTCTACCTCAGCTCCTTCCTTTTTTTACATAGAGATTTTACATTTGAAAGATTCGTGGCGGGTTTCGTACCGACCCTCATGCTGATTGGAGGGGCACGACAAACAATTGATGGGGCCCAGCCCCCTTTCCCACCATCATGGCTACGGGTCTGGGTGCTGATGATCTTTAATATACAGCAAGTCAGATAAATTCCCACTGGTGCAACATCAGTCTATAACAACCACCAAGAATCGGGTTGCATCCAACTGCTATTTATAGCATACCATGTGATACAAACAACCGTGATATAATATGTGAAATAACACAATAATTCTATTACTATAAGGCACAGGTGTCAAACTAGCGGCCCTCCAGATGTTATGGACTACAGTTCCCATCATCCCCTGCCAGGGGGTGATGGGAAGTGTAGTCCATAACATCTGGAGGGCCGTGAGTTTGACACCTGTGCTATAAGGATTCAAAAGAATATCAATGTTACAAGTCCTTCTCAAGGTAACAGTTTCAATAGCGCCGTGGTGGCGAACCTTTGGCACTCCAGATGTTATGGACTACAATTCCCATCAGCCCCTGCCAGCATGGCATCGGGAGTGTGCCGGGCTAACGTCGGCAGCCAGGGAGGAGGGAGGGAGGCGAAGAAGGAAGGAAGGAAGGAAGGAAGGAAGGAAGGAAGGAAGGAAGGAAGGAAGGAAGGAAGGAAGGAAGGAAGGAAGGAAGGAAGGAAGGAAGGAAGGAAGGAAGGAAGGAAGGAAGGAAGGAAGGATCTCCAAACTTCCAGAGGGTGGTTTTCCCTTCTTTCTCCTGAAATCTGCCATTTTCTTGGGGATCGCTCTTTTCTAACTCTTTGCCTTCCAAAGGAGCCCAGGCGCAAACCTCTTCACCAGGCTCCTCCACATGTCACCAGCTGTCATGCGACAGCACACCCAAAAAAATAAGAACTCTAATATGCAGTGTTAGTGCCACCAAAACTGCTCTCAAGCTTCCGACCATTTGTGACTGGCGTGGAGGTGGAGAATAAAAAGAGTACAAACAGCCTCTTTTAAGTGAACTGTAGCCATTCCGGGTTAAGCTTAAACTGCATCGCTATTACACACCTCCAAGGCACTGCGTCTAACCTCGCCAGCTTGTCCAGGGAAGTTTGGCTAACCTGCAAATGGATTGAAATGTCTGACAGTGAACTGGTTTAGACAAAAAATCAGTCAGATAAAACAATATTCCATGAAGCGGCGCGAACCTATTCCCAGAGGCTGCGTTCCAGGCCTGCATGTAGCAGCTGGAAGGATGGATTTCTGGCACAAGACACCAGAAGTAAAGCTGTTCATGTTTCTTTGCCCAGGTGTTGATGAATGACCAGATTGCCCATAATAGGCCAGGTCAAAAAATGAGTCACGTGGACACTGTAGTGTTGGCTTATAAATGCACAGTGTTGCTAATGTGAACCTGCCTGGCATGATGATAGCCATGTTTAGATATTTGAGGGGATGTCATGTTGGTGAGGGAGCAAGCTTGTTTTCTGCTGCTCCGAAGACTAGGACCAGGAGTAACGGGTTCAAGGTGAAGGAAAAGAGATTCCACCTAAACATCTTTCCCTCACAGCCCTTACCGGATTAATTGGTGATGTATTAAACTTTTCAGCCCCTTTAACTTCTGGGCGGCTTCTAGAATGCGTCCCATCCCCCCAAATAACATTGGGTTGTTTTTTAAGTGAGCTGTCTCCAAACCCCAGCTCCTTGCTCAAAGGGCAATAGAGAACATTTTGCAAAGGCCCCCAGGATAGGGGGGCCTTAAGAACATAAGAAAGAGCCTGCTGGATCAGACCAGAGTCCATCTAGTCCAGCACTCTGCTACTCGCAGTGGCCCACCAGGTGCCTTTGGGAGCTCACATGCAGGAGGTGAAAGCAATGGCTCTCTGCACTGCTGCTGCTCCTGAGCTAATCTTTGGTCTGCTAAGGCCTTTGCAATCTCAGATCAAGGAGGATCAAGATTGGTAGCCATAGTCCTGTCTGCAGGAGGTCCCAGCTTCAGAATCTTCTATAGAAGGATTTCAGGAAAGACCCTTCCTAGTTTTCTGCTGCTCCATGGACTAGAACCAGGAGTACTGGTGAAGGAAAAGAGATTCCACCTAAACATCAGGAAAAACTTCCTGACCATCAGGGCTGTTCGACAGTGGAATGCACTACCCCAGAGTGTGATGGAGTCTCCTTCTTCGAAGGTTTTTAAAGAGAGACTGGATGGCCATCTGTCAGGAGTGCTTTGATTGTGTGTTCCTGCATTGCAGGGGGTTGGACTTGAGGGCCCTTGGGGCCTCTTCCAACTCTATGACTCTATGGTCATATCCACACAGTGTGGCCACTTATCAGTCTGCACATCAGATGAGAGGCACACAGCAGCTGCACTGTCCTTGACATCCTGAATTAAGAACATAAGAAAGAACCTGCTGGATCAGACCAGAGTCCGTCTAGTCCAGCACTCTGCTACTCGCAGTGGCCCACCAGGTGCCTTTGGGAGGTCACCTGCAGGATGTGAAACCAACGGCCTTCTGTTGCTGCTGCTCCCAAAAACCTGGTTCTTTACCTTCTTCACCCCTCCCGCCTTCTATGGCAAACCCACACTTCTGCCCTCTGAAAGTACGTTGGTCCAAGGCGATACTCCTAGAGGAAAAGGTCACATGGCAGATGTAAAATAAGTTAAGAATAAGTCACTGCTGGATTTTGTGCTTTGGGTACATCTGGTGGACACGGCTGAAAACTGGAGGGCTTGTGAGAAACAAACAAAGCTCGGTCAGGTATTCTGTTATAATTTGCCTTGAAAAGTGTGTGCGGCGGGGGCGTGAACTGAATTTGGCAACCTGTCTAGGTTTATTTCATTCGAATTACTGGATTTGCGTCTCACATTTCCTAACACCAAAAGCAGTGAGGTTTTGTGAAAGCAATACATTCCTGCCCTCCAACAACAAGTCCTCCATCCCAGTGATGTGATAGGTTGTAGGATGTAAGAGGGTCAAGTTACATTGGATAAGTATAAAATATATTGGGGGATACACTTCTGAAAACAGTCATCTTTGCCCCATTTTCAAAGGGGCACCCCAGAAAAAGCTGGCTCCCTTTGTTAACGCCCTTACATATTTTTCCTCCGCGGATATTCTCTGTTCTGGTTTCTCTCTGTTGTCAGGAAGCAAAGCAGTTTTTGCTAGGCCAGTGTATGGTGAACCTTATTGGCACTGCGCTGGGTGCTAGAGGTGTGCACTTCTAGAGCCCTTCTGTGGGCACGCTGCGATCACAGAGTTCGGGTTTCCATGTAGGGAGAACGAAAATCACCTCTCAAGAATAACACACACACACAATAACAGACACACCAATAACATCTAGGGCTAGCCTCAGCTTCTGGAGTGCAAACCCCTCCCGTAATGGTCAAGTGATGGACACCCATGTAAGCGCTGTAACGGCTGTTTCCACCAAGCTTACCTCTGATTAATGCGCGGCTACAGAGCAAACTGTTTTTTTCTCTAAACTAAAACCTCAGTATTCAGGTTAAATTGCCGTCGTGTTGGCACTCCCTTTGCATAAAACAAGCGGGCTTTGGCTGCGTACCCAATTTGGGCACCTCGGTCTCGGTAAAGATTCGCCATCATCTGGCAGCCTAGGCCCTGAAGCAACATGCTTAGATTTATATACTGAGGCAATTCTTGCTTTGCCTTTCGACACCAACAACATGGATACCAAAGAGAAACACTTTAGAATACACAGATTAATACGCTGATTTCACCAGACGTCACTCGTGCTTTTATTCTGAAGCCTAGAAAGTTCTAGAAGGACTAGAAAGTTCCCCCCATCAAAAAAAGATGTGTCAGGACTCCAAATTCTGCACCCACAACTGAATCTCCGGTTTGTCTCTATTTGTGCAGAGCCCGTGGAATATGTGCATGTGTTGTTGGCACGCTGGAAAGATTGCATGAGGTGATTAGAGGGAGAGAGAATTTGTTTTTCATTTTTCCGACACTTTTGGAAACCCGAACGAACGCCATCTGTTGATTTCGGGTGGTTGAAGATCTGGAAACGTAGCTGCTAAGTTGTTAGGGTTGGCGTTTTGTCGAAAGTCGGGCGGAATTTAGGAGAGACGGATGCCCGTACCGGAGCCGCTTAACTCCTATCCGTTTCCTGCTTCCAAAACGAGAAATGCTGAAATCGTACCTTTTTCCAAAGTTAACTCAAAGAGGCGCTCGGCTGACATCACCAGGAAAGCGTCGGCCACTCGAGGGCTCTGAGCGGCTTTTCCTCATTGGCTGATGATGATGTCACACCCGTGTCAACAGAAGGTACAAGGTGCGTTGGTTTTCATTGGCCAGCCATGATGTCATGACCCCCCCCTTTTTTTTTTTGGTCTGACCTCTCCCATTATTCACCAGGCCCAAGATGGGTTTACATTCTGGGGGTACCTCATCCATCTTCGGAGGTGATGAAAGCAGGCTAGAGTGGTATAATCGGCCAGGAATGTAAATGGGCTGCTGTTTCAATGACCATCTGTTTGATCGCTAATAACGGCTCCTTGCGCCATCGTGGCATCAAGCAGCTGGGCTTCTACCCTTCCCTGCCTTGGGTCCTCAGCAAGCCGCCTCTTCCCGCGTAAGTACCAACCAGTTGGGAAGTCATATGTGGGCCCTCCCAAGCTCATGGATCACCCCAGCTACCTATGTTCAAAGCAAACACCCCGTTCTGGACTGGACACCTCAAACAGATGCAGAGCCCGGGTCATGGGGTAGGGGATTTCAGCTTTATTCTCGAAGCTATTTTAGGCGCGGCTCTTTGTGTCCTTTCCTATCTGGCCACCGAAGTTTCAGAGGGTAGCCAAGTTGGGCTGCAGCTCGAACCGGCCAGATTCCGAAGTCCAGTAGCCGCTTAGGAGACCAAATGATATTTTTTTTTTCAAGGTAAGGAGCAGAGGTGGGATCCAGCAGGTTCTCACAGGTTCCCCGGAGGAGTAGGTTACTAATGATTGCGTGTAAAAGCCGAGAGGGGGGGGGTTACTAATGGGTGATTTGGCCACGCGATTTTTTTTGGCCTTAGTGATTCGCCTCCTCTCAGCAGTAGCGCCAGCAGGAATCCTTGAAGCAGTCTCAGCAGGAGGTGCACTGGCGGCATGGCAGCTCATGGCGCCTTCAAGCGTACAGCATTCTCGTTTCCCCGCCTTCCATGATCACAGCTGCCAAGGCCCCTGCCACAGCCCCACCCAGGAACGCCACTGAATGCCCTCCGCCACGCTTCTGTCAGGCCACTTCCAGCCCCATTACTGGCTTTACGCCACAGTTTGAATCCCACCACCATGGGAACCTGTTACTAAAATTTTTGGATCCCACCACTGAGTATGAGGCTTGAGCCAGAGTCAAACTCCCCGCCATCAGATTACAAACCTTAAGAGCTACTTGTGAAAAACAGTGCTGGGCTAAACAGAATTTACACTTGGTTGTTGTGGGCTAACAATTTTACAGTGCTGGGCTAAACCAGGAATCTCTATACTCTGGTTGCTGTGGGTTTTCTCCCCAAGGCTGTGCGGGCCGGCGGGTCTGGTAGGTCTTGTTCCTAACGTTTTGCCTGCAGCTGGCTGGCATCTGCCAGACCATGGCCCCACAGCCCGGAAAACCCACAACAATCAGTTGAATCCAGCCGCGAAAGCCTTCAGCAATACACAGAATTTACACCCTTCTCTCCACTAAAGACGGTGGACTTAGAAGGGTATGTATGACTTCCTTTAGGATTGCGCGTTGCAAGTTGCTACCTGAGCTGGAGACCACAAGCCGACTGTCCTCTTTGAGGCTTCGTCAACCCTTTAACCACCTATCCTGGGAAGAATGGGGTTATGATGGTAAAGGGGTTGCCGCGTTAATCTGTAGCAGCAAAATAAAACAAAGGTTCAGGATTACTTTAAAGGAACAGTGTTTATTTCAGCTTTCCTTCTCAGCTTTGGTCATCTAGGGCAGTGGTGGCGAACCTATGGCACAGGTGCCAGAGGTGGCACTCAGAGCCCTCTCTGTGGGCACGCGCAAACAGAGTGTGTCCCCCCCCCCCCCCCCACATCTAGGCTGGCCAGGGCCGCTGGGCTCGATTATTAGCATTAAACCTAAACCCAAGTTTTGGGGAAGCAGCATAGGTAACCCTGTTAAGCGCTGTTAAACCCCACTGATTATCATGCAAAGATTTATCTTAAACCTTTGTATTTGTATACCTTTTATCTTAAACCTTGTATTTGTATACCTTTTATCTCAGGTTTTTTTATTGTGTTATGATTATTGTTATGCCAAATAAAGGCTTATTATTATTATCATGCAAAGAACAAAAGCACAATCCTTTACCTGGGAGTAAGCTCGGTTGCTGGCCATGGGGCTTGCTTCTGAGTAAACCCTCCTAGGGTTGTGGGATCTCACCCTGCTGGAAGAGAGATGCACAGTTGCTTCGTAAAAGCAAGCCACCAACTACCACCTCAAGCTTACTCCCCTGAGTAACGCATCGCCTCTTGAGCCAACCGTTTTTTTTTCTAAACTAAAAACCTCAGTATTCAGGGTAAGGTTAAAATCGCCGCGGTTGGCACTTTGCAATAAATAAGTAGGTTTTGGGTTGCAATTTGGGCACTCGGTCTCAAAAAGGTTCGCCATCACTGATCTATGGGCACTGCTCTGCCCTTCCCAGTACCCTTGAATTTTCCGTCCATGTGGTCTCCCAAATTTCATTTCTCTATTTCAACTTACCTCCATCAGCAAAGAGGGACTCCCTACCAGGAAAAAAAAAAACTAAGAGGCCTCACTAATGCAGGCTTTTAAGCTTAGGAACACAACAGTATCAAGCAGGAGAAGTGGGACGTGACAGAGGTTTAGGGAATGATGAATGGAGCGTGCAAATTCTCTCTCTCTCCGGCAGTGCTAACTGCCGAGCCGATCAAGGTGGCTGGCGAAAAGTAAAAGAAGGCATTTCTGAAACTGGCTCCTGGAACTCACGGCCACAAGACGCGCCGACGACCCCAAGGTTTGAAACAAGACTGGAAAATGCAGGAGAGGTAGGTTCTAGTGTTGGCTATGAGCTGCAAAGGTGAAACTCGGTTTGAGCGAGGAAATGAAAAATACTCTTGAACAATGAGAGGTGCAACTAGGAATGGGCAAGCATCGGGAAAGTGCTATAGAGAGTGTCTTAACCTACTGCATCTGTGTATGGTTCTCCAGTTGCACAGTGGCAGATAGGAAGGCGCCTCTCCAAAGGGTGAGTCACTACTGCACAAAGTGATTATCGGCTGCCCTCTCTCTCCTCTCCTCCTTGGAAGAACTCCTCTATAATTCCCTAAGCCTAAAAAAAGCCTCCAAAAAATATTCTGAGGGGACCCTGCCTCATCCAGCACACTCTTCTTTGAACTGTCGCTCATCCGGCAGACAAGTATCAACACAGGTCTTATCAAAACTAGGGACAAAGAGGTTTAGGAGACAGCTTCTACTCTAGAGCCTGTGGCTAGGCTGAACTCCGCTGCTTCGCGGTTGGGATGTGTTTGGGGCTGTGTAGGGATGGATGGAGGAAGGAAAATGAGGGATGACATGTATGAGTCTCGAAATGGTGTGCATCGAGGAATGCTGCTGTGTGGGAACATTTCGCCAGGCAGTAATAATTGACAATAAAATGCTTATGCTTATGCAAAAGCAGTGAGGTTCACCAGCTATTAACAAGCAAGAGGCCTTCACAGTTGGGTTTTGTTTCAATTCCTCTATGATACCCTTTTTGATGCCATCGTAAGGCTACCATCAAAGTTGGCACTTCTTCTGAGTTTCAAAGGCTTCTCGGTCCCTCGTGAACATTTTCTTGGGGAGTCACACTCACACCTCTTTGTGTCATGGAAGGGGGGATCCAACTTCTTTTCCTTCTTAAACCAGTATGTCAATCCCTCAGATGTTTTGAGCTTAATTCCCCGATCTTAATACTTCCTTTGGAAGTAAAATGCCATCGGAAGAAACGGGGCTTTTGTCGGCATTGCTGTGCCTAAAACTGGGTTATTGCTTGGACTCCGTGGAGCGGGTTTTTGGGGGTGGAAAAACATCTGTGCCCCCAACCTCAAACCTGACCGGTTCCTGTCCTTTTACAGCTGATTCATCCTGCCTTATGAAAATTTAACTGCCTTTCCCCGCCGTCCTTTTAACAATGTCTTCATTAATTTTTATGTCCGGCTGAGCAAAAGCCATTAACCTTAACTGAACAGGGCTGAATCCCTTGGGCGTTGACGGCTGCAGCAAACCCCACGGGAAGAGGAGAGAAAGGGAAAGCCAGTGATTTAGACTTGGAGGTGATGCCGGATTTTTACACACGAGGCATGTATTTTTTCTTGAATTAATTGTACTTGGTTCTTACTCCATGAAAGCTTTGTATTTTAACGCGGTTGCGCCGCGGCGATATAAGCGCGGCGCGGCGCCAGCCATCGAAGCCCCACAGATGACTTTACGGGGTAGATCCCGTGAGGGATTTTAAGGCAAGGGGACTCTCTCAGAGGTGGTTTACGTTGCCACTCGCCTCCATTACATGAGCTGCTGAGTAGTTCTCTAAGGGGAACTATGACAAGCCCAAGGCTCACCCAGCAGGCTTCTCTCTATGTGAGTAGGGAGCTTGTGAAATCATAACGTCGGCCCTCCAGATTAGAATCATCCATTCTTAACCACTACTACACCATGCTGGCTCTCGTGTGAAAAATTAGTGGGCAAGAATTACCTGCACTTCAAAGAGCCTGGAGGAAAGAGGAGTGCCTAGAACAGGGCCTCATGCATAGACACATCAGGAATCATGGAATGACCCAATTCTGTGACAATATAACCCCCTAATCTGGAGGAACTGGGTTTGATTCCCCGCTCTGCCACTTGAACTGTGGAGGCTTATCTGGGGAATTCAGATTAGCCTGTGCACTCCCACACACGCCAGCTGGGTGACCTTGGGCTAGTCACAGTTCTTCTGAGTTCCTCCTTTCAGCTCCCAACTCTACTGCCGGGTGTTTGTTGTGAGAGGGGAAGAGAGAGGAGTTTGTAAGCCCCTTTGAGTCTCCTTAAAGGAGAGAAAGGGGGGATATAAATCCAAACCCTTCTTCTTCTTCTTTACAGCAGAGGGTCACTGGAAGTATTCATATTCAGAGCAAGGACTCTTACAGAGAAGTATTCATATTCAGAGCAAGGACTCTTACAGAGACACAATGGCTGGCCGGCCTTACTTTTGGCTGGCAGACAGCTTTCATCCCTTCCTCCTTTTTTTGCAGCAATGGCTACAGTTCCCTTGCAACTTGGGAGCTATTTATTCATTCGATGCTTAGCCCACCATGCCTCCTTAGAGCGGACAGCGACGAAGATGGCTGCGTTTTACGCTCACAACGACTTTGTGAGGGAGGCACAGAGAGACTGGCTGAAAGGCTGAGTTCATGGCTACACCAGCCTGCATACTGTGGGAGGGCATACATTGGACTTCTGGTTATAGCCACCTCTGTTCTCTCTCCCTGCAAGCCCACTAGTGACGTTTCTCCACCACAAGATGCCAGATTTGACTTTAGAGATGAACAAGATTTCAGGGGGTATAAGCTGTCAAGAGTTAAAGCTGGCTTCATCAGCCGGAAGTTGGAAAGGAAATCTCTAAGGCCTTATATCCCAAGCAGAAGATGGCAGGATTTTGTAAAGCACACATTCAAGCATTGTAGCTTTTTCTCTCCTTCTTTACAACATCCCTCCTACCTCCCGACCGGGATATAAAGACTCCATAAGATTCTTCCTATTCCGTTTCTCCATATTCTGATCTGATTAAGGGAACTCCTAACCCTCAAACTGCCTTCAAACCTCTGAAAAGCGTGTTGGGTGTCTAAGGTGCTACTAGGCTCAAATCTAGCAGACCTCAGGCAGTAGAACCGAAGTGGCAGCAAAGCAATGAGAAAATCGAGGATTCGATCCGAATCGACGACGAGTTTGTTAGATATCTATGATCGAAATTTTATTAGTTTGTCGATTCGATTTTATCGAATCCTGAACGATGATCGATCGATCGATATTGATCGATCGATATCGATCGATCGATGCCGATCGATCGACGATTCGATCGATTGTCGATTGATCGATTGATCGATCGATCGATGCCGATCGATCGATCGATCGACGAATTGATCGATTGCCGATATTGATCGATTGATCGATCGATTCTTTGATCGATCGATCGATCGATTCGATCGATCGATCGACGCCGATCGATCGATCGATCGATTATCGATCGATCGATCGATTCGGATCGATCGATGATTCGAATCGACGCTGATCGATCGATCGCGACGATCGATCGATTGATCGATCGATTTGATTATCGACGATCGATTGATCGATCGACGCCGACGATTCGATCGATATTGATCGATCGATGCCGATCGATGACGATCGATTCGATCGATAGCCGATATCGATCGATAGCGCTGATCGATGCCGATCGATCGATGACGACGATATCGATAGCCGATCGAGAGCCGATCGATCGATTCGATCGATATCGATCGATCGATCGATTCGATCGATCGACGCTGATCGACGCCGATCGACGATCGACGCTGATCGATCGACGCCGATCGATCGACGCCGATCGACGCCGACGACGCCGATCGACGATCGATCGACGCTGATCGATCGATCGATCGCGCTGATCGATCGATTGATCGATCGATCGATCGCTCTATCGATCGATCGATCGATCGATCGATCGATCGATCGATCGACGCCGAATGACGCGCTGATCGATCGACGCTGATCGATCGATAGCTGATCGATCGATTCGGATCGATCGATCGACGCCGAACGACGCGCCGATCGATCGATATCTTTAACGATTGATCGATTGTTGATCGATTCTTTGATCGACGACGATCGACGCCGATCGACGATTTAACGATATTATCGATCGATGACGATCGATTTAACGACGCCGATCGATGCCGATCGATACTGACGATTGTTGATCGATCGATGCCAGATCGATCGATTGACGATCGATATCGACGATTGTTTCGATTGTTTTTCGATCGATTGATCGACGATCTTCGATCGACGATCGATCGATCGATCGACGGATCGATCGACGATTCGACGATTCGATCGATTCGCCGATCGACGATTTAACGACGATCGATTCGACGACGATTCGACGATCGACTGATCGACGATTCGATCGACGATCGACCGAACGATTCGACGAACGATTCGATCCATCCGATTGTTCGACGATCGATCGACGACGATTCAGAACGACCGATCCGATCGACTTAACGACCGGACGATTACCGATCCATCCGATCCTGACGACGATCGATTTATCTGATCCTTCGATCGATCCGAATCCATCCGACGATTGTTTTTCCGATCCATCCGATTTTAACGACGACTTTCCGATCATCGACGATGAAATTTTTCCGACGACGATCCTTCCTTTTCGACGATCCGACGATCCAGATCCTTCCATCCATCCATCGTTCCTTCCATCCACCGGATCCATCCATTTCCTTTTATCCATCCATTCATCCATCCTTCCATCCATCCATCCTCCATCCTTCCATCCATTGTTCCATCCATCCATCCATCCATCCATCCATCCATCCATCCATCCATCCATCCCTTCCGCTGTCGTTAGTCTGGCGCGCTCCCGACGTCGCCGCCCGTCCGCCCCTCTTCCTCCTCCCTCCCCTTGCCGCCGTCGTCCTCCCCGCCGTCCCCGTACGCGCCTTGCTCCTGGCTGTCCGCTGGCCTTTACTGCGCCTCCGCCGCCCACCGACCCCGCTTAACTCCGTCTCCACCCCGCTGCGGCACCGGTCTTTGCTGTCGCCTGCGCATTGTTGCACTGCCGGCGCCTCGGCCCGTAGCAATCAGCTGCGCATCATGCGGCCCCTTCTCCAACCGCTCCCCCTCCAGGAGGGGCTGGGACGAACCGGGCGTCCATCTCCCCGGCCTCGAGAGAAAAATAACCCCATTTTGTGTATCGGCCGGTTTTGCAGCTCACTTTGCAAAGTCTGGTTGTGCCCTGGTTCGTACCATGGCCCTTGTTCCGCCCGTTGGCCCTGATGCAAAGTCCCCGCCGGATGTTCCCTTGCACTCCACTTCCTCGCTTTGCCGGTGCCTGTCCCCCTGCCGCCGCCGCTGCCTTCCTATCGGCCTGACGCCGGGAGCCACTCCAGCACTTCCGATTTGCATTGTGACGCTTGCAGCTGCACATGCGGGTGCGCGCGCGCGGGAGCGTGCAAGAAAGCTGCAACGGTTTGGGTGCCCTCTTGTAGCAGTATGAGTTAAGCACACAACACATCAAGATGAGTTCTGTGGCTAAGCAGGAGACGCATTCATCTCCAAAGGGCGCCCCCTCCCTCTTGTTAAACGGTGCGCAATCTTTTCCAGGATTTGACATCCAGAGAGGGGGTGGGTGTGTTTCTTTTAAGATGCAAATATGTCCGTTCGCTGTGATACCATTAAAGTGGGGAGGGCTCTTTCCCCAAGTATAGGCCATTCCGCACTGCTTCGCTGGATCCAAGACCCGGATATTTATTATCTATTTATAGCCGGAGTCGGAGCTCGCCTTTCTTACCCGCCCAGATCCTGAGGCTTCTGCCTTCCTTGTGACATGCTGGGGTGTCCCTGGGAGAAGTAGTTGTGAATTTCCTGCGTTGCGCAGGGGGTTGGACTAGATGACCCTCGATGTCCCTTCCGGCTTGAGGTTCCTATATTTCCGCGCATAGTGAGTCAGTATGGCTACCAAAACGGGACAAGCAATAAATTACTCATTAGGATATTAGATGTCGGGAACCACTGGAAAGAAACAGAAGCTTAGCACAAGCAGCAGTGGCGTAGTGGCTAAGAGCAGTGGCTAAGAGCAGGTGCAGTCTGATCTGGAGGAACTGGGTTTGATTCCCAGCTCTGCCGCTTGAGTTGTGGAGGCTTATCTGGGGAATTCAGATTAGCCTGTGCACTCCCACACATGCCAGCTGGGTGACCTTGGGCTAGTCACAGCTTCTCGGAGCTCTCTCAGCCCCACCTACCTGACAGGGTGTTTGTTGTGAGGGGGGAAGGGCAAGCAGATTGTAAGCCCCTTGGAGTCTCCTACAGGAGAGAAAGGGGGGGATATAAATCCAAACTCTTCTTCTTCTTCATAAATGTTGACGTGAGATGTGAAGCAGTACAAAAACTACATAATAGGATCCCACCTACAAGACTCTGTAAACACCTGTAAGGACCACAAGTCCCAGTCATTTATCCAAGTAAGTTTGTGAAATCGTTTGTTCTGTACTGTCTTGTACAAGCACCAATTACTGACCCATGGATGACATCACATCCCAACGTTTACTAGGCAGACTATGTTGTCAGGGTGGTTTGCCACCGCCTTTGCCCCCAGCAAGCTGGGTCCGCATTTTACCAACCTCGGAAGGACGGAAGGCTGACCTGAAACCGGCTTCTGCCGGGATCAAACACAGGTTGTGAACAGAACTTTGACTGTGGTACCTCAACTTACCACTCCACGCCGCGGGACTATCTTATTAGCTGTGCCAAAAAGCCCTCTTGGATAGTTCCGTTTTTCATCATTTGCGGAAGGCCAGAAGAGTAGATTTTTTTTCCTGACCTCCTCGGGCCGGCCCTTCCACACCGCCACGTGTACGGGTAGTTGTTGATTTTGCTCTTTGGCAGTTGGCACCTGCAGAAACCCCTGTTGACATGGGCTCATTCCGCACATGCAGAATAATGCACTTTCAAACTGCTTTCAGTGCTCTTTGAAGCTGTGCAGAATGGCAAAATCCACTTGCAAACAGGTGTGAAAGTGGTTTGAAAACGCATTATTTTGCGTGTGCGGAAGGGGCCATGGAGTTGTCACAGCAGAGAATAGCAAAAGAGGCGGTCCCCTAAATATGAGGGGCCAAAGCTGTGAAGGGCTTCATATCAGATAGCTAGCCAGTGTCTTCAACTGAGCTCAGGAACGAATGGACAACCAATGGAGAATGGGAATAATATGCGTGCTCCATCTAGGTCAGGGGTGTCCAACTCTGGTACTTCAGATGTTCATGGACTACAATTTCCATCAGCCCCTGCTGGCATGGCCACTTGTAGTCCATGAACCTCTGAAGTATCTATCTATCTATCTATCTCTCTCTCTCTCTCTCTCTCTCTATCTCTCTATCTCTATATCTATCTCTATATCTATCTATATCTTTATCTATCTATATCTATATATCTATATCTATATATAGATATCTATATATCTATATCTATCTATATCTATCTATATCTATATCTATATATAGATATCTATCTATCTATCTATCTATCTATATCTATATCTCTATATCTATCTATCTCTATCTATCTATATATAGATATAGATATAGATATTTGCTTTAGCATGACAGCAGGAAAAAGTTATTGTGACATTACTAAATGAGTTGTCATTTGGCTGGTTACCTATGATGAGTGGAGGATTGCCTCCAGGTGACAGGTGTTTGTCACATCGAAAAGATTGCATTTCTGCTGCTAACATGCTGTTAAGTGGGCTGTTGTGCTCCAGACTCAGCTAGGTTTATTCACAAGGTAGTGTTAGTGTCTCAACTGATTCTGACGTCCTCAGCCATGCCTTTGGTTTGGCCCTAAGAATTAGCTCGTTCTTATTTTATCAAGCACTGTTATGGAATTGTGAAATCTGGGAGACTGACAGGAAGAAAATAGATTCCTTGAAAATGTTGTGTTGGAAGAAACTGTTACAGATGCCATGCGCTACCAGGAAAAAAAAATGGGTTCTAGATCAAATGAAGCCTGAATTATCCCTAAAAGAAGAAGAGTTTGGATTTATATCCCAAGTTTATCTCCTGCGAGGAGTCTCAACGTGACTTACAAACTCCTTCTCTTCCTCTCCCTACACCTGGCGGGGGACTGAGAGAGTTTCTGAGAAAACTGTACCTAGCTCAGTGTCACCCAGCAGTCTTGGTGTGTAGGAGCGGGGAAACAAATCCAGCTCGCCATATAAGAGTCCGCAGGAGTGGAGAATCAAACCCGGTTCTCCAGATTAGTCCACCACTCTTAACCACTACGCTATGCTGACTCTAAAACGACTCAACTGAGGTTGTTGTACTTTGGTCTCATAATGAGAAAACACGAGAGTCACTGGAAATACAATGAATCTAGGGAAAGTTGAAGGAAGCAGCAAAAGGATAAGAGGAAGACCCAGTGTGAAATGGATAGACTCCTAAAAAAAAAGTGTTAATAGTCAAACTGCGGTGTTTCCCTCAGATGTTGTGGATTATGTTTCCTATCATCCCCTGCCAGCATGATGCTGGCAGGGGATGATGGGAACTGTTGTCCATAACATCTGGAGGGCCGCGAGTTTGACACCTATGCTATAAAGCAGTGGTGGCGAACCTATGGCACGGGTGTGATAATAGTGATAATAGTGTATATGATAATTGTCATGTGATAATCTATTATCGTCATGTGATAATAGTGTAATAATAATAAGCTATTATCATCATGTGATAATAGTGTAATAATAATAAACTATTATTGTCATGGAATAATAGTAATAATAATAAACTAGTAATAATAGTAATAATAATAAACTATTATCGTCATGTGATAATAGTGTAATTATTTCAGGGAGATTATTAGCATTAAACCTAAGACCTAGTTTTGGGGAAGCAGTGTAGGTAACCCTGTTAAGTAATGTTAAATCCTACTGATTTTCATGGGAAGAATGAAAGCATGATCTTTTACCTGGGAGTAAGCTCAGTTGCTGGCAATGGGATTTGCTTCTGAGTAAACCCTCCTAGGGTCGTGATTCACCCATTTGAAGCCTTGCACAGTTGCTTCAAAGCAAAGCAAAACCACCAAGCTTACTCCTGAGTAACACACTTTAGAGCCAACCGCTGTGGTTTCTATACTAAACCTCAGTATTCACAGGCTAAATTCGTCAGTGGTATTTGGCACTTCTTATGATAAATAAGTGGGTTTCGGGTTGCAGTTTGGGCACTCAGTCTCAAAAAGGTTCGCCATCACTGCTATAAAGGAAGCATGACTTAATGACAACATTTTGGAAGACGTTGATTCATAGGGTCGCCATGAGTCGAAAGCAACTTGACGGGTACTTAACACACACACATAGTCTCATGAAATCTGGGAGGTGAGAGAAGGTCTCTTTTCCTGCCCATACTTGGTAACGGACTTTGTAAGGAAACTGTTTGCACGGAGAGTCCATTTATACTTGATACATGTTGATCCGAAAGACAGCTCAAGCGTGAATTGTTTGGGGTTCAGCAATAAGTATAGTGATAATGTTTTTAAAGACTAGATCCCCCCCCCCCCCTCGTCACAGACACGCATTCCCATGTTGGGGTATTTTGTTCCCAGATTTGTGTACCAAGCAGTCCGAATTTCTGGAAGTCATAGGGAAGGTGTTTCTAGTGTCTTGTATGCCCTTCAGCTGCCCGGTAGAACCGGCCAGAACCGTGTTTGTCCCCGGAGCAGATGTCCTCGATCTTGGAATGTCCCCGATCTTGTAAGTTCCTAGAGCAGATGTCCCCCATCTTGTGGGCGTAATTTCTTCTAAATCCTAACATACAGGTTGCTTAAACGAGCCAACATGGGAGGCAGAGCACACGCAATTACGCGGGATCCTACAAACGCAGGGGACAAGGGGTACCCTTTAAAAATACATGAGGTCAGAGGAGCATCAGAAAGAGAGGATGAAATTGTGATGGCAGCTATCACCAAAGTAACATTGCCCATAAGGACTAAGTTGGGGACACTGCCGAGGCAAGCTTTTCCATAGGAATCAATGTGAATCCAATTAACTGGCCCTAGAGCACCTTAAAAATATACCTAAAACACATATTTTAAGGTGAATAAACATAGTGTTTAATGCTGAAAACAGATGAACAATCACTCACACTAGGACCAGCTTCAGAGCCTGTGGGACCACCGTAGTAAGCCTCTTTAAGATTTGTCTGAGGGAAATATAGGGGTAAGACGTTGTCATGAAACAGAGGATTAACGGTAACATGGCCTGCAACAGCTTTGTCCGGTGATTTTTTTCTCCACAAACTCCTGCCCCTACTGCAAATCGATGAAAACCGAGGGTAAATCGGGATGAAAACCGAGGACAATTTTTCACTGAAAATATCGATGCAAACCGAAACCAATGAAAACCGAGGTTCCACTGTTTGTGATTCTCTGATAGCAACAATATTATCATCTGACAGTGGATCTGGCAGATGTCATCCCTAATGCAGGCTCCTTACGAGCTGAAGTATAGGAAATGCACCTGTGGCCCCCTAGTCTTAATTTCTACCTCCTTTTCCTTTCCCTCCCTCCTCCTAGGATGCGGTTCTCAATGCCTGTTATCGGGGCTGCCGGCTGTTTTCCATCTGTCATTTTGTGGATCCTGCAGCCGAGCTGAATGCAACCAGAGCTGAGTGCGAATCAGGTAAGGTATCCTCCTCTCCCCAGCTCCCATTCAGTTACAGTTACATGATCCGGAGCCTGTCTACCTTGCAAGGGTGCCGTTTTTGGCTTTCTGTGACAGATGGTGAAGGAGAGTGCAAAGTTCAGGAACAGATATAGCAGACACCTTCCCCAGTACCACAGAACTCTTTCGGGGGTTTTATGACAATTGCTTTGTATGTTTGGAATTGTTGGGGGGAAAGGTACCTTCTTTTTAAATAAAATAAGGAGGCAACACGTTGGTCTCTGGTCCCATCTCTCCATCCATCCATTTTTATGCTGCCTTTCCTCAAAGATACTTAGAACATCCTGCCCAGTTGACTCCTCTTCAGTTTTGCTGTCATAACAACAACCCTGTGATGTAGGTTAATCTAAAAGTACAGTAGCTATAGAAGAAGAGTTTGGATTTATATCCCCTTTCTTTCCTGTAGGGAGACTCAAGGCTGACAATCTCCCTCTGCCCCTTCTGCAACAAACCTTACCCTGTCAAGGAAAGGTGTGGGGCTAGAGAGCCCAAGAAGCTGTGACTAGCCCAAGGTCACCCATTGGCTGGTGTTGGGAGTGTACAGGACCTAATCTGAATCCCCCAGATGAAGCCTCCACAGCTCAAGCTGCAGAGCAGGGAATCAAACCCGTTCTCCAGATCAGAGTGCACCTTGCTCTTAGCCAACTGCTTACTTAGCCACCGGCGCCCAGTCAACCAGTGAGCACTGTGACAAGGTGGGGATTTTGAACCCAGTTCCAAAACATGGTTGGATTTAGAAGATAAGGCTCTCTGAACGATGGAGGTAAAAGTTCCATGTAGTCTGGCATTCTGACACCCAGCAGCCCGCTCAGGACAGACACAAACTTTCTCTGCTATCTATGCCAGATTCTGGTATCTCAAAGGTAGACTCCCTTTGGACATGGGAGTTCTATCTAGCTCTAAGAGACGCTGATAGACCCATCTAAGAATTTGACTTGCTGTTTTGTTCTGCATGTTGTGGTGGCCAGGTAGGCCATGACAACAGCGACCTTCCTCTGGCTGAATTTTCCCAGCACCCTTTATTCAATCGTGGACTACTGTTGAACATGGAGGTTCCCTTTAAAAGAATAGTTGTAGCTATAATCTCTCAATAGGCCTGTCTGACTCCACACATGCAAGTAATGTTATAAACAGCACACAATCTAAGCATTGTCTTGCTGGATTGAACAGAAAGGTCTATTTTCATGGGTCTGCAACCTGCGGCTCTCCTGATGTTCATAGACTACAAATCCCATCAGCCCCTGCCAGCATAGCCAATTGGCCATGCTGGCAGGGGCTGATGGCAATTGTGGTCCATGAACTTCTGGAGAGCCGCAGGTTGCAGACCCCTGCTTTACATCCTCTTTCCAACACTGGCCAGTCAGTTTTCCTTATGAAACTCATAAGGAGCTCATCTACGGAACACTCTTCCTGTATTGTTTTTCTGTAGCATCTGGTATCCTGGGGCAGACTGTCTCTGGCCACAGAAGCTCCATTTTGCTGTCACGGCTCATTTCTGTTCGTAGATTTCTCAGTGTGAAAGGTTCTGCTGGATCACACCAAAGCTCCGTCGAAGCCCAAGATCCTGTTTCCAGGCCGTGATCTTCCCTCCCTAATTATTCCCAACTAGCATTAAGAGGCAGACTGCCACTGAACCTGGAAGTTCTCTTTTAAAGAACTATGGCCAATAGCGATTGGTTGGTCTGGCCTTTGGATGGGAAGGTTTTGGAGGTCAGATGGAGGCTTTTGCGCTGCAGACGGGAAACTGACTTCTGGCAGGTCATTGGCCGGTCAGAACCTGCAAGAATTGAGAGAGGAATTATTGATTTAAGAACATAAGAACTAGCCTGCTGGATCAGACCAGAGTCCATCTAGTCCAGCACTCTGCTGCTCACAGTGGCCCACCAGGTGCCTTTGGGAGCTCACATGCAGGAGGTGAAAGCAATGGCCTGCTGCTGCTGCTCCTGAGCATCTGGTCTGCTAAGGCATTTGCAATCTCAGATCAATTTGCTGAGGTGGTGCAGGATCAGAGAGGATGAAGAAAGCAGCTGCAATCAGGGTGGGAGGAGGCCAAAGAACCAAGGGGGGCCCTTTGTTTTTGTATTGTCGAAGGCTTTCACAGCCAGACTACTGGTATTAGGGCCATGGTTTAGCATTCTCCTGACGTCTTCGTCAGGAATATCGATAGTTGAAAGTGCAGTGGAGCACCGTGAGCAAGGTCAGGGCATCTGAGGGCCTGGCAGCAGAGTAATCGAATGAAGTGTAGCATGTGAGTGGAGATAGCAAGGTCAGGATTCTAAGGAAGTAGCCTGGTTTGGGTCTTGAGCCCGTACTTATTGCCCATAGTCATCTCTGGTGTCTCTTGGGGCCGATTAGGACACAGGGATGACTATAGACAATAAACAATCAAAGGGAACAAAGGCCAGGCTACTTCTATTCAGATGCCCATACCTATTGACCTTGCTATCTCCATGGTCACATGCTACACTTCATTGTTACTCTCTTGCCTGGCCACTCCTATTCAGATGCCCTCACCTATTGACCTTTACTCACAGATATATATACTCCACTTGCTCTCCTTTCCAACTATCAGATCCTCTGAAGATGCCAGCCACAGATGCAGGCGAAACATCAGGAGAGAATGCTGCTAGAACACGGCCCTACAGCCCGGAAACCACACAGCACCCCTTTGTTTTTTGTTTGTCGTTGCTTTCAAAGAAGCAGTTTTTGACTTTGCGCCCTGAGAAGCTCTGCACAGGCTTGCCCCGATTTTCTGGAACAAAACTGGAAGATCTCATTGTCTCCCTCCCTCCCTCCCCCCCCCCCCCACACACACATTCCCCCTTCCCATTTGCAGCCTGCCTGGAGGCTTATTCCGGAGGAGCGGAGCAGTTTGGCTGTATGACTGGATGCAGGACGCAGCTGCCAGAGATGGAGAGCCGAGCGGAAAAGGTAACCGCTAAAATCTGTTCCAGGGGCTCAGACTGAGGTGGGGAACTCTGTTATCAGCAGGCAGTTTTTACCTGGTAGAAGAGAGTTTCCGGGATTCCGGGATGTTTTAGCACACACATATACTGTGCCTTGCAGTTTTTTATGATGACTTGGTGTTGAAGGAATTGCATTCTAGACATGTTTGGGAGTGCTCTTGCCATCACTGACAGCAGCTGCACAAAACCTAACTGTTGTACTTTTCTCAAGTTGGGATGCTTGGTCCCCGCCACTTAATACCCCTCTGTTGCGAGGACGAGGAGACCCCAGCTGTTCATTACTTATCAGTTTCCCCATCGGCTACCAACATGGCCAATTGGCCGTGCTGGCAGGGGCTGATGGGAATTGTAGTTCATGAACATCTGGAGTGCCATAGGTTCACCAACTTTGCTCTACCTTGTCTCCTGTGATCAGCAAGGTCTCTCCAAGGTCTCAGGCAAAAGAAGATCTCATTGAAGACTGCTCCGTAAAATCCTTATAGTCAGGATACTAAAGGCTATGCAGGGGTTTTCTGGATGTATACCAGATGTTCCCCAGATGTTTTCAAGCCCTTTTCTGCATTCATAAGGGCTAGTTATATGTCGTTGGGTCAGTCCTCCAGTTATTACATGGCTTGTGTTACTATTCTGGGCCCGCTACACCACTCCCGCCCATAAAACTTTGCAGTAGTGGCCAGAGGTGTGAAGCTCTGCCAAAGTTTTCTCTCTAAGCAACGTACTCTAATTTTCTACTCCTGCCCAGCTCAGTTAACGTGGCAGCCCTCTCAGAGGTTGCTCATAGCTTTGAGACCAAGCCCAGACTACTGGTGGGTGAACCACCAAGATCTCCCCAGGGGCATGTCTATCTTTACAGAGCAGTGGATGTGAGTCCTCCCAAAGAGGGAGTCTCAGAAGGAAAAGCCAACCAATGGTGGGATTCTGGCGACATCCCTCAACCATTAGTCTCCCCATGTGCACCCCTACCGTGTGCACAGTGGTGGGATCCAAAAATTTTAGTAACAGGTTCCCATGGTGGTGGGATTCAAACTGTGGCGTAGCGCCAATGGGGCTGGGCATTCCGGGGTGCAGGGCATTCCTGGGCGGTACGGCTGTGGTGGCAAGGGACTCCAGCCACTGCGCTTCGGTCCTTGGCTGGAAACAATGGCACGCTGGCCAGGCTGCCATACGCACTGCGTGCACCTCACTGCTAGACTCCTTCAAGTTCCGCTGCATGCTGAGGAGAGGAAGTGGCGAATTCAAGGCAAAAATCAGGCTGGCAAAACCAATTAGTAACCTCCTCTTGGCACACACAAATAATAAGTAACCTACTCTCGGGAACCTGTGAGAACCTGCTGGATCCCACCTCTGCGTGTGCACACACACACCCAACCGCCGCCCACTTACCTGGCTGCACCTCCTAGCCAGGGAAGAGGGAGCAACCGGCCTCTGGCTTCCCCCACCGAGGCCGCAATTAGCCAGCCTGGACAGGTGCTTCTGATCTGCAGCCTGGCCAGACCCACTGATCGGACTATGTGATCACTTGGGCAACAGCAGCGGCCCTGTCACTCCCTCTCCTAGGGGAGGTGGAGCGAGGGGCTAACAACCGGTTCGCCTGAACTGGCTGAATCCCAGCACTGATTAGTCAACTAATGTTGGTCCCTCCCCTAGGTGTGTGCAGGGGATTGTGCCCCTTCACATACAGCATGCCCCACCATCCGTGACAAGTCGCACTTCACCTCCTGTTGGTTACTGCCCTGCCACCACCCTAAATGCCGCTTGTGCTGGGGGCGGGGTTATGTTGCCTTCACAGAAGTTTTAGCCTTTCCCCCCGAATTGTGCTGTTAGAGCCTTTGAAGCCACCTTATGCCAATCGTCTGGTCTGCCTGGCTCCAGCTCACACCGCATCCGATCAGCAGCGGTTTTCCAGGAGATTGGGCTGGGGCCCGGTTCCCTGCAGGCCATGGTGGCCGGGATGTCAGTGAGTCTGACATGGCTGCATCCACCACAGTCCCTAGGAGGGCTGCAGGACCTCGCGGGAACTACTGGGATGCTCGCGGAACGGGCTGCTGGATCCCCTCCACTTCAATGGGCAGGCGGCTTCTTCATCCCAGTCCTTAGCTATCTAATGGCTCCTTCCAGCATCTGAGGATCCTGGAGGAAAGGTTTGAGGTGCCAACTGTTTTAGCCGCGTGGTGGCAGACCTTATATCTCCAGATGTTATGGACTACCAATTACATCAGCCCCTGCCAGCAT
Source organism: Sphaerodactylus townsendi (assembly GCF_021028975.2). Lineage (NCBI taxonomy): Eukaryota > Metazoa > Chordata > Lepidosauria > Squamata > Sphaerodactylidae > Sphaerodactylus > Sphaerodactylus townsendi. Next base: position 12,379,036 of record NC_059429.1, read on the forward strand.
GGTCAATTGGCCATGTTGGCAGGGGCTGATGGGAATTGTAGTCCATAACATCTGGAGTGCCAAAGGTTCGCCACCACTGTTCTAAGCTGTAACCCTTCTCAGGAGAAATAGTAGAATATAACTGTAGGGTTTTTTTGTCCTTATAAGCATACGAGCATATCTTAAAGGACTCTGCAGAGGCATAGCTAGGGAAAATGGAGCCCGGTGCAAAATCTGAGTTTTGCCCCCCCCCCCCCCCCATGTTTGTTTGTGTTTTTTGTATTTTCTAGTATTGTTTTGCAGTCTTGGCCGGGGTGCCAGATTTTTCTAGGCCAGCATTATTAAATTTTCTGGGAAATTTTAGGGAGACCATCCTGATGATACCAACCAGCTTCAGGTGAAGTTTAATTCAGGGGGGTCCAAAGTTATGGACTCCTCAAAAAGTGTAGCCCCCCATCTCCTATTAACTCCCATTGGAAACAATGGGGGGATGGGACACCCCCCTAGAGTTCATAACTTTGGACCCCTGAACCAAACCTCACCTACTGCGCATGCAGGGTGCCATCAGGAGAGTCCCCCGAAAACTCCCTGAAATTCTGATGCTGCTAGCCTAAAATCTGTGCCCCCTGCAGGCCAAAAACTAAAAACAAACCTGAAATTTTACCCCTGTATGCTGCACCTGAGTAACAGCGTTGCACCCTCCGGTCCCCTTGTAGCTCCGCCTCTGGGGCTCTGGTTTGATTTTTTAGAGTCACATCCCTGGCTTATCCAGGTAAAGGGACCAGATAATGGAAAAAATCGCTGCCTGAGATGCAGGAGAGCCGCTGCCAGTCTGACTAGACAGTTCTGACAATAATAGTGCAAAGACCTGGTTCAATACGAAACAGCTTCATGTTCATATATCAGCGGTCCTCTTCTGTGAATAAAAATAGAGAGGAGAGGCTGGAACTGTGTTATCCTCCCTGCAAAAAGAGTACTGGCTTGGGGACACTGGAGAATTTCCAGGTGGAGGGGCCAGGATTTCCCTCAAATTGCCCACCCCATGGCAGACTTCCAACTTCCCACTCGTGGTGTCACTCAAGAGCAGCTTTTGGGGAGGCATTTGGGGACTTTATTTAACTTTATTTAACAATTATTTAACTTTATTTATTTAACAATTATTTAACAATTATAGACTACAACAATGATGTTAATCCACAAGAATGTACTTATTGTACTATTGCAATTAAAAAGAAGACAAAAAGTAAAAACATTATATAATACACTAGCAGGGCCTGGCCACGTGTTGCTGTGGCTTAGTGTGGTGAAATGGGAAAGGAACAGTAGCAGCAAATCAATCGCAGAGACCAGCAGTACATGGTCATGCAAACACGCATGACCTGATACTGTCAATGCGATGTCATTTGATGTGTGTGTATCCCGCGCGCATTCGCTTTGGGGGTGTGGGGAATGGAAAGGTACCCCTCCACCACACATCTAGGCTGGCTGGTTATGATCCTTTACCTGGGAGTAAGTTTGGTTGAGTGGCAATGGGTGTCGCCTTCTGAGGGAAATCCTCTGAGGGGGAGTCGCTAACACGAGCCATTCAAAGTATGTCACAGTTGCTTAACTACTCAAGCTTGCACTCCTGAGTAATGCTGCACCTGGTTTTCTTAACTGCCAACCACAGTATTCCAGGGAATCTAGGGTGCTCTGGCCCCTCCCTCCAGTGCTCCTTGCATGTGCAGCCCCTCACTCTCTTCTCCTCCCTCACTTCTCTTTCCCGCTTGCATGCCATCTCCTCCGCCTCTCCCCTCCCTTCCCTTTCCCTCCCGGCTAGGTGGGTGGGCTGAGTCATATCAGATGCTGGGCACCCTGCCTCCCTCCTCCCTTGCATGCCACCTCCCCTCACCTCTCTCTACCTCTCTCTTCCCTTTGCATGTCTCCCCCCTCTGTCCTTTCCTCTCCCTCTCTCTTCCCTTGCATGCCACACCCTCCCTCTCTCCTCCCTTCCTCTCCTTCAGGTGTATGTGTGTGTATGTATACTTCCACTTCCACCTCGAGTGACTGCCTATGTACTACTTCCACTGCTCATATCTGGCCATCTGAGTGAACATTCTAAGCTGCTCGAGAACATTCTAAGAGGTGACCAGTTAAGCACACAGGCAGCTGCATGATCCTTCACTTTTCACCATGGAGCCAGGAAAGTTGGGCTGCTTTACCTAGGGCCAGGTGCTTGAAATTTCAGGGTAATGTGAACATCTAAAAACACTCTTTGCCTGGCTGACCTATAGTGGCTGGGAATTTTCAGAGGAATTGGCCCAGCAGTTACTGAGGTATATTGTCATCAACAAAAACACTGTTAGCTTTATATATAGATAGATAAATGATATTTATCCTAGCTTTTTGTCTACGAAGTTATGTCAACATTACCCCCCCCCGCTCCCTCCCTTTATAGAACTTCTCCTTCAGTGTAATTTCTCGACTGTTCGATTGATTGATTGATTGATTGATTGATTGATTGATTGATTGATTGATTATTTATTTATTTATTTATTTATTTATTATTTTATATGTCACTCTCTCCCAAAGGGGCTCTGGATGAGTCTGCACAACAAATAAATTGAAAGTAGAGCACAGTTTAAAGAGCACTTAACAAATACCAACTATAATAACATATACTCCCTTATGGCTCTATAGGATTAAATAGTTAAAACCTCTATTAAAACACAGTGTTACAGTACATACATTACATTCTGACAGCAATAAAAAGGAGATTACTGTCTTGAGATTACTGTATTGACATAGACTATAACTATGTCTAAATACTCCATACTTTACTATCAAATACTATCAAATACTCATACTTTACTGTACTTTACTATCAAAAACTATCTATTTAACTTAGCTCTTTCTAATGTATAATAATACAATTAATATTAGTCTAACTTTACTTTAACCAAAATTAAGGGAGTATAACAAGAACATGCCGGGGGGGGAAAGGAAAGGAAACATTGAGAAATACACCAGTCCTATACTAAAAAAAAAGAAAATATGTCACTGGAACAATATTTATGTCATAAACGTTTGAGATATACACAACCACAATTGCCAATTCTGTACATAGCAGTCCGCTGGTAGCATTTTAATTTTAGATGATAATCTGTCCATTATGTACAGCTGTTGGATTTTATCACGGTTTTGATATATTGCAGGCCAGCATAAGAAGTTAAAACGGGAATTTGGGGGGAGATTTGCAGAAGCTGCAGAGAACACACAAAGGCAGCAGACGGCACCAAAAAACTTTAATGCATAACTTATATGTATAACGTCGTATAATATCAACATATGTTATCTTTTAACACCATAAATATACACCGTTTTTTTTAAAAAAAAAAAGTTAAAAGAAATGAAAAATAAAATAAAATTCAGACTTCTCTGGTATGAAAAGAGGGCCAAAAAGATTTATGCGGATTTCCAGATTGCGGGGGGACCGCGAGGGGATAACTCCGTAAGTTTCATCAGGGGGATCGGAATTCCTTTGTACTGACCCTCTCCACAGCAGTTATGATGTATGGTATCAAGACACTTTTAATTTGACAAGACTATTTATTTTTATGTATTTATCTGTGCACACGTCACCAAAGCTGTTACCTGGTATCTTTTTTTCTCCTTTTTGTCGGGAAAGGCAAGAAACAAACAATGCCTGCCTCTGCATAGCAACCCTTGACTTCTTTGGGTGGTCTCCCACCCAAGTACTAACCAAGGTTGACGCTGCTTAGCTTCCAGGATTTGATGAAATCGGGCTAGCCTGGGCCATCCAGGTCAACACCAGAGTCTAGCTGAGGCTGTTTGCCATTACCTGCCTCTGCATCAGAGGCGTAGCTGGGCCAGAGTGCGCCTGGTATGCACTCTGTGTCGTCCCTCCCCCCCCCCCTTGCAGCACTCTGCCCCCCGCCCTTCCCTTACCATAGTGCAGTCTGGAGAAGCATCCTGTTCCCTTCAGGCTGAAAATGGCCTAATGAGAACTACACTTCCCATGAGACCCTGGGGCTCGCAAGGTCTCCTGGGAAATGTAGTTCCCACCAGGCCGTTTTCAGCCTGAAGAGAACAGGCCGCTTCTCCAGCCTGCACTATTTCAAGAAGGTAAATGGGGGGGGGGGCACTGCGGGGGGGATTTTCCACACACACCCAGGCGCACACCCAGTGCAACGTGCACCACCCGGCCCCCTGGTAGCTCTGCCTCTGCTCTGCATAGCAACCCTCGACTTCCTTGTGGCTCGCACATAAATATTAACCAAGGCTTCCCCTGCTTAGTGTCTGAGATCTGATGAAATCCAGCTAGCCTAGACCATCCAAGTCAAACTAAAGAATAGCAGAGGTGGTTTGCCATTGCCTGCCTCTGCGTAGCAACCCTTAACTTCTATGGGTGGCCTCCCACCCAAGTACTAGCCAAGGTTGACCCTGCTTAGCTTCCAGGATTTGATGAAATCGGGCTAGCCTGGGCCATCCAGGTCAACACCAGAGTCTAGCTGAGGTGGTTTGCCATTACCTGCCTCTGCATCAGAGGCGTAGCTGGGCCAGAGTGCGCCCGGTTTGCTATTGCCTGTCTGTGTGTAGGGTCCATCACACAAGTACTAACCAAAGTTGACTCTACTTATCTTTCAAGACCTAATGAGGTTGAGCTAGTTTGGGCCGTATGGCTCTCCCAATTTATGTGGGTTTGTTTTGGTCTGCTTACTAAGGGGCTACTGTTACTTGCTAAGGACAGCCTGTCAGGTAGCTGTTAATGTTAGGAGGGCATTAAAAGGATCGGACAGGCACTCACTTCTTTTCCCCTCGGGCAGGTTCCAGATCTGAAACCGGCTTCCTTCTCCGTCTTCGACCTGGTCTCCAATTTCTGCAACGACATTGTCAGCTCAGCCCAAAGTTTCATCTCCTCGACGTGGACTTTCTACCTTCAGTCGGATGATGGGAAAGTGGTGGTTTTCCAGGTGGGTCAGAGGAAGAGAAAGGGAAACTGTATCCCAAAGGCAGGTCAGAGGGTATCCCAGCTGGGTAGGCCAAAATAGGGGCTGGGCTAGGCTGGGCTTCCAGACCTGCATAGAAGGAAAGCATGAAAAACAGTGTTTGGAAGGTCCAGGTAGGACATATGTGGAAGTTCTGGGGGCACCCCTCTGACAATACAGAAAGAAAAGGCTAAAGCATAGGTGTCAACCTTGCAGCCCTCCAGATGTTATGGACTACAGTTCCCATCATCCACTGTCAGCATTATGCTGGCAGGGGATGATGGGAACTGTAGTCCATAACATCTGGAGGGCCGCGAGTTTCACACCTGTGGCCTAAAGCATCAGATGGGCCCAGGAAGGCAAAGATTGGAGGCAACATGAAATCTGATCAAAATTTGGAAGGAGAGGCGGAATACGTTTGGAAATATTAATGTTGTGGCATTTTACAATAATAATGGGAAGTGTCCCTAGGTGGCAATCAGCACTTTTTACCCTCCACCAGGGATCCTCAGCCTAGGGCAGTGATGGGCAGTGAACCTTTTTGAGACCGAGTGCCCAAATTGCAACCCAAACCCCGCTTATTTATCGCAAAGGGCCAACCCGGCAATTTAACCTGAATGCTGAGGTTTTAGTTTATAAAAAACTGGTTGGCTCCCTCTTCCTTTGCCCCACCCACTCGAGCAGGGGCCAGCCTGCTCTAGCCTCCAGCAAGTCCCGCGCGCACCGCTCTGTGCCTCTCTAGCATCTCTGCCTCCTCTGTGCCACCCCCCCTTCGGGCAGCAGCCACCCGGAGCACGGGCACCAGGCCCGCCAGCCGAGTCCTCCCTGCTCACCGCAGTGCGCACATGTCGTGCTCAGTGGCCCAGGCCAGCCTAGATGTGTGTGTGTGGGGGGGTGATTTTCCGCCCCCCACATGACAAACTCTGTGTGCGCATGCCCACAGAGAGGGCTCCGAGTGCCACTTCTGGCACCCATGCCATAGGTTCGCCATCACTGGCCTCGGGCCTGTGGATGCCGTGGTGCCTGTTGGCACCTTTTCTGTAATGCATATCCACTTGTTATTTAAAAAAACCAAAAAGATTAAAAAGGGAAAAGATGAGGAAAGGAAAGAAATACTACTGAGAAAAAAAACCAAAGAAAAGGAGGAGGGGAGGCTGTTTCCGAGCGCTCAGCAACTCACTCACATTGCTGATTCTAGATTTTTTTTTCAGAACTGGGGGGGGTGTGTGTGTGTGTGTCTGAATCCAGATCTCTGCAGTCCACCTGTCAAATTTTAAGTTCCCCATTATCTGGGGTGGCAATCTGGACAACACGTAATTGCACGGATAATCACTTGAGACTGGTTGTTGTGGGTTTTCCGGGCTGTGTGGTCATGGTCTGGTGGATCTTGTTGCTAACGTTTCGCCGGCATCTGTGGCCAGCATCTTCAGAGATGTATCACAGAGAGAAGTCTGTTATGTACACCTCTGAAGATGCCAGTCACAGATGCAGGAAAACCCACGACAACTAGTTGAATCCGACTGTGAAAGCCTTCGACAATACAATCTCTTGAGAATTGCCAACTCTCTTTTGTCCTCAGTCACAGCCAGAAATTGAGTACCCTGTTCCAGAAGTACAAGCGCCTAAGTCCGAGGTGTCGGAGAAAGCCTGGACCGTCTCGAACCCCAACACCGTGAAACCCCACACAGGTAAAGGAAACAAGTGGAATTGTTAGGGACTTGGCCATTATTGTATTGCCTCTGAAAAGAATGACATTTTTCCCTATATTTTAAAATTTGCTTTAACACAAATGCATTATCCTTCTTTTTGTAATAATAATGTTTTATTTTTTAGACTACAACTACAAGATGGTGTACCTGCCACCTACATAGAGAGATAAAAGAAAAAACAGATATGAAATACAAAGAGTCAACCTCCATTCCCTGAAAAATAACCATTAATCCATGCAGTGACATTTGATAAAGAAAAAATCAGAATAAAATAATATAAAGAGATAAAGAATTCTAAATAGATCCCATCTTGTCTTCACCTTATGTATAATATTTCTGACTAACCCCATTTACTTCTATACCAGCTTATGTTATTATTGTTCCCACCTTTTTTAAAAAAAGTTAGTTTCGCTAATATCATCTTATTAGTGGGAGCAGCAGTGGCGTAGTGGCTAAGAGCAGTGGCTAAGACCAGGTGCACTCTGATCTGGAGGAACCGGGTTTGATTCCCAGCTCTGCCGCTTGAGTTGTGGAGGCTTATCTGGGGAATTCAGATTAGCCTGTACACTCCCACACACGCCAGCTGGGTGACCTTGGGCTAGTCACAGCTTTTCGGAGCTCTCTCAGCCCCACCCACCTCACAGGGTGTTTGTTGTGAGGGGGGAAGGGCAAGGAGATTGTCAGCCCCTTTGAGTCTCTTACAGGAGAGAAAGGGGGAATATGAGCCCTTCGGGGGAGGGCGGTTTAGAAATATAATTAATAATAATAATAATAATAATAATAAATCCAAACTCTTCTTCTTCTTCTTATAACATGTAGAACACTTGTAACAAGCACCAAAAATATACGATCTTTCACTTTTACTAACTTACTCTATTTCATTCCTCATTCTACCTGTTGCATGCCCCTGTGTTATATATATATATATAAATTTTCAAATTATTTAAGCATTTATAATTAAACTCATCTTAAATCTATAATTTCTATCTTACTCTCTCTCTCTCTCCTACCCCTCCTGATTCTCAATTTAACCCCCTGGTGTTATGTTACTCTCTGTAAAAAGAATGAGAAAGGAAAGGCAACGGAAAGCACTTTCAGGTTGTCTGATTATCTTTTTTTGTTCTTACTGAAGAACTTCCTCGTGTCTTGAGTATCTGTGATCTTCTGGTAGGTTCCACTGAAGGCCAACCCCTCAACCAGCATCCATCTAAATGGAATGTTCTTCTTTTTCAAAGCATCTGTGAGAAATCTATACTCTTTACATTTCAGCAGTCTCTTGCGGTAGCTCTTTCATGATTAGGTCGCAACCTTGAAACTTCATTTTTTCTGGTAATACATACGAAGGCTCTTCGTGTCACATACATGACACAGTCCTGTGGGGGATTCTTGTTCTTAGCTGCTAAAGATCTTACACAATAAATTTTATTCACCATAGACTATTTCTGCAACAAAAAGTGACATGAACTTCGCTAACTGGAATAAATTTTTTTCTAAGTCTTTCTTCCTCCGTTTCTGGCATCGCATGTATTCTGACTGCACATTTATTTATTTTATTGAATTTATATCCCACCCTATCCTTGCAGGGCTCAGGGCAGGTCACAATATAAGATCAATTATACACTCATTAAAATCATTACACTTTTGCTTTAAATTTAACCAAAGTAATTTCTCCACTTGACAATTAATCTCCTTCTGATTTGATTTCATCTTCGTTTCAAGTGACATAAATTCCTTTGAAAGCCTTTTAAAGTCAGTAACTCTCTCTTTAATCTCCTTTTTTATGTCTCATATTTCCCCCATCATCTTGTCCTTCATATCTAACATTTCATTTTGCATAGAAGTTAATAACATTTCTAATTTTTGCATAGGGTCCGATCCACTAGCATCAGATCTGTCATGAATTCTCTTCTAATCTGCCATCTTCACTCTCACCACTAGATGTCCTTCTTGGGTCACCAAATTGCCCTTCTTTGATATAATAATTATTATAATTTTGTTGTATATCTTGGTGGGGCCTCATCTGAAATTCCATTTACGTTTCTGGTTGCCGTTTGTGACAATAAATATTATAGGCAGGAAAAAGGAGCAGAAAAGAACAAAAAAATCATCAAAGGATGGGAGTGTTTTTCTTATGAGGACAGGCTGAAGAAGTTGGGGCATTTCAGTTGAGATAGGACTGTGGGGATAGGATGTGTGTTTATAAAACCATACATGGAGAAAGTGGATAGTAATAAGTTTTTCTGCCTTGTCTATAATACTAGAACTTGGGGGCATTCAACAAAATCACTGAGCAATAGATTCTGGAGAGAGCCCTTCACTCACTAAGTAACTTGGGGAACTCACTGCCACATGATGGAGTAATGGCTGCTTTATTAGTTGAACGTAAGGGTGATTAGACACATTTATGGAGGATGAGAGAGGTTGGTCAATGGTAGACAGGTGCCATCAAGTTGCTGCCAACTTACAGTGACCCCATAGCATGTTCGAGGCAGGAGACGAGCAGAGGTGGGTTGCTATTTCCTGTCTCTGCATAGCACCCTTGGTATTCCTTTGTGGTCTCCCCTCCAAGTACTAACCAGGGCCACTCCTGCTTAGCTTCCTAAACCTAATGAGATCAGGCCAGCCTAAGCCATCCAGGTCAGGGCAGGTCTATCAATAGCTGTTTGCAACTGCAGTGAAGTGGAACCTTTCCGTTGAGAAATTAAGCACAGTTCTAAGTCAGGGGCCCGCAGCAGAGGAAGCCAATTGACTTCGTGCCCTGCTTGCGAACTCCCTGGAGCCATCTGCTGGTGCATAGAGGATGCTGGACTAGGCGATCTGATTCTGCAGGGTTTTTTCTATGATCTGTGCGACCGATTTACCCACTTCCTGGTACTTGTCAGCATGGAGTACCAGCTCCTACAGCACCCGGTATTCCCAGGCGGTCTCCCATCCAAGTACTAACCAGGCCCGACCCTGCTTAGCTTCCGAGATCAGACGAGATCAGGCGTGTTCAGGGTGGTATAACCGTGCCCAGGCTCCGTAGAGCAATGATGTTGGCCCGTTGCAATGCCCTTCCATCAGCCGTATCAACAGGGAGATTCACTAAAACCCCTTACCACCAAAGGCTATGCATATGCAACGGGAACTGTGTAGACTCTATAGATCATATCTTACTTTATTGTCCACTTTACACAGGACCCAGAGTCAAATACCTGTCACCTCTGCTACTCAAAAAAGAGTATGCATCTGACTTGCAAAAGATTACCTTTCTGTTGGACAGCTCCAGTAGTGATGCAAACGATGCAGTCACCAAATTTTTGGATTTGTACATAAAACAGCGCTTTAGGAGCAAATCCTGAACATCAGCCTTCCCTACCTGTACATTTATTTTAGCTTCCCTCTACTTGGTTAAGTGGATCTGTGTATATAATGTTGTTATGCCAATAAAGGTTCCTTGTTTGTTAAAATTGAGTACCAGCTCCTGGTTTGTCCCATTTTTGTGCAAGTTCTTGATAAACAACTTTCCCTCGCCTCTTTTCAGGCCTTCGGGAGAAACTGGAAAAACCTCCCATCGAGGAACCAAAGAGCAAAAACAAAGGGCACCCTCCAATGGAGACCCCACCATCAGCAGAGCATGACTTCCTGGGCTGCATGTCCAAGTAAGACTGCGTCGGGGGAGTTTGGTAGCTGGTTAAATGTTGGGCAGAGGAAAAGAGGGGCAGGGAGAAGTCTGGTCCAGTCAAGTCAACAACCTTTAATGGCCTTCAGAAAAAGTAACATCCAATATAATAAAACTTAGGACTAATAAAAGGAAACACTTCTTCACGCAACGTGTGATTGGTGTTTGGAATATGCTGCCACAGGAGGTGGTGATGGCCACTAACCTGGATAGCTTTAAAAGGGGCTTGGACAGATTTATGGAGGAGAAGTCGATCTATGGCTACCAATCTTGATCCTCCTTGATCTGAGATTGCAAATGCCTTAACAGACCAGGTGCTCAGGTGCAGCAGCAGCAGAAGGCCACTGTTTTCACCTCCTGCATGTGTGTTCCCAAAGGCACCTGGTGGGCCACTGCGAGTAGCAGAGTGCTGGACTAGATGGACTCTGGTCTGATCCAGCAGGCTAGTTCTTATGTTCGTATTAACTTCAAAATAAAATCTCTTTTACAACTTTACCCAACTATAAATTAAGAAGGCTTTCACGGCCAGACTCAACTGGTTGTTGCGGGCTTTCTGGGCTGTGTGGCCGTGGTCTGGTAAATCTTGTTCCTAACGTTTCGCCTGCATCTGTGGCTGGCATTTTCAGAGGTGTATCACAGAGAGAAGTCTGTTACACACTGTGTCCATCTGGCCATGGTCTGGTAGAAGCGTCCTTCCCTCTGTGATACACCTCTGAAGATGCCAGCCACAGATGCAAGCGAAACGTTAGGAACAAGATCTACCAGACCACGACCACACAGCCTGGAAAGCCCACAACAACCAGTATAAATTAAGAATTAAATAAGTGCATTTCTAAAGTTCATTCTGAACAAGGAAGGTTAACAGACGTTTGAGCGATGTCTTCATATTTGAGAACATTTTGTTTCATAACTTTGGCTAAGAAGTTTGCTACTATTTCAGTTGTTCTCTGATTTCTGTCACTCAGCAAAAGTTCGGCCAGCTTGACACCTGTTAAACAAATAGAATTTATTTTAACAAGATGATGTTTAAGCAGAAAACGTTGGTGGTGAAATTGGTTGCAGTCTGTTAATAAATGGATAAGTGTATCCAACACACTGCCCCTGTGGAAACAGTCTCTCCTGAGGTGGCGCTAACTTATATCTCAAAAATACACACGTTGCACTCTGGCTGTGTCCAATCTTATATATTGATCTTACATATAATTAAACAACTTAACACTTCTATTTGTATTTACATTTCCTTATTTCTCTGACAAAGTTCTTGAAGATACAGCATAAGTCTTCCAACTCTTATAACTAAACATAAATAATCACTTAGTCCATTCAATTCTTTGTTCAGAAACAAAGCTTCAGTTCCATATAATCCATATTCCAATTCTGTAGATTCTACATAAGGTTCTACATAAAAACATCTCTCTTAACAGAGAGCCAATATACCCATTAGAAGCCTCAAAGAACTGTTGGAAGTTGATTGAACATACTGGCATACTGAGGAAGACGCACGAAAAACGTTCTATACGCGCGAGACGTTTTTATGTAGAATTGAATGGACTAAGTGATTATTTATGTTTAGTTATAAGAGTTGTACATGGAGAGCCTTGTACATGGAGGCTGCATTTCCAGAACTGCTTGCAAAGGTTTTGTGCTTTCACAGCCCCCAAGAGATGACTGCCAACAGGTTATGGGGCTCAGCCTGTGTGTAGAAAGGGCCCCAAGTTTCAACATTAGATGAATGGTTGGCCTGTAAGTAAAATTTACTTATCTGGGGGGCAGGCACCTTTAGCAAAGAGGAGGGTGTTAGTACAAATGGGGAGTGGGAGCTCACTTGGGGAAAGGTGGGTGGGATTGGTAAACTTTAAGAACAGAACTGCTTTGGGGAAAGGGGTTGTAATTGGCTTTGGGGCAGACCCCCTGGCTTGCTAGTTGGTGGTTATTACCCACTGGAGACAGAGCCATCTGGGAGATTTGGACAGGTGGACTAGTTGAATGGGTCAGCTGACATTACGGTTGCCAACTCTGGACTGGGAAATTCCTGGAGATTTGAGAGAGGGTCCTTGATACAGCAGTGGTTGGGGTCAGGAAAGACCTCAGTGGGACATAATGCCATAAAGTCCACCGTCCAAAACAGTTGTTTTCTTTGGGGATCTGACTTCTGTCATCTGGAAATCAGGTTTAATTCCAGGAGAGTTCAAGGTCCCTGCTGCAGGTTCACCATCATACAAAAATTGGCCATGCTGGCAGGGGCTGATTTGAATTGTAGTCCATGAATATCTGGAGAGCCGCGGGTTGCAGACCCCAGCTCTATACATTGGCTAACTAAACCACTCTGCACCACAGGCTATCAATACTTGTGGGCAAACACAGCTTCTCTCTTAACAAAATAGATTGTATTATTTCTTATTTTAATCAGAAAAATATTGAAACATTTCAAAGGTTCAGATTCTCAAATATCAGTAACGGCAACAAAAAATACAGCTTCTTGCTTAAATATAAACTAAAGAATACAGCAAAAACCCTTCTCAGTATACCAAGGTGAATGCAGTCACTGTTTCAAGTATTTGTGATCACTCTTAAAGGTACAGCTACATGCCTGTAAGTACTTAAAATACATGCATAAACTTTCTTTCGGAAAGGAAGACGTCGGGGGTGAAACTGTGCTCGCTGGCAAATCTGCCCTGCTCTGGTGGCGAAGAAAATTAAAATTGTGCTAGAAATGGTCTCACTTGCCTTGGAGAGAATGGAAAGTGAAAGCACGGTTTGAGGAAATATGTTCAAACAAGAAATCTTCAAACATTCGCTCCTATTGCACGGCAGACACCTTGTGCATAATCAGTCTGTGGAACAGAGACTGTTACAGTTGGAAGGACAATATACATTTCATCTCAGTCCCTTGGAACCTTTTGGATTAAATCCAAACATTGATTTTTGAGCATTTTTGTGAAATGCCACAGGTGAAGTGGATTAATTAGTGGCACCTGTTGTTAGGAGCTGCAGCTTGTTAGAGCAGGACTTCCCTTTGAGGACGGATGTTGGGCGTGGGAGCATGCTGCCTTTTTGCTGTTCCCGGTTATGTCTCTTATAAACTGGATTCTTGGATGTGAAATATGTTTTGTTTAGTATTGATATACAGTTTCAATCTGTTTGTGTTTTTTAGGAGAGCAGGAGTGTAAACTTCTAAAAATAACACATAAGAGTTTCCTGTTAGCAAGACTTTGCGCAAGTGACTGATGATTGTTATATTATTAGCGCACTAATTATTTTTACAAATATGAGAACTCTGCCTATGTTGTGGTTCTCTAATAAAAGAAGAAGAGTTTGGATTTATATCCCCCCTTTCTCTCCTGCAAGAGACTCAAAGGGGCTTACAATCTCCTTGCCCTTCCCCCCTCACAACAAACACCCTGTGAGGTGGGTGGGGCTGAGAGAGCTCCGAGAAGCTGGGACTAGCCCAAGGTCACCCAGCTGGCGTGTGTGGGAGTGTACAGGCTAATCTGAATTCCCCAGATAAGCCTCCACAACTCAAGTGGCAGAGCTGGGAATCAAACCCGGTTCCTCCAGATTAGATACATGAGCTCTTAACCTCCTACGCCACTGCTGCTCCTTTACGCGGTAATCGGGCCGCGTAAAGAAACCCTGAGATCAAACTACACTGGAGTTAGGGCAGCCCGAGAGAAAGTTTATGCATTTATTTTAAGTACTTACAAGCGATGTAGCTGTACCTTTAAGAGTGATCGCCAATACTTGGAAGTGACTATATTCACCCTGGGTATATTGAGAAGCATTTCTGCCGAATTCCTTAGTTTGTTTTAAAGCAAGAAGCTGTATTTTTGTTGCAACTATTGATATTAGAGAATCTGAATCTTTGAAGCTTGTGTTTGCCCACTTAGGTGAAGTAAAGCACCCACACCCCAGCGGTTGACGTTCGTCTCCTCCTTCCCCACCCCTACGCTGGCGTGTTCCTTTCCCTTTCCCTCTTCATCAGCCAATTTGAAGTTTCCTCCATCCCCATGGCCAGCCATAATCTCGTCGTCTCTCTCTGGCGGGGGGCATCCGGGTGTTACAGGCGTTCAGGGCTGCCCCGCTGGATCCTGGCTGCCTGTCTCTTCCTCTCCATCATGGTGATGCTTTGGCTCAGCTGTGCCAGCTTGGTGACTGCCCCAGATCAGCACGTCAAGACCCAGGTAAGGGGAAACTAATGGGTGTTTCCGGAAGCTTTGAGTACAAACATTTAAGATGTAGTTTATGAATGAATTCCTTCCTTTTAAAAAAATTGGGGAGCAAATTTGGGGTTCTGCTTTCCTGGAGGAATATTCCTGAAATCCATATTTCTGCCATCCACTCCAGTGTTTCTGTGCTCCCAGTTACACTGCATCATGGTTTTTTGTTGTCCCAAGGCTACCTAAAGATTTGAGTCCAGTGGCACCTTAGAGATCAACAGGATATTCAGAGTAGAAAAATTTGAGAGTCAAAGCTCCTTTCATGTTTGACAAAGGAAGTTTTGACTCTGAAAAGCTCATACCCCCAAGATCTTGTTAGTCTCTGAAGCACTACTCAGCTCAACTCTAGCTGTCCAACTGCAGAACAACATAGTTACCCACTTAAAAGAGAAGAAGAAGAGTTTGGATTTATATCCCCCCCTTTCTCTCCTGCAGGAGACTCAAAGGGGCTTACAATCTCCTTGCCCTTCCCCCCTCACAACAAACACCCTGTGAGGTAGGTGGGGCTGAGAGAGCTCTGAGAAGCTGTGACTAGCCCAAGGTCATCCAGCTGGCGTGTGTGGGAGTGTACAGGCTAATCTGAATTCCCTAGATAAGCCTCCACAGCTCAGGCGGCAGAGCTGGGAATCAAACCCAGTTCTTCCAGACTCAATACATGAGCTCTTAACCTCCTACGCCACTGCTGCTCCTTAAACAATACAAAGATAAGACTACCAAGCCTATGATGCTGTACATGTCTAGGCAAATGTAACATCAGCCAATAGGAAAGAAGGGATAGAAATATGTTATTAAAGTAATAATAATAAAAATTGTATTGTACTAGGTCATAGGTGTCAAACTCGCAGCCCTCCAGATGTTATGGACTACAGTTCCCATTATCCCCTGCCAGTCCATAACATCTGGAAGGCCGTGAGTTTGACACCTATGTACTAAATGGAAAACTTGGAAAGGTTCAGAGAATTGGCCAAACAGTTGTGTGAATGATTTCCCAAAGGGCCATGATTTAAAGATACCCACCCTCTGCTGCTTCCAAGACTTGAGCACTCCAAGTTCCAGACCACTCGCTTTCTGCTAAGTGACTGTAGTCCATCGATCACCTTGGCAGTGGCTAAATTCTTGGAAAGCATTTTAAACACCCGTATTTAAATGTTTTAAAAGTTTTCTCTTTTAAATGGAAATATACTAATAATTTATATGCCATTAAAGGTTAAAATGAAATGAAATGAAAAGATTTAAAGATACCTTGTGGGAACTCCAGAGGAAATACGAGGAGCTTTGTGCTTTACAGTGAAATATTTTTGGAAATAAATAAAATGGAAGGTCTAGGGCAGCGCCGTTCAACTCTGGCCCTCCAAATGTTCATGGACCACAATTTGCGGGCCTGATGGGAATCGTAGTCCATGAGCATCTAGAGGGCCAGAGTTGGATACTCCGGGTCTAGGGCAAAGAGCTATTCAGCTTCAGTGGGGCTTCAGTCATCTAGAATGGTTAGGTCATGCCCCAATTGCTCCAGGCAGGACTATGCAAATTTTTACAGGGGCTTTCCTCAATTGTATTCTCCAGTCTTGATAACCCTGCTGCTGCAGACAGGAGCTAGTTGGACGATCGCCTCAAGTTACTGAAGAAAAAGATCCAAAAAGCACTTGTGGTTATTCCCCCTATAATGGGGGACGATAAAACCACCAGAAGGGCTCTCGTTTCTTCTGTTTAGAAGAAAAGAAAGGACATCAGTAAATAAAAGCCCCCTCCCACACTGAAGACTCAGAAATGGTCAAAGGGCCAGACAGAAATGGCTCAGGCAACGTGTTCCAGGGCTCCAGATCTGACCCTCGCCCCACCGAATATATTCCAAGGTCTGCGGGAAGCTTCCTGTGACCTCCCTGAACCCAAGGAAGGAGGACCCCCAGTCAATGAGGTGAAGAGATATGGAGGCCACAGGGTCCTTTAAGCGGACAAGGTCAGGTGCCACCTGTGAGCCATCGCAACCGCAGGAAATTCCCACAGTTTCGTGGAACATAAGAGGTTGACCTGCCCACCAGTTTGGCCCAACTTTCTTTCCTCAAGTCTTCATCAGAGGGAAGCTGCAACAGAGCGCAGGAAAGCACCAGTATGGTGCCCACTGCTGTTTTCTTGCCTTTTTTTGGCCATGTCCTTGTTTAACTGGGCTGGAGCACCGTGGCGTTTCCCCTGGGCCCTCCCAGCTTCTAATAATACATCATCAAGACCATACTGGGACCTGGTGGCCAGGGGTGGGACCCCCCGACCCCACCCCCATCACAGAAAACTACAACTCGAGGAAGAAACCCAGATAGGAAATCCCTCCCTGGCCTGCAGAGGCGTAGCTGGGCCATATTGCGCCCGGTGCGCACTCTGCGCTTTCCTGTCATCGTCCCCTGCAGAGCCCACCCACCCCCACCCCCCCCAGCCTGAAAGTGCAGGCTGGAAAATGTGGCCTGCTCACTTGAGGCTGAAAACAGCCTGGTGAGAACTACGCTTCCCAGGAGACCTTGGTGCGCACAAGGTCTCCTGGGAAGTGTAGTTCCCACTTGGCCGTTTTCAGCCTCAAGTAAACATGCCGCTTTCCCAGCCTGCACTTTCGGGCTGAACTAAGGTAACTGTGGGGGGCCAGAGGGTGATTTTCCAGGGGGGCAGGCATGCGCCCAGTGCAATGTGCACCCCCCATCCTCTGGTAGCTCTTCTGGCCTGCACAACAGGTCTCTCCATCTTCCAAGGAGATGCCAGCCACAGATGCAGGCGAAACATCAGGAGGGAATGCTGCGAGAACACGGCCATACAGCCCGGAAACCACACAGCACCCCAGTGATTCCGGCCGTGAAAGCCTTCGACAATACATTGATTACTTTGATGTCGGTACAAATTTGAGATGCACGGACAGACCTTGTTTTCTTCTTCTAAAAAAAAAGCTGCCCGATGTTCTATATTCCAGAAACTAGATCGAGAAGGTTAACAAAACATATGCTCTAAGACAGGGGTGTCCAACTCTGGCGCTTCAGCTTGACCATGCCAGCAGGGGCTGATGGGAATTGTAGTCCATGATCATCTGAAGCACCAGAGTTGGACACCCCTGCTCTAAGAATATTCTGAGGCTTTTAGAAATAAAAAAGGGCGGAATATGTTTTTAAAAATTGCTTTTATTACGTTTTAAAAACAAACAGTACAAGATATTTCATTTAGGAGACGCACTTTACCAACTGTCCTCTTGGCCTTGTCTGCATTTAATGCACTGGGAAGAGCCAGCGTGGTGTATTAGTTAAGAGCAGCGGACTCTAATCCAGAGAACCAGGTTTGATTCCCCACTCCTCCGCATGAGTGGCGGACTTTGGACAAGTCCTTTGGACAAGGCATCGCTGGACATTCCACGACATAACTGGGCACAGACTGGATGACTGAAGGTCCCCAAAAGCCAGCTTACTTCCATACGCTCACAAGAGGAATGGTGTTGACTTACAGAACTCCACCCCCCCACCCCCCAATTTCGAACTTAGTCCCCATTAAAATACAGGCAGCTTTTAAAGCTGGAAAAGAGGAGAAGAAGAAGAAGAAGAAGAAGAAGAAGAAGAAGAAGAAGAAGAAGAAGAAGAAGAAGAAGAAGAAGAAGAAGAAGAAGAAGAAGAAGAAGAAGAAGAAGAAGAAGAAGAAGAAGAAGAGGAGGAGGAGGAGGAGGAGGAGGAGGAGGAGGAGGAGGAGGAGGAGGAGGAGGGGGAGGAGGAGGAGGAGGGAGGAGTTTGGATTTATATCCCCCTTTCTCTCCTGCAGGAGACTCAAAGGGGCTGACAATCTCCTTGCCCTTCCCCCCTTACAACAAACACCCTGTGAGGTAGGTGGGGCTGAGAGAGCTCCGAGAAGCTCTGACTAGCCCACGGTCACCCAGCTGGCATGTGTGGGAGTGTACAGGCTAATCAGAATTCCCCAGATAAGCCTCCACAGCTCAGGTGGCAGAGCTGGGAATTGAACCCGGTTCCTCCAGATTAGATACACGAGCTCTTAACCTCCTGCGCCACTGCTGCTTCGTTTGGTTTTCCTCAGGCACATTACGAATGGGGGGAGGGGACAAAACCCAGCTGATTAGTCACCAAAGTGCTTATCTTCGCAACAGGAGCTATTCCCAGATTAAAAGGGGGGAAAAATAATTCCTTCCTTAGTAGGCCCTCAGATGTACCCATCGCCAGACACTTCTGACAAAACCGAACGACGGCAGCTTAAAATCTCATCTGCAAGAGAACTTCAAAAGAACTGTCTCACCTGAGGAGCACAGGAATGTTCTTGATCAAAGAATGACTGCTGAGTAGTCACAGCAAGATATGAAATACCTCAAAAGCAATAGAGTCCCAGGTGGGAACTGCCTCCTGGTGCAATTCTGTGAAAAAAATTCAGACACCTGTCACCTCTTTAGCAAATAATTTTATTCTATTTTTTAAAATACATTTTTATTGGAGATTTAAAAGGAGCGTTATACAGAGTTGTAGCAAACAACTTAGAATGCCATGCACACAATATTTTCTATATTGGTCCAAAGGTCTTAAGGCTCTGTTGTTCGGGAAAAGGAAGCTAAGGGAAGGGGAAGAAAGGGATAAGAGCGAGAGAATTTACATAAAATTGTAACATCTCACAAAAGCCTAAATAAAGAAGAGAGATAGGGAAGATAAGGAGGGAATAAAAGGAAGAAGAAAAAGAGAGTTTAATAAAATTAATATTAATAACTAAAATCCAAGAAAAAAAGTTAAGCTAAGCTTAACTGTTAAAAACCTAAAATTCATGCATTGCGTTTTAACCAGATAATTAATTCCAACTTGGCTTCCTGGTCTTTACGAGATTTAGAAGAGTTTGGATTTATATCCCCCTTTTCTCTCCTGCAGGAGACTCAAAGGGGCTTACAATCTCCTTACCCTTCCCCCCTCACAACAAACACCCTGTGAGGTAGGTGGGGCTGAGAGAGCTCCGAGAAGCTGTCACTAGCCCAAGGTCACCCAGCTGGTGTGTGTGGGAGTGCACAGGCTAATCTGAATTCCCCAGATAAGCCTCCACAGCTCAGGCAGCACAGCTGGGAATCAAACCCGGTTCCTCCCGATTAGACACACGAGCTCTTAACCTCCTACGCCACTGCTGCTACATTTTTTTCTTGTGTTCACCATGTTCATATTAAGTATATGGACTTAACCGTCCATATACATTTGGGTCACCTTTGCAAATAATTTTATTCTAGAGCAGTGATGGCGTAATCTCTATGGAACGGAAAGTGCCAGGAGGTGGCACCTCAGAGCTCCTCTTCTGTGGGCATACGATAAACAGAGTCACCCCCTGTTCACCACCCCCCACACACAACATCTAGGGCGTGCTGGCCCTCGGCCCCGCTGGGCTCGATTATTAGCATTAAACCTAAGACCTAGTTTTGGGGAAGCAGTGTAGGTAACCCTGTTAAGCGCTGTTAAGCCCCACAGATTCTCATGCGAAGAACTAAAGCGCAATCCTTTACCTGGGAGTAAGCTCGGTTCTGGCAACGGGGCTTGCTTCTGAGCAAACCTCCTAGGGTTGTGATTCCCTCTTTGGAAGAGTTGCACGGTTGCTTCAAAGCAAAGCCACCAACAACCACCTCAAGCTTACGCCTCAGCGCCAACGGTTTTTTCTGAACTAAAACCTCAGTATTCAGGTTAAATTGCTGTGTTGGCACTTTGCGATAAATAAGTGGGTTTTGGGTTGCAGTTTGGGCACTCGGTCTCGAAAAGGTTCGCTATCACTGTTCTAGATCGTCGGATGGCTTCCGCAGTGTGCCAGGCAGGGCGCATTGTGGTGATCCCAAAGTCAGGCTTGGATTTCGGACATTGTTCCCTGGTGGTGGGGATGGAAAGAACTATTAAGTCGTAGCCAATTTATGGTGAGATTTGGCCCAGAGCTCCTTTTGGGCAAACAGTGCCCCACCGTATATAGGTAAATGGGCACAAGCCATTGGACTGTCTGTTCAGCAGGGGACATGATGGCTCTGGAGCAATTTACTGAGATGATCAGGAACAACTCTAATTTTTTGAAGTGGTCGCAAAAAATGATCAACCTGAAGTCAGCCTGTACACTAGCAATGTGGTCTCTGTTTCTGGTTCACCAGATAAGCCTCTGCCACTCGGGTGGAGGAGTGGTGAATCAAACCCGGTTCTCCAGATTAGAATCCACCTACTCTTAACCACTATACCATCCTGGAGAAAGACATAAGTTAGAGAGGCATAAAGTAAGAGTGGGGGAGGGAAAAGAGAGAAATGGGGTGGTGGGAGAGGGAAATAATCAAAGGGGAAGGAATTGGGATGACTTCAGATCCTCTGAAGATGCCAGCCACAGATGCAGGCGAAACGTCAGGAGAGAATGCTGCTAGAACACTGCCATACAGCCCGGAAACCACACAGCACCCCAATTGGGATGACTGTCAGACAAGGCAATGAGAGAGGAGGTAGATTGTGGAACAAGAGAGGGGTATGTTGACAAATAAGGGGAAGAGGGAGAAATAAGTGGTGAAGATTTACTGAAGGGGAAAGCAGACCTTGAGGGTATCCAGGTCTTCAGAAACATCTGCTTAGGGTAAATGTGTCCCGTATCCGTGGATTGAAGTATCTGCAGGCAGGAAGCACATGTAAGAATCAAATATGTAGATATTCAATCTAGAAAATCCCGAATCAAAAGATTGTCTTGTTCCCTTCTGTAAATATCTCGAGGTCCCAACCACAGCGTCTACAATGGAGCTATTAAAGAATAACCACTTGAAACTAATGACCAAAATTAAGATAAACACAGGTCAGTGGGAAACCATTAACCTGTCTTTGTAACTTGGTTTGCTTGCCAAAAATCTTATTTTAATCTGTTTCAATCAATATTAGTTTGAGTCTGATTAATGATTGGCAGAAGGTGCTTGATACATTTATGTAGTCAGGAAAAACACCAGATCCAAACCTCACATTCCAAATAGGCTTAAAAATAAACAGCAGCTTAAACCGGTCAAGTTACCTTGGGAAGTAGCACACTTAAAAACTCTGATGTGTGGTATTAGCAGCAAGGGATAGCATTCACAATAATGAGTTTAAATTATGGGCAGAAAGGTAACAGATGGATATTAGGAAAAACCTTTCTACAATAAGAGTTGTTCAACAGTAGGATTGATTGTCTAGGTATATGGTGAGCACTGGTGTATTTAGGGTGGGGTAAGCCAGGGTGTGGGTCCTGAGCGACACTTGCCTGGGGCGCCCAGTCTGCCCCCTTGCAAAGCAGAACTCTACCACCACTCAGAGGGCTGGTCTATTTGCCATTAAGAAGCAATGAGTACACCTGGCTGCTGTGAAGGTCAGGTCTACTAGTTCTTCTTACCAGTGGGCAGACCTGCCCTTCAGAGTGCTTGCTGAAAGTGCCGGATAGAGAGGCCAGGTCTACCAGCTCTTTCTCACCAGCCGGAAGTGATGATACAGAGGCCAGGTCTACCAGTTCTGCTTGCCAGTGGGTAGACCTGCCCTTCAGAGTGCTTGCTGACAATAGTGGATAAAGAGGCCAGGTCTACCAGTTGAAGTTTTTACTTCAACTTTCAAATGGCTGGTGGAGCAGGGCTAGGCAGGCACTAGGACCCAGGCAGAGCATTCTGCAACAAAGAAGGTCCGGCACGCTTTTTTCTGTGGTGGAGGAATATACAGTCTACCATCATCTTTCTGTGGAACAAAGTGTGACCAGGGTTGATCCGACTTCGCTTCCGAGATCTGACAAAATCAGGCTAGCCCAGGGCATCCGGGTCAGAGCTTTTTCGATCTCACTTATTGGTTGGAGCTTGCTCCCGTAGGGCCGAAACATTGATGTCGCTTTTCCCCTGCTAATAAAAGTTCATCATGAAGGTGAAATCTGTCCTTCTCTTCCCAGCCCCTGAGCATCAACGGAGATAAGGGGAAGTAACTCTGGACTCGAGCATCGACGGGTCTCCCGCCCTGTGACTCTCATGCTCGGTCATTGCCGTCACGCCATCTTCGCTCCAGTAGATCTTTATTAAGCGACAGGGAAGCTTCGCCTGCTGCCGGTCAAAGTGGATCTGGACAAGACTGCTCTCTAGGAGCAACCTGATCACCCCGATTCCACCCATCCCTGCTCTGCCCTCCCCTCTGTTTCCTGTGAACCTCCGTTCCCACCTCTCCCCTTCCTTCCCCCTGGGTTGCCTGGCTCCCATCACCTGCTCTTGTGCCCAGGTAGGAACGCAAGAACATCTGTTTGGAAGCCGCTCACAAAAGCCCCCTCCCCCCCGTTTTTGCCAGCAATGACATCTCAAGCCTTTGGGGGCGGGGGGGGGGACTGAGGTCATAAGCCGTTTACTCTCACAATAACATCACGAGTTGCATTCTGCGTGAACTAGCTGTGGCCCTCTCCGATGTACCGTTCTGGAGGTGGACTCCAGATATTTTCATTTTTAGAGGGAGGGGTGGGAAGTAAGTGTCCCTTTTCCTGTCACCACTGCCCACTTATTGACAAAGCTTGTGCTTCATACCCAATCAGGGGTTTGTTCTCTGGTTGACAAGACCTTACTTATTAGGAAAGGTGTGTCTCTGCCTGGATGAGCCACTGCCAACTAGAGAATTAGTAACCTAGATGGACTACGGGTCTCACTCTGTATGAGGCAGCTTCAGATGTTTAGAGGCAGACCCACTAGCCCGATGGAGGAGGGCCTGCTTTATGCACAAGCTCATTTTGGCATCTTCAGTTAGGATCTCGAGCGCCAGGGGTCAAGACCTTTCTCGGCCCTGAGATCTTAGAGATCCACCGGTGGACTTGATTTAACATGCAGTGGATGGCATAAAGGCAGCTCTGGACGTTAAAACAGAAGAGGGGAGAGTCTGGTTTGGTTTGGTTGGCCATAGCCTCAGGCCTCGGGGGATTCTAGAACTCTGACCGAATTCTGTGTCTCTTGGCGACTCTGGGGTTGATTCAGGCGCAGAGTGGGCCAATTGGATGTCTGCCCTCGGTAGGAATCTAGATCAATGATGGCGAACCTTTTCGAGACCGAGTGCCCAAATTGCAACCCAAAACCCACTTATTTATCGCAAAGTGCCAGCACGGCAATTTAACCTGAATACTGAGGTTTTAGTTTAGAAAAAAACGGTTGGCTCCGAGGGAT
Organism: Sphaerodactylus townsendi; assembly: GCF_021028975.2. Lineage (NCBI taxonomy): Eukaryota > Metazoa > Chordata > Lepidosauria > Squamata > Sphaerodactylidae > Sphaerodactylus > Sphaerodactylus townsendi. Next base: position 12,402,732 of record NC_059429.1, read on the forward strand.
GCATTACTCAGGAGAAAGCTTGGCGGTAGTCGGTGGCTTTGCTTTGAAGCAACTGTGCAACTCTTCCAATGGGTGAATCACGACCCTAGGAGGGGTTTACTCAGAAGCAAGCCCCATTGCCAGCAACCAAGCTTACTCCCAGGTAAAGGACTGCACTTTAGTTCTTCGCATGAAAATCAGTGGGGTTTAACAGCGCTTAACAGGGTTACCTACAGTGCTTCCCCAAAACTAGGTCTGAGGTTTAATGCTAATAATCGAGCCCAGCGGCTCAGGCCAGCCTAGATGTGTGTGTATGTTTGGGAGGGAGGGGACACTCTGTTTGCATGCGCCCACAGAAAGGGCTCTGAGTGCCACCTCTGGCACCCGTGTCATAGGTTCGCCACCACTGATCTAGATGTTCACTGTCAGCGCTGTGATTGGCTAACAGTATGGAGCCTCTGGATTTACTGGGTTTGAGTTAAAATCCAGAAGTCTCACTTTCTGACTTTATCCAGTCAGCAAAGCAGTAATAGAAAGCTTGCGGGCTGAGATGCTGATTTGCAGGTTCTTTCAGTTGGAGAATAGGCCCTTCTGGCCAGGATTTGGGTGGGTTCACTGCCCATCGCAGCCTGCCAAGATTCCTTGAGTGAGCTCATGGCACTTCAACACACCCATACCACAGACCTTTAAACCAGTTTTACCATCTCAGTTAAATGGCCAGGTTTGCCTCTTTCATGGTAGATCGATCGTTTCCACTTTTCCCCCCTTAACATTGGAAAGGTAATGCAACGCTATCAAAGTGCTATGACCCAAACCTCTCCATGTGGCAGGCTGTGATGTTTCCGGTGTAGGGACCTGAACTCGGGACGGTCGAGCCGAAGGTCTGTTTTGCCCATGTTCGGAGGTTGAATCTGGAGGGACCGAAAGGATGGGGTCAGTTCCAGCTTCGGATGTGAAGACTCCCCGCAGGCAGAAAGCCGGCACAGGAGGGGGAAAGGTTGTCCTTCTCTCTTTGCTTGTGGGGCTCTTCTGTTTGCTTGCAGAGAGTTTTTAACGTTGGGAGGGCCCTTCCAAAGAGCTGTCCTCGGATTGCCATCATTTCATTCTGATACTTGTAGGAACCAGCCCTGACTTTAACACCTGAGCCTCAGTGCTCCATTACCTGTGGAGTTCTGTGTATTCAGCGTTGTTGGAGAACACTAAGGACAGCATTCAAAGGCAGAAGAGCAGAGATTCTGTTGCAGTTCCCCCCAAAGGCACTGACACACGGAAAATATTCTGGCGGGCGTTCTCCCTCCACAAACCAAACCAGTTTGCCCCGATTCAGTCAGCTTTAGAGCCACAGGCTATAAATATATATTTCCAAGGCACCCACTGCAACCCCTGCCAGTATGGGCTCTTGTAAACATCGATTTGTCCCATTTGGTATTGTATCCCACTCCAGGGATACCTCTTGCAGATATGTCTGCTGCACTCAGACGTAACAAACCGGAGTTTGTTTATGACGGGCTCGCTCCTTGTTTCTGATCCAGCTTGCGCCATGCAGTAATTAAAAACTGGTTATCCTCAACCCGCTGCCACTTTCTGTGCTGTCTGAGGCCCTATTTACACAAGTGTTTTATCTTGTATCCTGCCTGCTAATAGGACCGTTTTTCCATGGAGTTCCACACTTTTATCCCCCCTACCCTTTGATGATGGAAACGTTTCCAAACAAGTTTTATTTCAGTTTTTTTTTTCAAAACCCTTTTTTATGTCAGTGTTTTCCCCTGGAACGTTTCCTTCCCTTAACAGGGAATGCCTTCCCTCAACAGCGCAGACATATCCATTCAACCTTTCCCGCCATTCCGAAAAGCCCAGCCTTTATCCACCCTCCCTGAGTGACTGCCCTATCTCCCCTTGGCTGTCCACCATTTCCCCCCATCCCCCACCTCGCTCCGTTTTCCCCTTCGGCATTTGCTGCTTTGTAAAAAAAAAATTGTATGATCGATTGTTCGTTGAAACGTACCATCAAATCAGCGAATCAGCAACACATTGCATGCATTAAAAATGGGGGGGGGGGCACTGAGCTGTCCCAGTGAACAAATTGTTTTCTGCGGCACAAACAGAAACATTTTAACTTATCAGGAGAATACTGTTTGGAGAAGAGACATGCGGACAAACGTGGAAAACGATGGAACTGAGCCGTCTAAAATGCGAGGTAAACGACACGTGCAGAAAGGGCCTGAAATATAGGCATTGTTGCCTTGGGTCTCTTCTGCTACACAGGATGCTGCCGCTGTGGTGTCTGTGGTTCAATCGAGGTGTCCAGCTCTGGCGCTTCAGATGTTCATGGACTACAATTCCCATCAGCCCCTGCCGATGCCTTGCCAGCAGGGGCTGATGGGAACTGTAGTCCATGAGCATCTGAAGCGCCAGAGTTGGACATCCCTGGGTTAAATAATCCTGCTTCCTGGGAAAAGAACCCAGGCGAAGCTTGTGAAGGCGGATATTGTGGCAAAGTGCATGTCCGGAGAAGGGAGGTCTGACAAGTAGCGGACATGCAACTCTGGGGGAGGGGGGGTCTCTTGATATTGTGGCACCTGACCCTGTGTTCCCTTCTTTCTTGTCCTCATTTGTTCTTTTTAAATTGTTGCACTGGTGGATTTTTCCATCCTCACGTCGGACCGCTCCACACAGCCAGCGCTGTGTTCAAGTGACACTCCTCGGCCGGCGGGACACCTAACCCGTCGGCTCTGATCGCTTGTACATTCTGCCTCGTTCTCTTTTTCCTCTGTACATATATTTAACTTATTAACTTTTCTCTTTTGACTGACAACCCTCCCGCCATTAGTTAAGGAGAGGCGTGTTTCAAAAAAAAAAAAATGGACGGGGGAGATCTCTCTGACCTCCAGCTGATGTTCTTGCAAGGATATCGGGCCAAGAGAGTTGGGAGACGCTTTGCTTTGCTTCGGGTGACTTTTTACACGAGCTTTTCTCTTTTAAGTGTATTATTCTGACATATCTGTTGTGGAAAGAGTCGGGGGGAGGCAGATTGGGGGGAGGGGGGAGTATATTTTGTGTATCTGTGGGGGGGGGAATTCATGTGTCAATCTTCCCATCAAAGCTTTGGCAGCGGATTGCCTGTGAGTAAAGCTAATCTACGCTGTGCATTCTTTGTTCTTTGGAATTCCGTTAACCGCCCCCACCCCCCCGGCCTTTCTGGGGCGGAGGGCTGTACAGTTAAGAGGCCTAACTATCTTATCTATCTGTATCTCTTGTTCTAATGAAAACTTTTCTGTCTGCCTGGACCTGTCAGAGAGAGAATGGAGTGTTGGTTTATTAATTGTAAATGGAATAAAATCCAAGATACAAAAGGAAACTGCTTTTCTCTCTTTCTCACAATACTAGAACCAGGGGGCATCCATTGAAAATGCTGGGGGGAAGAATTAGGACTAATAAAAGGAAACACTTCTTCACGTGACGTGTGATTGGTGTTTGGAATATGCTGCCACAGGAGGTGGTGGACTTGGCCACTCAACTCCTGGATAGGCTTCTTTAAAAAGGGCTTTGGACAAGATTGCTTGCATGGAGGGAGAAGCTCGATCTGTGCTGCTACCAATCTTGATCCTCCTTGATCTCAGATTGCAAATGCCTTAACAGACCAGGTGCTCAGGAGCAGCAGCAGCAGAAGGCCATTGCTTTCACCTCCTGCAGGTGAGCTCCCGAAGGCACCTGGTGGGCCACTGCGAGTAGCAGAGTGCTGGACTAGATGGACTCTGGTCTGATCCTGCAGGCTAGTTCTTATGTTCTTATGAATTTCTGTCCTGCGGTGGGCATTAAACCACACCACCATCAACCCTGGGTAGATTCTTTTTAAGAGAAGGGTTTCCAGTCAAGATTAGGCTAACTTTTCAAAGCCAAAATAAGACCACCGCGCACAAAGGTGTTGAATAGCTTACACAAGATCCGGGGGGGGGGGGATGCGTGTGCATTTGAATTAACTGATTGAACTGCAATATCTCGTGTCTGAAGAACTGTTCAATCCTGAATGGGAGAAATCTCTGTTTCGAAAATGCCACCAATGGTTTTTATAAGCAAACGAGTCACAAATTTTACAAATCGCCCGAGTTCATGGCTATGCAAGACATTCGAACCCGTGTCCCCCTAAACCTCAGTCTCCAGGTGCCTAAAGTGAAAATGTGAAGTGGGAATCAAAAAACAGTCCTGGAAAAAGCCCCTGTCTTCTGGTCTGAAGGGAAGGGAGAAATAGGACCTGTTCGTGACCACGCCCCCATCCCTGGAGGGGAGAGGCAGGCTGTGGCTTTTACACCCCCCCCCTTTTACCCCTGAGCGGGTAGCTCAGGCACATGCCGTTTCATCACTTGGGGGGCGTGCGCCCGGGGATATGGGATACCCCATGTCCCCGATAGCAGTACACCCCTGCCACAAAATCAGCTACCCTAGGTGAAAACCGAGTTTTGCCTCAGGTTTGGACTGGTCCTGAGGAAAAAGATGGCCAGCTTTTTGCCTTCTGTGTTACTGAATCTTGGCCTTGCAAACAGGTCACTCTGCGAGTTTTGGTGATAAGATCTGACCTCTCTGGACACGGTAAGAAAGTACAGCTGCAGACTTCAGTCGAGGCCTGTGTCATTTTCCCCTGAGCCGTTCCTCCACGTGAAGGCGGGCTCGCGACTGCAGCTGCTCTTCTCTCCACAGAGGCAAGAAGTCTCTTTCCAGCTGCCTTGAGTTGCCAAGTATTGCCAGGTCAACGCAGGACAAAACTCTTTTCAGTCCCAACGCTTCCAATGGGAAGGGTTTTTAAACAAAATCAGTGAAATAACTTGAACAATGCCGAGCCAATGAGGAACACAGCATCTGACCTCATGCTGTCCGCCTCCAACCTGGCCCTTAGCCAAAATATTTCCAGGAAAGGGGGGGTGCAAATGAGTACAGTGGTGGTCAGCCCATCATTATTGATTGTCTTATTTATTTATTTGCACTTATTTATTTATTTATTTATTTATTGGTTCCACTTTTATACCGCCCTCCCCCAAAGGGCTCAGGGCGGTTTACATCACAATAAAAGCGGATAACAGGATAAAATACTAAAAATTCATAACAGTTAAAAGCAGCGTTCCTAATTCATACTCAGTTAAAACAGATGGCGTTCAGCCATTAACTCCTCAGCTCCCTTAAGAGGGGAACAGCGGATCTTAGTTGTTAATGGGCACCTATCAGCAGCCGGCCTCCCCAAAAGCCCGGCGGAATAACTCAGTCTTACAGGCCCTGCGGAACTCATGTAGGTCCCGCAGGGCCCGGACAGTTTGAGGGAGAGCATTCCACCAGGCAGGGGCCAGGGCCGTAAAAGCCCTGGCCCTGGTGGAGGCCAGCCGCATCATAGAGGGGGCAGGGATCTCCAGTAAATTGGCCTCTGCCGAACGCAGAGACCGACGTGGGACATATGAGACTCAAGGTTTATAGATCGCACGAAGCAATGTAACTGATCAGCAATGTAACTGATCAGCTCGAAGGATCTAATAAGCAATGCAATAGAGCTAGGATTACAAAAATGAGAAAAGTGCAAAAATAGCTCACACATCCTGAGTCACACGCCCTTCAGCCCTGCAAACTGCTGATTCTGTTCTAGACAGTTACATAAGAGAATTCATATTTGGAAGATTTACGAGAGGATTCACACCTTTCTACCTCCTTCCTTTTTATCCTAGAGAATTGACGCTTGAAAGACTCGTGATGGGTTTCACACCAAACCTCACCAAACTTGGGGGGTAGCATAAGGACAGTCTCCTGATGATACGCTGAAATTTTGGTGCCGCTAGCCTAAAAACTGCGCCCCTTGCAGGCCAAAAATGGAAAACCACTAAAATACCCAAAAACGAACCCTGCATTTTGATGCCCCCCACAAGGTGGTGCCCTGGGCAGCTGCCCACCTTGCCCAATGGGCATTACGCCCCTGATAGGGCCTAGCACCTTTTTGCACCACTGTGGCTACTGGCCTGTCTCCAACTGTCTAGCGCTTGACAGAATGTTCCCCAGGGATGAGAAGAATTCCTTGAACTCTGTTGCACTCGCAAAAGGCACAACTACTTGAAGACTGGGGAAAAACAGAGGCCCCCCTCCCCACATACAGAATATTGCACTTTCAATCCACTTTCAATGCACTTTGCAGCTGGGTTTTACTGCGCCAAACAGCAAGATCCGCTTGCAAACAATTGTGAAAGTGGATTGAAAGTGCATTATTCTGCATGTTCGGAAGGGGCCAAGCAGTTTTGTGAATAAGATGCATTTGATCTCAAATAGATCCCAGCTTATTTTATTTTGCTTCATTTAGACATGATTTTTCTCAGTGGTGGGATCCAAAAATTTTAGTAACAGGTTCCCTCGCCAGCCCCCCCTCAGCAAAGGGGGCAGAGGCGTACCTAGGCAAACCTGAGCCCTGGGCAAAACCTGAGTTGGATGCCCCCCCCATGGGCAGCCCCCCCACCATGACCCCCCCCCAAAAAAATTTTGCACCCGGTCATTTCTACATCATCATCACATTATAGAAAATGCCCCAACTCACAAATCTGAACACAGCAATGGTGGAACACACAGGTTCTTGGATAGAGACTGGTGAGATAAAAGGTACGAAAGGCTGAGAATCAATGAATTGCAGTACCTGAAAGGGATTAACCCAGTTCAGGGAGTTACATTATTAGTCGCAATTGCTATATGGAACCTTCAAAGGCAGTATGCCTCTCGGGGAGGTGAGGGCGTGGAGACGGAAAAGCAGACCCAATTAGTAACCCCCTCTCGGCACACACAAATAATTAGTAACCCCCTCTCAGGAACTGGTGAGAACCTGCTGGATCCCACCTCTGATTTTTCTCCCTTGGGGACCCCTAAGGTGGTGTACATCCTTGTCTATTTCAGGGGTCTGCAACCTGCGGCTCTCCAGATGTTCATGGACTACAATTCCCATCAGCCCATGACAGCTGGCAGGGGCTGATGGGATTTGTAGTCCATGAACATCTGGAGATCCGCAGATTGCAGACCCCTGGTCTATTTCAAGCTCACAACAGCCCCGCAAGGCCATTTAGACTGAGAACGTATGACTGCCCCAACACCACCCACAAGCTTGTGCGGCAGAGTGGAGAATCGAACCCTTCTTTGCTAAGAGCCCACCCCCAACCCTTGGACATGTGGGGTGGGGAAATGGCAGCTGCTCACAGCTGGTCAGCAGTGCGAAACCTGGCTGCCACCCCTGTATTTGGGATGCCAATATTTCCAGCCCTTGACATGGTGGGCATTTGCCCCGAGCGTTGTGGGCATTTGCCCCGAGCGTTGGTGGGAGCTGGCACGAAGGTGCAGTCCGCCCGCATTCCAAGCAGAGGGCAGATTTCACACCCCGGTTGCATGCGTGTGCGTGCATTGTTATTACATCCGCCCGGGTTGTGTCTGCTATTGCGTCTTTCTAAAAACAACATTTTCTCCAGCGCCCTGTTGCCAGCTTCTACCATCTAAACGGGCAGACACTGGGGGCTGGCTAGGCAAAGGAGGAGCTTTTCTAGAGTTGTGAAATAATATTTCTTGCAAGCTTGGGGGGTGGGGGGGGGTGGAATCAGCACACAAGAGAACTAACTCCCCAAGGGCAAGAGGAACCCACAGACTGCCAGCTCAGTGTGAGCTATTTTCCCCACCCCTGACTCTTGTGCAGAGGGTGTGTGTGTGGGGGGGGGGGATTGCTGGCAGCTTGCTCTGGCTCTCTTCCCTGCACCCCCTTTCCTTTTGCCAGTTTCCCCACCCGCGCCAGCAGCTGCGATGCAGCCCGTCTGCGCTAAGCAGCTCTTGCTCGGAGTGTGGGCGGGCAGATTGTGCTGTGGTGTGGGTTGCAAGTGTGTGTTTGCACCGGGAGGCGGGGTCTGTCGGCTGCAGCAAAAGGAGCCCGGACCAGGACTGGGCCCGCCAGAAAACCCGGACAGAAGGGAATTGTAGGCACAGAAGAAAGAAAGTAGAAAAAAGGGGGAAAGAATGTAGACAGAAGGAAAAGAGAAAGTAGAGAAAGAGGAAAGGGGGTTTGGATTCAACAAGAAAGGTTATTTCTTCTTTTCCTCCATTATTTTTCCTATAATGGAGAGATGGCAACCATAATGCTGCTGACCAAAGAAATCATGCAGGCCTTAAACCTATTCTTTCCTACTGCTAGCATAGCCTAATAACTCCCAAAATGTCCCATTGTTCACAATTATACAAAATGTGCAAACTAAACTGTTTTTTGAGATTCTGCTGTACCCAAGAGATACCTTAAAAGTTGCCCTCTTCCTGAGAACAATAGCAAGGCCTATGAGAGAGCTCAGGCTCTTTGTCTGAGAAATAGGGCAACTTGAAACACGCATGATAAGAGGAACAAGGGTTTTTGGTTCATATAACGTCAAAGAGTGAGGCTCATTCCGCACACGCAGAATAATGCACTTTCAAACTGCTTTCCGTGCTCTTTGAAGCTGTGCGGAATGGCAAAATCCACTTGCAAACAGTTGTGAAAGTGGTTTGAAAACGCATTATTTTGCATGTGCGGAAGGGGCCTGAAATACTGACATCTGCCAATGGGGGTTTTGGACAACCCCAAAGGGCTGTGGGAACAGGAAAAATCTCCACCTTTTGAATAACTGATTGATGATGTGGGCATTCTGGGGTGTATTCTTTGCTGCCATTTTGATATAGCTTGTCATTAATACTATAAAAAGTGAGAACACACCGCCATTTTAGTGTGGCTCCCCTGATCTTGTCTTGCCCGCAGTTGGCCGAATAAAGATCTTTCTGATTTTATTCTGGATCGGCTTGAGCTTCTTTGAGATTCTTTCATTTAATTCGTCACTCCATTGTAACAGAATCGGTGCGATTCTCTGGTTTGCATGCAATGGGAGACGAAAGCAGAGTTCTTGGTCGTTGGGGCGGGAAATATACTAAGGCAATGATGGCGAACCTATGGCACGGGTGCCAGAGGTGGCACTCAGAGCCCTCTCTGTGGGCACACACAAACAGAGTTCATCATATGGAAGGGAAATTGCCCCCCCCACACACACACACACACATCTAGGCTGGCCTGGGCCGCTGGGCTTGATTATTAGCATTAAACCTAAGACCTAGTTTTGGGGAAGCAGTATAGGTAATCCTGTTAAGCGCTGTTAAACCCCACTGATTTTCATGCAAAGAACTAAAACACGATCCTTTACCTGAGAGTAAGCTCAGTTGCTGGCAATGCGGCTTGCTTCTGAGTAAACCCTCCTAGGGTCGTGATTCACCCGTTCAAAGAGTTGCATGGTTGCTTCAAAACAAAGCCAACAACTACCACCAAGCTTACTCCCGAGTAATGCATGCCTCGGAACCAACCATTTTTTCTAAACTAAAACCTCAGTATTCAGGTTAAATGGCCGTGTTGGCACTTTGCGATAAATAAGTGGGTTTTGGGTTGCAGTTTGGACACTCGGTCTCGAAAAGGTTCGCCACCACTGTACTAAGGGAATGGGTGCGGGTATAGATTTGTCCAGTTCTCCAATCCTTTATTGGCATCTAGGCTATAAAGCATTACGGAATATACAAATTTTAAAAATATGAGGCGATTTAAAATAGATTAAAGACATGAGACAATACAACCTTGCACGGAGTTAAAAGAAAAGAGTTCACACATTTGCAAAAAGGACCAGAATAAAAATTAGCACCCTTTCTTTGGAAGATAGAGCGTAATGGCTTCCGGCGGAAATTTAGCTACGCTCTCGCACATTTCTACGATGGGACTATTTAACAGAAATTCAGCTTGGAACTATCAGAAAACTCGGCCCTCTGTCTTAAATAGGGGTTTATATACTTTGCTTGAATTTCATCGTGGAACTGGCAATAGAAGAAAGAGCGAGGTACTGTTTCGGGGCAGCTCAGCTTACGAGGGCAGAGTCTTTCTACATAAACAATGTTTTGGAATCTTCTGCCAAGGAGAGCAGATGGCAAGGCGTTAAATCTGGCCAAGGAAAAAGCTCTTCAGTGATTTGGATTTTGAAGAAAGTAAAGATATTCAGCCATTTGACCAAGTTTAATTGGGATCTCCGAGCCCAACAGAGAACAGGTTTTAACAACCGCAGTATAAAGATTTTGTGCTTCCAATTCCAAGAATCTTACTTTAAAGGCCTCAGTAGCAGAAAGCTCATATAACGAATCCATGTGTAAACCAATAGAGCTATTTTTTCTTTCAATAGAGGCGAACCAGTTAGAAAGGTTGGATTCAGAAAGCATCTGATAAATGAGGCTAGGGGGATCTAGGTTGTAGTGAATTCGTAGCCAATATTTAAATGTTCTAAGCCATGCTATATTTCCAACGTACTCTGGCCAGTTTCAATGCAGTACAGATTTATCAATCAATCAATCAATCAATTTCATTGCCCTGGGCTCCTTGGAGAAAGGGTGTCCTAGCTGTGGCATAGCGGTTAAGAGCAGGTGCATTCTAATCTGGAGGAACAGGGTTTGATTCCCAGCTCTGCCGCTTGAGCTGTGGAGGCTTCTCTGGGGAATTCAGATTAGCCTGTGCACTCCAACACACACCAGCTGGGTGACCTTGGGCTAGTCACAGTTCTTCGGAGCTCTCTCAGCCCCACCTCCCTCATAGGGTGTTTGTTGTGAGGGGGGAAGGGCAAGGAGATTGTAAACCAGAGGCAATCCTCCAGGATATGTACGTGCGTGCGTGCGTGCGTGCGTGCGTGCGTGCGTGCGTGCGTGCGTGCGTGCGTGTGTGTGTCTTCCTTCCCCGGGTTTATAAGGTCTTGCTGTTTGGGGTCGTCACCAGTTTCAGAGTCTTAGGAGATGCCCACCCTCATAATTTTATTCTATTCACATTTATTACCTGCCCTTTACCACAGATTCAGGGCGAATTACAATAAAACATGCAACATTAAAATCATGACAGTAAAAACACAATAAAAGCTCATTTGAAAAACCCCATCAAAAAAACACAATAAAATCCCATTCCAAAAACACAATTCTAAAAACACAATAAAACCCATTCTAAAAACACAATTCTAAAAACACAATAAAACCCCATTCTAAAAACACAATAAAAACCCATTCCAAAACCCAGACACAATGTAAAATCTCCCACACCAACACTCCCCCATTCACAAAAAGGAGGGATGTATGCAGTGGTGGGATCCAAAAATTTTAATAACAGGTTCTGATGGTGGTGGGATTCAAACAGTGGTGCCGCTGCACACACGCCCCTCCAGTCCCTATTGGGCAGGGAGGTTGCTTTAGTAACCCCTTCTCGGCACTCAGAAAAAATTAGTAACCACTTCTAGAGAAGTGGTGAGAACTGGTTGGATCCCACCTCTGGATGTATGGACATTTCAGGGAGGGCCCTCCCAGTCCAGGGGTCAGTCAAATGCTCGGGTGATAAGGATGGTCTTTGCCAGGCACCAAAACTACAAGAAAGTTGGCCCCTGACGAACCTCTGGAGAGAGGACGTTGCACAGTGTAAGGGCCACTGTGGAGAAGGCCCTCTTGGCTGCCCCCAACCCCCTTACCTCTGATGGGGCGGGACAACCAGGTGGGCCTCCTCTGATTTCAAGACCAAAGCCTTATAGACAGTGGTGGGATCCAAAAATTTTAGTAACAGGTTCCCATGGTGGTGGGATTAAAACGTAGTGCCAATGGGGCTGGGTGGGGGCAAGTCGGGGGCATGGCCGGGCATTCCAGGGGTGGTGCATTCATGGGCGGGGCTGTGGCAAGGATGCAGCTGCTGCGCCGGTCCTTGGGCGGGAAACGAATGCACACAGGCGCATTATATAATGCCACGCACGCCGGTGCACCTCCTGCTAGACTGCTTCAAGTTCTGCGCGCTACTGCTGAGAGGAGGGGTATAACTAAGGCAAAAATCACGTGGCAAAATCACCAATTAGTAACCCCCTCTCGGCACACGCAAATAATTAGTAACCTACTCTCGGGAACCTGTGAGAACCTGCTGGATCCCACCTCTGGACCAAGCTCTGAGGAACTCCGCAAGTGAGACAGTGCCTTGCGCCGAGGCACTTGATGCTGATTGGAATCGGATGCAGATTACAATCCAATGCGGGGAAACGCGCACAAGGATTACAAGGGATTTAGGGGACAGAGCCAAAAAGCGCTGGAGATGGTACATGCACGTGCTGAGGTTTACAGCTGAGGGGGTTTTTTTGTTTGCTTCAAGCCTTGTGTTAGACTCTTGCTTTTAGACTCTTGGTCTTAACTGGGGGGGGGGGGGGCAGGGGAATCAAGTAAAAGAACAATTTGGAAGACGATCCCAGCAAGCCAAGGAAACAAGCAAAGGAGACTTACGCCGAAGAAAACCTAGTCGCAGAATTTATGCAGCCTGATTTCCACATTAAAGGGTTGGGCAAAACAGCAAAATTTGTGTGTGTGTGTGTGTGTGTGTGTGCGCGTGCGTGCGTGCGCACGTGCGCAGGGTGGGGCAGGGTGCTGCCTCAGTTTAGAAAGCTCTAAAGATTGCCCTATATAACTTAAGCCTCCATCAACAGGAGTGAAACAATGAATTGCAGGATTTAAGGGTCAGGATGGGAAGGAGGGGGGGGGGGGGATTTCCCATGCCTGTACAATCAGGGCAGGGGATTGGATGGCTTCAACGTGGCTGCCCAGAGCAGAAAAGGCCTTTTGCTTAAGACTTTTCCCTCAAAGCATCAAGCTCGATAGAGGGCCAGAAACGTCGGAGCCTCCAACTTGACCTCCCTGCCCCCCAGACTTGACCCCAGGGAGCAAAAAGAAGATTTTGAAAATAGACCAAGATCTATTTCTTCTCCTTGGCTTTATTTTTAAAAACGTGCTTATTTGCACCTGCAATGAAATATTGTTCATGTTGATTTGAAAACCAACATGGATTCTCGCTTAGCTCCACTGCCCTGGCTACGTGCTGTTAACTGAATCACTTTTAAACATTTTCAGTATAACGGAAAGATAATGAAAATGTGGGAAGAGCATCGACATTAAAAAGGAGGTACTTGAACTTTATCTTGCAAAATCTGCCCACTGTTATGGTCCCAATTATGAGATTTCCAGCCATATATCCTAATCGGGTATTGATGTCTGAAAATCGTAAGCACATCGTCCGGCAGAAGATTCCACAGTATGCATCTTTAGGCCCCAAAGCTCAAAATAATCTGCATTACACCCATTACAAGGCCATCCTAAAAACATTTTCCTGAGAGTAAGCCCTATTGAATAGACTTAAGCAGGATTTTGAGTAGACCTGCTTAGAATTGTCTGGATATAAACCAGGTCAATGTGCTCTCATTATTAACTTTTTGCAGTATTATTGTTTAAATCGATGGAAGATTAATTGAGAGATCGTTGAGAATGGGTCCAGAGGAGGGTGACCAAAATGGAAAAAGGTCTGGATCCCAAGCCCTATGAGGAACATCTTAGGGAGCTAGGTATGTTAATCTGGATAAGAGAAGGCTAAATGGTGGCATTGCAGCCATGTTTAAATATTTGAAGGGATGTCAGGTTGAAGAGGGAGCAAACTGGTTTTCTGCTGCTCCAGAGACTAGGACCAGGAGTAACAGGTTCAAGATGCAGGAAAAGAGATTCCACCTAAATGTAAGGAAGAATCTCCTGACAGTAAGGACTGTTAGATAGTGGAATGTGCTGCCTCGGAGGGTGATGGAGTCTCCTTCTTTGGGGGTTTTTAAACAGAGGCTGGATGGCTATCTGTCCAGGGTGCTTTGATTATGTCTTCCTGCATGGCAGGGGCTTGGACTTGATGGCCCTTTTTTAAACAGAAGCTGGATGGCCATCTGCCCAGGGTGCTTTGATTGTGTCTTCCTGCATGGCAGGGGCTTGGACTTGATGGCCCTTTTTTTAAACAGGAGCTGGATGGCCATCTGCCCAGGGTGCTTTGATTGTGTCTTCCTGCCTGGCAGGGGCTTGGACTTGATGGCCCTTTTTTTTAAACAGGAGCTGGATGGCCATCTGCCCAGGGTGCTTTGTGTCTTCCTGCATGGCAAGGACTTGGACTGTACTGCCATTGAGGTCTCTTCCAACTCCATGGTTCTATGATTCCTCACACTGCCATCTGATATTCCAAAATGAGCCTCTCCTAGACCTTTTGGCCATATATATTCTATTTCTCTTTCTATATTTTCTTATCTGTTTTAACTATATTCTATATAGTTAATATATATATTCTATATTTTCTATTTTTCTATATTTTCTTATCTGTTTTTAACTATATATATAGTTTATATATATATAGTTATATATAAAACTATATATATATTTATAGTTTTATATGTATAGTTTTATATAGATAGATATAGATAGATATAAACATATATATGTGTGTGTGTGTTTTTATATATATATAGATATACATATGTATATATATATATATGCTCAGCCATATATATATATATATATATATATATATGCTATATATATATATATATGCTATATATATATATATATATATATATATATATATATATAGTTATAAGTTTTTCCAGGTTATAGTTTATGGTTGCATATATATATATAGCATATATATACTCATTATATATATAGCAACATATATATATAAATATATAAATATATATATACTCGTTTTTCTCAGTTATATATAGTTATATAGATATATATATATATATAGATATAGATATATATAGAGATATAGATATAGATATAGATATAGATATAGATATAGATATAGATATATATAGTTATAGTTATAGTTATAGTTATATATAGTTATATATAGTTATATAAATATAGTTATATAAATATAGTTATATAAAGGGTATATATATAGGGTATATAAATTGATAAAATATTAGGGGGTATGTCTCCAGATTGTGTCTTATTGATATGTGTGTGTGTGTGTCTATAAAAGCTCTAACACATTGTATCTTAGAATTACAACATTGATAAGTAGAGAGAACATTACATAGTTTCAAAATTCGTTAACTTCTAATCTTGGTTCCAAAATAGCAATGAGTATCTAATAAGCATTTATTTATATCTTAATCAATAACATATTAATGCTCTTGCTATTATTATTCTTACATAATCGATTCAGCCTCACATAAGAAATACAGTTTCTATTTTTCCTCCGACTCTTGTTTCTGTCTCCGTTATTCTTCAAAGTGCTTCAAGAGCGTACGAGCTAGATCCAAATCATGTTAAAAGGTGTGTGGGGGGGGATCCCCAGCTTTTTAAAGGGGGTAAGTTGAGGAGGAATGCAGAAGCCCTCCCTCGCTGGGGCATACCACCCAGCTCCAGCTCTTCCCAAATGCTAAGAAAACAATTCTTTGGGGAAGAAGATGTAAGAAGTTACACAATGCCCAGGATAAAGGGAGAGGGTACAAAATTCTGGGTACCAAGGTCACCTGGAGATGCTGAGCTCTGAACCCCTGCAGGATAGTAGCAGCCTATCTGTTCTTATCAAGCCTACTTATGTGTTCACACTTTGGAAGAGAAGGAGGGCCTAAATTTGGTGCTTTTAGCAGCAGGAATCTAACCTATACTCTTGCACTCTCCCGCCTGCTCCTTGCATTAGAGTTCTCTTGAAACTGACAGAATGGCTGCCATCTTTTCTGAGCTCGAGGGCTGGAACAAGTCATTCTGGGAAACGCATGGACGCTGTTGAAAACAGCATCTTCATGTACCTTCTTCCATTCCCGCTTGGCAACATCTACCCAAGGAAAACCCATGATGGGATCCAGTGGTGGGATCCAAACATTTTAGTAACAGGTTCCCATGGTGGTGGGATTCAAACAGTGGCGTAGCGCCAATAGGGCTGGGCAGGGCACGACGGGGTGTGGTCGGGCATTCCGGGGCGTGGCATTAATAATTTCTCTGTTACTGTAAAAAACTTTTACTGTAAAAAAAAGTTCCTAATTTCCAGCTGGTATCTTTCTGTCCATAATTTAAACTTATTATACCCTGTTTCCCCGAATATAAGACATCCCCAGGAAAATAAGGCATTAGTAGTAGGCGGTTTTGCTGAAGAGTCACGCGAGAAATATAAGAGCACATCCCCAAAGAGTAAGACATAGCAAAGTTTTTTGTTGTTTGGGAAGCATGCCCAGCGAACCAAGAACACAGAGAAAAAATAGAACATCCCTGAAAATAAGACGCTACATGCTTTATCTTTGGGGAGCAAAAAAGAATTAATATAAGACACTGTCTTTTATTGAGGCTACGGTAGCAAAGTCAAGTCTATCGTCTACCTGCCAACAGAAACAACTACTTCTACTCCTCTAATTGACCAGCCTGTCCAAATACTTAATACTTTCAAATGCCCATTTTGTTTCTAGAAATCCAAAAGAAAGGATACTTTCCTTAAACAAGAGGAACTTTACCATATTTCTAAAACATGTTTTTAAAACTGCCCAACAGGGAGAATTAGCCCGTTTTCTACCTTCGCTAACCAGCCACATAGGAAACAGCAGGACTTTATGATTTTGGGACCCTGAAAATGTGTAGCGATGGAAGCCGCAGCGGTCAGAAATCAAAACGAAGAGCGAGGCGGAGATAATAACATCTGGTGGAGATAGCCAGCAGCGGAGACCGGAGGGTCCGGTGTTCCCTAGCGAATCTCCGTCTGCCGGTTCCTGGCACCTTTTATTATTGTTATCCTATTGGGGGGCGTGTAGGGAGGGAGGACCGAGGGGGGAGTTCGGGAAGCGGGGAGAGTGAGAGATCATCATGTGATGCATAGTCTCATCTGGCAATACGTCTTGAGGAGAGCGTGCAGCGTCTGAGCCTAATCCTCACACACCTGAGGGGCAGACCATTGTCCCTCGCGCCCGGTGATTGAGTCAGACAGTTCATGACCCACGTGACTCATGGGGGGGGGATGAGAGTGGGGAGTGCGATGCGACGGCAAGGCAGCGCAGGTCGTTAAGCGTCCCAGCGTTCCTACTACGGCACTGCTGGAGTGCGGCAGTGCACCCTACTACATCTCCACTTTTTACATTTTAGAAAAAAGAAGGGGGGGCGAAAGCGCTAAAGAGGCGATTTAAAGGGGCGCTTGTCTCCTCCACGCCCGTTTGGTCAGCGAGTTGACCAAGCTGCTTGTGTAACATTAGAACTTGGATTTGAGGGTAAAGGAAATTCGAGGGGCTTCTTACACCGCGTTACAGGCAATATTGAACCGCGTGAGCGAAGCAAGACGTCGATATGCAGGCACTAGCTAAGCCAATGCAGAGCTGTACAATAGCACTCAACCCATCCTCCCACGACGGCAGCCAGCTCCAGAGGGCTGACCGCAATGGAGACAAAACATGCATACTTCAGATTAGATGCAACTTCTTGCGAAATAGCTCGCACTTTCGTATTGTGAATCAACTGGGAATTATCAGAAAGCCAAAACAACACACATATTATGTACATTCTCACAACTTGGTGGTGTAACAACAACTAGTAATCAATGGCTGACCGCGATTGTCTGGGAGTAAACGGCTTGGCGGGGATTCTGCTGCTTTCCGGAGGCCAGGGGCATCCAGAGGCGGTGGAGAACAAGTTGATGGACCGCCAGGGCACAGCAGGCCAGCCGATAATAGTCTTAGCATTGTAGGAGGCGAGTCGGGGACTCTCCCACTAGGAAGTGCGAGGAGGCGAACTCACGCCCGGAGAGAGGCGACCGCGTCATCCCGACAGGAGAGGTCGAAAAGGCAGAAGCGGGCCGGCGGCGGCGTCGGACTCGAGGGTGGAGCCACAGAATTGCAGAGACAATGGTGATGGCGAGGCGACTGGAGGCAGCAAAAAGAGTTCGACGGCAGGAGTCCGAGGCCGGGAATGTAGTTAAGCGTCCTCTCCCCGCCAGGTCCAGAACCAGCCCTGGGGAGACAGGATGTTTCCGAACAAGCGAGGGGAATGTCCTCCATGTGTGTGCAGTTCCAACTGGCCGAGCAGGCGAATGGGCGGAGTCGGTTCCCGTTTAGCTGCGCCCGGTGATGTGGCGCGGAGTGTTGGAGATACGTGGTTACTGACAGTCTTGGTGACAAAGGGAAGCGCCAACCGAGGAGTTTGGGCGAGCGGGTCCCCAGTAGAAGGCTCGCCGAGTATCTGATGGATGAGAACATTCATGAAGGGCTCAGCCCAGACTCCAGCTTAAAGTCTCCAGTGCTTGCTTTACCAGAGCCGGGGAGCAGAGCAGGAAGCCCTTAGCACAGGCTCCGAGCTCCTAGGTACTAGCCCAGAGCAGAAAAGATGAGGCGTTAACAGCTGACGGCAAACTGCTCCCAGATGTTGGTCTGGTGGCTTCGCCAGGGGTGGCCGATAAGCCATCGGCGGGAATAACAGTAGCAAGCAAGGATGGTGGTAAGCTGAGTTGGTGGTGATGATGTAAAGAAACGCAGAGGTTCTCGGAGTGTCGAAGGGTGATGCTTGCTGGCGCAGCAGCTGCTAGAACCTGGCTGGTGGTCGCCTATGGCGTCTCTCCCCAGGTCATTGGTCTTTGTAGGCATTGGCGGCGGCGTTCCTGTGTTGGAATGCGCTGGGGCGGGATCCTCTAAGAAATCATTCCATCTCTCGGGATAGGGTTAGTTTCTCCTGGCGCCATTCCATGGGATTTGCCACCTGTCGTAAAGCGAGTCGGGAGTCCCGCGAGGAACCTGTAGGAAGAGGACTGAAACACACACCTTTCCCAGAGCGATTCACTACGGGCTTGAGTCCCGCCAGGCTCAGTTCTAAGCCGGATATGGCGAGGAGGTGGGATCGAAGTTAGTGTTTAGATTTAATATGGGAAGGAAGAAGGCTTGTTTTTTTTTTTACGCAGCCTGTGAAGGTTGCTGTCATGCAGCCCTCCTGGGGCGCCATACACTCCTCTTTCTTTAGTTGTTTTGACGAAGGAGGGCAGGAGGTAAACCCTGGTAAGAGATATTAGCTTCCAGCGTCATCAAGTGCGTAAATCCAAGAAGCGAAGGGTCGAGCACCTGCGAGAGAGGAACAGGCTGGTCCTGAGGGAGTTGTGGGTATGCATGCGCCCAATCAGCAACTACCGAGGGCTTTTGGAAAGCACCTTTTGGGGGGATGTTAAGGTGCATCGGAGGAATGAAGCAATCCCGACGATTTAAGAGCCGGAAATTTCTACCAGCACACACAAAGGAAAAAAAGGAAAGGGGTTTCTTTGCAAGGGAGTTGCGCTTACCGTGACCTTGGTGGCTAATGCGGGAAGCGGGATAGTGCTGAAATTTTGTGATCGAATTGTATCGAGGGGGGTTGCAGCCGCCCGGGAACGCTCCTTAAGAGGCGACTGGCCGGCGTGGCAACACCACCCGCAAATCTTGGGAAGGATCGTGTTGCAGCAACCCCTTGCCCCAGTGGGTATTAGGGGCATAATGGCGGCAGCCGCGCAAAACTGGGGAGGGCCTGTCACGAGCAGTGCCCTACGGTATCAGGAGCAGGGCCCTGAATTTTTATCCAGGGAGGCCAGTCAGCCAATTGGCCACTCCGCGCCTTTACCTGGTCAGAAAAAAGCAAGAAGGAAAAAAAGGAGGGAGAGGAAACAGATTTCCCTGCGGAGGTAGAAAAATAATTTGGGAGGAGCAAGATTGGGATCAAGCGACCTGTGGCGAGTCTCTACCGATCCCAAACGAAATGCGTTTTGACCTGACTCATGAGGTCCCTTCCCCAGGAATTGCGCTGGATGTCCAAAATGATGGGGCCCGGACTGTGAAGCTGCCGGCTTCGAGTCCTGAACATTGACCCGATGATGGCGAGGCGGATGCTCCATCTACGGTTTTGTCTCCACACCCCCAGATGTCGCGGGCAAGCCTAAAATTTGACCACTGAGTCGGGAATACCGGCTGCTCTGATGACAGTAACATCAGCGCCCGGTGTCCACGAGCCCTATGAACATTTATCCCCTTCTATGGCGAGCTCCAGATATGGGCCGGGAGCTCCGATAGAAAGCGATCTCCACGCTTCGCGGCGGTAATTGTAGGCATAACGCCATGTTGTTGGCTGCTGGGGCACCGTTAGCCTTTATTGGAGTGCGACAGCGGGCGGCGCATGGGGCAGAAGAATCGCTGAAAGCTGGCCCAGCGCTGGCTCAGCGGAACGCTCACCAGCGGGGATGTTTGTCCAGAACCTGGAGGAGGTGGATATAGGTCCTTAGATTAGCGTGGAGTCGATCACTCCGGGGCCGATGAACAGTCCCCTGTTCAGCGTGACAGAGACGACTGGCAGCACTAGCCGGAAGGTAATCCGGCCAGGGATGGGCTGTCTCATACTGGAGTTGAAGCGACCACAGAACCGTGGGAGCAAAAGGAGATGCGAGCTGGAAAAGGTGCATACTTGGCGAGATACCCACGAAGAGGTGGTAGTTTAGCAGAGACGCCCGGCGTTTGGGTGCTGCTCTAGTACTCTCCTCCTTGGTCACCTGGCTGGCCAGAGGAAACGCCCGAGGCGGGAGTTTCCAGCCGGGGCAGTCCGTTTCTCAATGGAAACCCTTCTGGCAACGCGATGGGCACCGGGTTTTTAGGTGGCCTTCTCCTCCTGGGGAGGACCCTCCTCCACTCAGGGGTTGTAGGCCCCACCCGGGCTGCCTACACTCCCGCCGAGAGAGTGTCGGGTCTGCCCGCCCAGTTAAAGCAGTCATCCTGAGACTGTCTCTCCACGCCCGGTGGAGAGTGCTTTGCTTGGCGAGGAGGCTAACGGGTGGCGAGGAGGACCCGATGTCTAGCAAGCCTGCAAAGCATGTCGGCCGGAGTTCAGGATTTTTTGCCCAGGCCGTGGTGCTCCTGCGGCACTCCGTGGAAGCGTTCTCTTTTAAGCGGCGCCGAGGAGCTTCGTTTGGGCCTCCTACCGCTATCTACCTGCCTCTTGGCCTTCCTGGAGCCTGTTCACAAATTCGGCATAGAATGGCTCTTAGAGGTTTGCGGATGGAGGAGAAACTCTGGGTTGGCTGGCCCGGCATTGGGGACTTTTGATGAGATGCCTTATAGAGCGCACTCAGAAGCGACCGTAGGGGTGACCTCAGGCAGGAAAAAGGACAATCACGATGGTTAGGATTGGCAAAAGCATCGAAACAGTAAAATGCGCGGCCCGGTGGTAGAAACGCCAGAGGTGTGCTGCTTTCTGTTGAAGCACTGCTGGTGAACTCACTTTCCCAGACCACAAATTGTACGGGGCTCAGGAGCATCTGAACGGTGGTCTTCCATGATCATCTGGGACCATTAGGTGAGTTCGCTACCGATGGCCTCCAGCATGCCTCTCCGCGTGGGGCTAGTGACTCCTCGTCCCGCATGCTATTGCTAGCTGAATTTCCGGTAAGGATGTTATGAGCTTGGTGAGGCGGTACCGACAACCGCCCGGGATAGCAGCCATCCTCCCCTCAGTAATCTACAGTGAAGTGGAGCGGGGGCACAATGCAAGAATATCGGCATGCGTCTTCCGTCAGGGTTTCTTTCTTCTGCAGATGTCGTGGCTAATGCGTTCTCGCGAGGATTTTGAAACCAGCGCCGCCATTAAGCTGGCGGAGGAATTACGATGGCGAGGAAAATGAAGCAAGCGAACAGAGGCGGCTGAGCAGCGGAAGTTGAAATGGGTGAAGGCGAGGGCAGAAGGAGGACAGAAGCGTCCAATTTGAGTGGATAGAGAAAATTCGAGGTTGAAACTGAAGGTGAAAGGTCAGAAGTGACCTACAGCAAGGGAGCCATAAGGTCTGCAGGCTGATGGCGACAAAACATTGTCTCCCGTCGGTAACGGCGACATCGGTAGCGCGAGGCTCTGGTCGCGAAAATTAAACGCCGATGTTTTCCCGGAGTCCTTAAGATTCAATGTCCCCTCACGGTACCATGGACACTGGCTTCAATCTCCTCAACCAATTTCGCCGCTCCCAGCGCTTCTCTTTCACGGGGACCCTGCAGCATTTAGTTGCAGCTTTCAGATTAGTCCAGCGTGCTTGTCATAAAGCCTGCTTTTGCAAACTCCCCATACTCACACCGGTGTTCAAAAGTCGGACGAGAGTGTCCCTGGGCCAGCGTGTCTCTGGATCGCCCGAATCAAGAGGTTGAAGCGATAATGTCTGAAAGCAGTGGTCCACTGGATCGCGCCCGATCCAGCCGGACTTGATACCTTGCAGCGGCCCTTCAAGCGGCGGTGGCGAAAGGCAGGGTGGAGGATTCCCGAGGATTCCGGAGTTTATCGGCGCGCTGTATGGTCGACCCGCCCCGGTCAGCGTAAGAGCAAACGAGCGAAGGCGGAGATAACATCACCGAATTGAGATAAGCCAGCCTTAGCGGGGCCGGAGGTCCCGTGTTCCTGCGCCGAATCTCCATGCTGCGGTTCCTGGCACCTTTTATTGTTATCCTATTGAGGCGTGTAGGAGAGGGAGGACGAGAGAGTTCGGGAGGCGGGAGTCGGGGAGATCATCATAATGATGCGCATGATCTCATCTAATGGCTACGTCGCGGAGGAGAAGGGCGTACTGGCGTCTGGAGCCTAATCCTCACCTAAGGGGCAAAACCATTGTCCCTAAGCCCGATGATTGAGTCAGGCACAGTTCATGACCGTGACTCATAGAGGGATTGAGGTAAGAGTGCGATCGCGACAGATCTGCTCCCGCCTGCCTGGTCCGTTAGTCCCCAGCGTTCACGGCTGCTGGGCGGTGCACTGCTACACTAATATTTCAACAGATGAAGACGGAACCCAATTAGCCAACCCCTCTCGGCTTTACACAAATAATTTAGTAACCCACTCTTTTAGGGGAACTGGTGAGAACCTATGCTGGATCCCACCTCTGATGGGATCCCCTTGTCCTGTGAGTTTTCAGAGTGGAAAAACTCGCCGTTCTAGTGAAGTCGTATCACATATTTTGTAGTTCTAGATCTTATAGAGCAGAGGGAGGAGGAGAAGGTGACGCAGGGCTACTGGGTTTCAGCGGAAGTGGTGCACTTCCTGAAATACTGGCATGAAAATGTGAGGAAGGAACGGAAACTGTGGAAGATCAGGAAAACCCGCTGTCCCTGCAACAAAAGTCTGGAGGAAAGTGAGCTGGAGCCTGGGCCACAATTAAGTAGCCTAAGAGGCAGAGGTGGGATCCAGCAGGTTCTCACAGGTTCCCGAGAGTAGGTTACCTAATTGACTTCGCGTGTGCGAGAGGAGTTACTAATTGGTGATTTTTGCCACATGATTTTGGCCTTGAGTTACGCCCCTCCTCTCAACGGTAAGCGCACAGAACTGGAAACAGTCTAGCAGAGGAGGTGCACTGTGGCGTGCGTGGCAGCCTAAGCCTGCATGCGTCATTACGCCAAGGACGGCGCAGCGGCTTCGTCCTTACCACAGCCCACTTGGAATGCCCTGCCGGAATGCTTTTGACGGCCGACCGCCCCGATAGGTGCCTGCGCCCATCCCCAGTGAGCTTTTACACCACCGAAGTTTGAATCCCACCACCATGGAACTGTTACCGGTACTAAAATTTTTTGAATCCCACCACTGCTGAAGTAGTAGTGGTGAAAGTAGTAATGAAAGTAGCAGCAGCAGCAGCGGCAACGGCAGCAGTAGTAGCAGTAGTGGTAACGGTAGCGGTGGTGGTGGTGGTGAATTCAGTGGTGGTAGTAGTAGTAGTTCAGTTTATCATTCCACCTTTCTCTCCTGTAAAGGAGACTCAGAAGAGACTTACAAACTCTTTTTCCTTCCTATCCCCAAACAAGACACCTTGGCAGGGGTAAGGTGGAGCTGAGAGGAGTTCCAAGGTTCCAGCTGACTAGGCCAGGTCACCCAGCAGGAATGTCTTAGGAGTGCTTGGAAACACATCCTGTGGTCACCAAGATAAGCCTCTGCCACACAGGTGGTGGAGTGAAGAATCAAACCTGGTTCTGCCAGATTAGAAATTCACCTGCTGCTTGGCACCACTACACCATGCTGGACAGGGGCGCCCTGTCCTGTTGAGGTCTCCTGGGGCAGTGGTGGCAAACCTTTGTAGCCGCTCAGATGTTATGGACCACAATTTACATCAGCCTGCAGCATGGCCAATTGGCAAGGAGCTAATGGGAATTGTAGTCCGCTTATCTAATTATAAAAAACCAATGCTGATCTAGGGTACCAAGGACAGCTATTATCGTATGTAACGAAGTGGCTAGCCCAGGGCTGCTACTTTCATTCCTTTCTTTCCTTCACTCCACTGTGAGAGGGCGGCTTCCTACGGTACAGGGGAGGACAAGGACAGAACTTCCGGGAGCATGTGCATGCAGGGTTGGCAAAACGATTCACCCAGGGTGCCAAAAATGGTTGGAATGTCCCCACCTGACAGTTAATAAAGAGGGCAACATCTACATTAATCCCCCTTGTTCCGCAGATCCCAAGTGCCTTCCCTTTTTGCCCTTGTGCTGGCGTCTCCCTTACACGAATCCACCCCATTCCACATCTTGGATGCTGTCACCATTGGCATCAAGACGCGGACGCTGTAGCTTAGGTCAGCGCCTGCTATCTGTCTGTGGGTGGAAGTGGATATCTACGTAAAGAATTCTGGTTTTAGCATTATTGGTCGAGATACAAAACCCACGCAGGGTAGGAGGCTAGGAAAACAACAGTGGTTTTTGCAAAAAGGAGCAATCCTCGGGGCTCTTTAGAGGCAGACAAACACACTTAGGGGGGGTTGCATTGCATTATTAGAGATGCATTGGCCGACAAGAATAATAGTATCTGAATGACAAAGGCTCCCAGCTGCCCTCGTTCACAGTCCCGCTTTTCAAAAAGCGATTGTGCAAATGTTTTAAAGAAGCCCAGAAGGAGGGCCAAAAAAAGCAAACCCCCCCTTAAAATAGTCTCTGATAGCTCCACATTTAGGATAGTCATCTGATAGCTCCAAACTAGACTGCCCTTGGACATGGAGGTTTTCCTCAGCTCTCTTAGCTAAGATCCATGAATATGTTCGATCTCTTTTAAAAGCATAGGCCTTTGCCAAATCTTCTGT
This sequence comes from Sphaerodactylus townsendi, assembly GCF_021028975.2. Lineage (NCBI taxonomy): Eukaryota > Metazoa > Chordata > Lepidosauria > Squamata > Sphaerodactylidae > Sphaerodactylus > Sphaerodactylus townsendi. The sequence goes on from NC_059429.1 coordinate 12,427,636, forward strand.
GTCCACTTTCCCCCTGCCACTAAGCAAGAGGAAAAATGCCACTAAGCTAGGAAAAATGGAGCCCGGTGCAAAATCTGATTTTTGCTGCGCCCCCCCCCCCCCCATGTTTGTTTGTGTTTGGCCATTTTTTTGAGTGTTTTTTTTCAGTTTTGTACTGCAGGGGCACAGCTTTTAAGGCTAGCAGCATCACAATTTCAAGGTATCTTTAGGAGACTATCCGGGGATGATACCAGCCAAGGATTTGAGAGGTAAAAGTTTGGTTCAGGGGTCCCAAGAGTTGAAAGTGGACTTTTCAAGGTGTAAGCTACATCTCCCTATTAGCTCCCATTGGAAGCAGTCTTGGAGATGGAAGGCGCCTTTGGGATTCCGCTTTGGACCCCCCTAGTCGCTCCTTAACAGGTGAGGCATCATCAGGAGGAGATCCCCGAAAACTCCAGAAATTTTGATGCTGCTAGCCGCAAAACCTGTGCCCCTACGGGACAAAACTGAAAAACAGCAAAAATACAAAAAACTAAACCTGCAAAATTTTGCTGCCCCCTCAGGCTGTAGCGCTCCGATTACTGCTTGCACCCCTGGTCCCCTATATCAGCTACACCTCTGCAATAAGCCACAATGGGATCGAAGGACTTCAGGCCTGGGGATAGAGGGAACAGGACATAGAGGTGGGGTCTCCATCAATGGGCTATTGTGCCTGTTGACTTCTGTGTCATGCTTTGGTCCATTGTGCATTTACAGTTTGCGGTGCGGCTCTGCTTCATGGAGGGGTCTCCTGGCATTTCCTCATTTACACACAAGCAACTGCCCCACTGCTTCCGCTGAGCCTAAGTGCCTTTTTGCTTGCCCCTGACTTCCAGATCCCGAAATTGTTGTTTTTGTTTTGTAAGGCCATTTTAACAATCTACTGCAGGAGTGATAAATCAAAAGTATCATTTTTTAAAAAAGAGGAAGAAGCCCCACCAATCCCGCAGAAATGCCAGCAGGGGAGTGGGCGGAACTGTTCCTGCGTGGGCGAGGGAAGGCGGAGAGGAGCGGAAAAGCTGACTGAAGCAGAACGCACCCTGCACTTTGCCAGCTGTTGAAAACTGCGGGGCTTCTTTGATCTGCAGCCTAGCGAGTTCTGAAGAGGAGGAAACATATGCACAACTGAGAATCGGACAAGAAGGTAATGTACGCTTGTCACTAAGAGACCAAATGGGGCACAAAAGGCTGGAATCTGTCACTTGGAATGAATCTATGAAATTAATGTGCTACGTCCCAAACAATATAAGATTCACAAACATGTGTGGCACACAGGCGCTGGCTCAAGCAATTTATATTACCTGTTAGTTTCTTGTAAAGTATGCCAAATTGTTGGCTATTAGACTTATCAAACTATTTTATCTCCATAACACATATATATCTCCGCTTTAAATCCAATTCATGCAACAATTTATTACAAGACAACCTTCTCTCAAGTCCATAATCATGTATTTGTTAAACCAACAATGTCCATAATCTTGTAAATGTTATTGCGTCAATGTCACCCGTTGTGACTGTAATACAAGTTCATGACAATTAATGTCGACAAAGCAAGCCGGAGTAGGGCTTTTTTTCTACAGAATTTCAACGCCCGATGCCTTCCGTCAGCTAATCAACTGATGGGGCTTGATTCCAAAATATTCCAAGGCTGCAGGAGGAACCTGTGCCAATGATGTGACTCAGGGGAAGTAGACTCAATGTCACATATCTTACTGCATTGCGAGTTACGAGGAGTGAAAGGAAGCTGTTGGGGTCAACCATTGTTAACGCTTACGTCATGTATATATCCATTCATGGAGAATGCTCGAATCACGAGATTCTGGCAAAGGTATTATTAGAAGATCATGTTTCTGCCATTTCCCAGAAGGTAGCTAAATTTTGTATACTGGTGCACAACAAGCGTAGTTCCTTATTAAAACAAAGAGCTGCACTGTGTGATGAGGACTGTAATAATGCCTGAGGCTAATGCTATTTATTAGTAGATTTTATAATGGATTTTAATTTATATTATATTTTTGTATAAGTGGAGTGCTATGTATTCACATGTACTCTGATTTTAAACTATTGGCTGGCCAAAAGGCCGTAATAATAAATATCTAGCTACATGACAATTAATGAAAATCCTGAATTGGTGGCTTGAATTACTTATAAATACTGTCCCAATTCAAGGGCAGTCAAATTTGATTGATTGAAATTTCTCATCTTTTTCAGTTGTATATATTTCAATCCACTCCGTTGTACTTCCCAAACGCTTCACGCTGATTATCGCGTTTTCATCTGTCTTCTTCAAGGGAAGTGTTCATGCACTTGATAAGGAACCCACAACAAGTGATTCTGTACATAACAATCCTTGGAATGAATGGCAGGAAGAAAATAAATGGGGAACAACTGGGACTGGGACCCTGCTGTCTCAAATCACTGAGAATTAACTCTACCCAGTCCTATCTCTTCATTTGCACAGTCCATTTCTGGATTCCATTTCTTGGTCATACACAGCTGTGATGGAACTTGCCCCGAGACAGAGAGCGGATATTCCAGCGATGGTGTTCCAGTCAAAATTTCGAATGTGTGGCACATGGAAAATGTATTTATTGAAAATGTTTATCAGCTGCCTTACTTCCTGACGCAGCTCAAGCACCTTAGAACGTAGGTAAAGCACATTAAATAAAGCACATTAAAAACGTAAAACCCAACATTTTGAATCACAATTGAGAACTACTAGTAAACTTAACAAGGAGTCCTCAATAAAACTAGCCTCGACTGCTTCTTAAAAATTGGAAAGGAATGCTCCACTACACTGTGTTGGCTATGGTCACTGCTATCCAGTGGTGGGATCCAAAAATTTTAGTAACAGGTTCCCATGGTGGTGGGATTCAAACTGTGGAAAAGCCAATGGGGCTGGTGAGGAGGGGCATGATGGGAAGCGTGGCTGGGCATTCGAGGTGAGGCATTCATGTGGACGGGGCTGAAGGCGGGGCCGCCACTCGCTGCAGGGGTCCTTGGGGGGGGGGAAACTAAATGCTGCGCGGCGCGAGGCTGCCAGCATGCGCCAGTGCACCTCCTGCTCAGATTTCTTCCTAGGAAGTTCTCTTGGCATACTGCTGAGAGGAGGAGTAGCTGAGGCCAAAAAATCACGTGGCAAAATCACCAATTAGTATCCCCCTCTCGGCACACACAAATAATTAGTAACCTACTCTCGAGAACCTGTGAGAACCTGCTGGATCCCACCTCTGCTGCTATCAGCTATAAGTTCTACATCTATGGGGTGGTGTAGTGGTTACATTGTTGGACTAGGATTTGGAAGATCCAGTTTCAAATCCTGTCCGTGCTACCGAAAGTTGCTGGGTGACCTCTGGCCAGTCCCATGAACTCAGCCTATCTCACAGGGTTGTTGTGAGAATAAAACAGAAGAGAAGAGCACAATATAAGTCACTTTGAAACCCCAAAGGGGAGGAATGTGGTCTATAAACAAAGTAAAGAAAAATAGGTTCTGGAAACTCAGTGTGAACACAAGCATTTGGGAAAGCACACTTGTGAAAACACAGGAACAAGTGTGTTTTCAGCTGAAAATGGGAAGGATATTTGTGTATATGAGGGATAACTTGAAGGGTTATATCCTATCGTGCATCCACTATATGGTGTGTGTACGTGTGTGTGAAGAGCCCTGCTGGATTAGATCCCTTTTCCTGCTCCACAGGATTCCTCTGGAAGATCACATACAGAGGATATAGACCACCCCTCTAGTTGCTGACCCATAGCTACTGGTGTTCAGACATGTAGCTTTAATTTAGCCATAACAGCCAACCTTCCATCAATCTAATTCCCTTTTAAAGCCAGAATTTAGGGTTGCCAACTCTGTGCTGGGTACTGTCTTTTGATTTTGGGAGGTGGCACCTAGGGATGGCAGAGTTTGGGAAGGGACCTCATTGGTATATAATACTGTAGGCGAAGGTGTCAAACTCGCGGCCCTCCAGATGTTATAGACTACAGTTCCCATCATCCCCTGCCAGTGCTGGCAGGGGATGATGGGAAGGCTAATGATTCTTAACATCTGGAGAACGCAGTATTTTAACCAAATATTTCATCAAAGCAGGCGTGTGCCATCCAAAGCCGCTGATCTCTTTTGTCTGGAGATCAGCTGCAATTCCGGGAGATGTCTGGAAACCGGCCCACTGAGCCGGTGGCTATTGCTGCTGTTGCAACATTGAGTGCCACAAATTAATTATGTTATAATAACTTTTTGTGTGTGTGTCCGTCCACTACTTTCAGCTCTAGTACCCTGTGAGAGGGACACAACGTTCCCTCTGTCCACTTTCCCCGCCCCAGACGTGGACAGAGGATTCCAACCTTTGATCCGATGCAAGGGCATTATGACATCGACTGTTTTGTTTACATTCCCTTTCCTAAGCAACTCTGGCATAGGATTTGCCAATGTATCTGTTGCACACGTTGAAACTGACATTCCCCTCCCCATAGCGATCCACTAAAACCCCCGATATCTGTTTCTTTAACTCCTCCTGTGCATTCACCCCTCCCAACCCCCAAAATTCCTTCCTCGAGGCAAATAAGATCTCCATGTTAACTTTTTATTTGAATTTCCTTTAAAGTGTTTCTGATGTGTGATGGTAAATTCTCAGAGCAATTTACCAGATTAAAAACAGAGTACAACAAATGCAAAAAAACGGATGGGTTGGAGAACACCATACAAGCCAAAGTGAAGAAACAATAAAGGATTGATTGGGGAAGATTTTTATTTGTCTTTGACGGGACAACAGGAATGGGAGGGTGTGCTATAACTTGGCTGGAGGGGGGCTGACACTGAAAAGACCCTGCGAATTGTTGAGAACAACTTCGCCCTGGAGTAAGATGATACATAAATGAGAGCCTCATTGGAAGACCCTAGAGCAGCCTTTTGAAGCCTGTGTACTCCTCTGGAATTGACACATGGGGGTAGGTGTGGCCACAAAATGGCTGCCGCAAGAGGACAGACCCAGAGGACAGACCCATGGACAGACCCAGAGAAGTCCAGCTGTAGGAAGAAGAGGGGTGATTTTAAAAATACACTGGGAAAGAACAGTGAGAAAGGGATCAAAAGCAACACCGGTGGCAGCAGCTGCTGGAGCAAAGTTATTTTCGTCTGCACATAAGCATAAGCATAAGCATAAGCATTTTATTGTCATTGTGCATGCACAACGAAATTTACAGCAGCATTCCTCGATGCACACAATTTCAGACTCATACATCATCCTCACTTCCCCTTCCTCCACCCATCCCTACACAGCCCCAAATACATCAATATGAAGCAGCGGAGTTTAGCCCATCAAATCTCCAATGGACAACTGGAAGTTGTTGTGAGTCAGCCCCCACCCAGCTCCTAACACTAGGGACCCACACTCTAAATGTTGTCGCGCTCTCTTAACCTAGTGTACCTCACAGGGTTGACCTGAGGATAAAATAGTGGAGCCTGTTTGTAAGCACTTTGGATTCCCATGGAAGAGAAATGAAGTAAATAAGTAAAATATGTTTGGGAGATCACCCGGTAGTCATCCATCCCATAATGGGGCCAGACTCTCTAAACCACAGGTGTCAAACTGGTGGCCCTCCAGATGTTATGGACTACAGTTCCCATCATCCCCTGCCAGCATGATGCTGGCAGGGGATGATGAAATTTATGATATAACATCTGGAAGGCTCGATTATTTATATAAACCAGGGTAGGGAACCTTTAACACTCGAAGAGCCATTTGGACCCGTTTTCCACGGGAAAAGAAAACACTTGGAGCATAAAATAGTACGACATACATTTTAAAATAAAGATAACACTAAATATAGCGGGGTTTTAACCTTTTACTCTGCTCATTCTGAGAAGCGCATGGATGCGCCCACCCTGCTGCCTGCAGGCGGGCAAAAGAGATAAGAAACCCCGTGAAGCAGCCTCATGCGACGCCGGAAAAGCGCCATACTCTCAGCGAGAGTGAGCCAGCGGCCTTGTCTTAATAACCGTGGGCAGTTGGTGCAGGGCAGGCAAGGATGGGGCCGGCGGATTGGCTCGTGGAGCCACAGTGCAAGGGCAGAAGAGCCGCATGCGGCTCTCGAGCCGCAGGTTCCCTACCCCTGCTCTAAACTGAGTCAGGGTGTGGTAATGATGAGAGAGTCAGACGGATCTGGGAGACCCGGGTTCAAATCTTGCTATGGAAGCTTGCTGGGTGAGCTGGGTCTAGTCAGATGGTTTCAGCCTACCTCACAAGGTTGTCGGGAGGATGAAGAAGAGGAAAGGAGAATAATGTACACCACTTTGGATACCCAATGGAGAGAAAAGTGAGATATAAATGAAGTATTATTGTTTGCTGTTGTTCACCGCCGAGCCCTTCGGGGGAGGGCGGTATACAAATTAAATTTAACATAACATAATACTTTGGAGGGGATCACCTCAACTCTGTCCATCCTATATTGAGGCCAGCTGTCTAAAATGCACCAGCGTCAGACTAGGAGCTGGGGGGACCATTTGAATCCTGCCTTTGAAACATGCTGTGGCCTGCCACATGCTCTCAGCCTACCTCATAGGGTTGTTGTTAGGATAAAGTAGAGAAGAGATTGATGCAAGCAGTGTTGGGTTTTCACTTGGGGAGAAAGCCAGGGTTGCAAACAAAGCAAGCAAATAAATAAACCCTGTGACATCTGACGCCATCTATGGGGAGGGTGGGCTCAGGCTACTCAAATACTTGTAGTCTCTGTGGGGCCAATTCTGACCCTGCACTCATCCATCTCTGTGTGTTTGTCTTTTCTTTTGCGGGGAGGGGGACAACGAATTCCCCACATAAGACATGTCCCCATAGTCTCTTCTTGAGGGCAGGTGGTGTCAATGGGGACCCCATTCAGACCTAGGCAGGAAGAGGTCTGTACAGACATACGCCCCAGTTTTTTGGTGTGGGGGAGAGAATCCCCCCCCCCATGTGATATGTCCCCTTAGTCCAGTGATGGCCGGCGAAGAGCCTAGCCGTACGGTGCCAGAGGAGTGTACTGCAGGAAACCCTCTCAATGAGGCACACACAAACAGAGTTCCATCATGTGGAGATACCAGCCCCCTCCCCACATCTAGGCACGTGGCACCGGCCCGGCTGGGCTCCATTATTAGCATTAAAACCCTAACTTACCTAGTTTTGGGAAGCAGTATAGAGTAACCCTGTTAAAGCTGTTAAAGCCCCACTGAGATTCTTCACGCTTGAATAATTAAAGCATGATCCTTTACCTGAGGAGAGTAAGATCCCGGTTTGCCTTTTGGCAATGGGAGAAACTTGCTTCTGGAAAGCAAACCCACCTCCTAGGGTCATGATTCACCCATTGGAAGAGTTGCTCGCTGTTTTGGCTTCAAAGCAAAGCCAACCGACTACCGTACCAAGCTTACTCCCTAGGCAGTACGCCGCTTACGAGCAGCAACCTTTTTTTTCTAAACTAAACTAAAAACCCTTCCAATATTCAGGTTAAATTGCCGTCAGTTGGCAGCACTTTCGATAAATAAAGAGTGGGTTTTGGGTTTGCAGTATTTACAGGGCCTCTCGGTCTCAAAAGTTAAGCCATCACTGCCTTAGTCTCTTCTTGGGGACTGGTAGTGTTGGGGGCGGGGGTGAGAACCTGGTGTGTGTGTGTGGGAAGATCTGTACAGACATACCCCCCAGTTTTTTGGTATGGGGAGAGAATTCCCCTATGTCCCCATAGCCTCTTCTTGGGGGGCTGGTGGTGTGTGTGTGTGTGGGGGGGAGATCTGTACATACGTACCCCCAGTTTTTTTGGTATGGGGAGAGAATTCCCCTATGTCCCCATAGCCTCTTCTTGGGGGCTGGTGGTGTGTGGAGGGGGAGATCTGTACATACGTACCCCCAGTTTTTTGGTGTGGGGGAGAGAATTCCCCTATGTCCCCATAGCCTCTTCTTGGGGGCTGGTGGAGTGTGTGTGTGTGGGGGGAAGATCTGTACAGACATACCCCCATTCAGCCCCACACTGTTCTGTATTATAAGGGGGGGGGGGGTGATGAGGCGCCCCCAAAGAGTCCTCCCAATGAATGGGGGGGGCGGAACCAGAGGAGACCCCCCCCTCCCCAAATTCCCTGTTGGGGGACAAAGGCCCTCCCCTTCTGAGGCTGGGGGGGGGGGGGCAGCCGGCCTGGTATCTCTCTCTCCTCCGCCCGGCCGCGACTTTCTCCTCCTCCCGCCCGGCCTGTGCGAGGCCCGCCGAGGGGAAGGAAGATGGCGGAGTCCGGCGGGGCCTTCGCCTCTGAGCGGCCGCCGACGCCGAGCAGCAGCCCCGGCAGGTGAGGCGGGAAGGCCCCACCCCCGACCCACACACCTGCAGCCCCGACCTGGGAGGGAGGGGGGGGGCCCGCGGCGGCTTCCCTGCCCCCCTCCGCCCGAAGGGATGAATGAAGGCGCGCCCCGGCTCTCCCTCTCTCCTCCCCCAGATCGCTGCTCTGCCCCCGAGCCCACCTGCCCCACTTTCCCCCCAGCATTTGCCCCCTTGCTGGCCTGTGCTGCTGCCCCATGCCAGTCTCCCATATTGTCCCCCCCCCCCGTTCTGGTAACCCCACTCCTTTATGATGTGCCCCCCTCCCCTGCAGGCTGCAATACTGACCCTCCTCCTCCCCCCGATATCCACCCTACACCCTCCTGTCTGCCCTTTGGGGGAATGCCCCCCCCCCCAATAGCTGCCCCACTTCTAAGCTTCCTGCCTAACCCCTTTCTCTCTGGGGTGACCCTTCTTGTCTCCCCTTCCCCACGTTGTAATCTTAACCCCCATCATCTGCTCTGACCCCCCCCCTTCACGAGTTCTCTCTTTTGCTCCTCTCCCCCCACCCCATAATTTAACCCCCTGTGCTGATCTCCACCTGCCCCCCCCCCCATACTTAATCCCCAGGGGTCTGCAACCTGCGGCTCTCCAGATGTTCATGGACTACAAATCTGTAGTCTTTTAGCCTAATGGTTCAACTAGTATGATAATAGTGGTTAAGAGTGTGTCAAACTAGATCTGGGAAACCCAGGTCTGAATCCCTGGTGACCTTGGGCTAGGTGCGCAATCTCAGCTAGCCTACCTCACAGGCTTGTTGTGATGATCACAGGGAGAAGAGGAGAATAATGTAACGGGTCCCTTTAGGGAGAGTTTAAATGAAATAAATAAATATAATAAACAGGGATTTGTAGTCCATGAACATCTGGAGAGCGGCAGGTTGCAGACCCCTGCCCTGAACTATTCGAGCCCCTGGGCTTGGAGGAGGCATATCTTGATCTCCACAGAAAACGATAAGACTGTTAAGGAGTTGAGTTTAAGGAAGGAGTGTGTGGGGGGGGGGCGGTTTCCCCCCCTATATGTTTCCTATCTGGTGTTCCTACAGCCCCCCTCCCCAAATTTTGGGCTCTTATTTGCTCTGCTTGGCTTTCTCAGCTGAAGGTTTTACATGTGTCAAATTCTGCCATCCGCTGTGAGACAAGAGGAGAAGGGGGCATTAATGTGTTTGAATGTTTTAAACTGTGTTAATAACGTAATACTTTGTTTTAATAATGTATTTTAAAGGGGCATTGTGTATTGTCCACCTCTGTTCTTTCCCTCGGGGTCTCCAAAGTCTTCGGTTCTAATTTTCTTTGCCGTTCTAATTTCCTTTACATTCGAACGCTCCGATCGTGGGCATGTTTACTCAGAGGTAACTCCCACTGATTTCTGTGGGCCTTACTCCCAGGTAAGTGTTGTTCAGGGACATCCCTTGCTCAAACTTTGCGGAGGTCAAATTGCTATCCCCCTCTTGGCTGGGGGGTTTCCATTGCTTATTTGCCCCTCTTTTAGCCTAATGGTTCAACTAGTATGATAATAGTGGTTAAGAGTGTGTCAAACTAGATCTGGGAAACCCAGGTCTGAATCCCTGGTGACCTTGGGCTAGGTGCGCAATCTCAGCTAGCCTACCTCACAGGCTTGTTGTGATGATCACAGGGAGAAGAGGAGAATAATGTAACGGGTCCCTTTAGGGAGAGTTTAAATGAAATAAATAAATATAATAAACAGGGTTTCCACAGCCCAGAAACCACACAGCACCCAATATAATAAACAGTTCATAATAGTTCATAATAGAATCGGATTATGGTCATTCCCAGATTAGTATTCTTTAGTTTCCTTCCCCACCTAAAAAGCAAAAGCCGCTCCAAGCGTAAGACCCCGGCTTCACTGAATCTCTTGAGGCCCCCATTCAAAACTTCTAAAAGTAGAATCTCAGCGGGGAGCACTGTCTCTCTGCTCGATAAAAGGATATGTGTCCTTTCTTCATCGCCAAATTTAGGAAGAAAAGAGGTATCTGGGGTGAGGAGAAGTCTTGGTAGGAGCAGAAGAGGAGCGGTCAGAAGCTGAGCTGGGCTGGGGTCACAGAGGTACGACCCAGTATTTTGAACTGAGAGATCAGTCTTCCGAACAGCCGCTTCCTTGGTCACCTTTGGCAAACGAAACAGCTTCCGGAAGTGTTCTTCAACTGGAACGGAATCGGCTCCGCATGTTGGCTCCTTCTTTTTTTAGCTTGGCCCCATGCCACTAATAGCGAGGCTGTTTCTCAGACAGGTCAACTGCTGCGATGTTGAGGTGTTGTGTGGTTTCCGGGCTGTGTGGCCGTGTTCTAGTAGCGTTTTCTCCTGACGTTTCGCCTGCATCTGTGGCTTCAATGTTCTTTGCAAGGTGTCCGGGATTGCGCCTGGGTGATTTAAGTGCATTCCTAACTCCATGTAAAGATTGCAAAATACTGATGGTGATTGCATCTAGTTGATTGAGATGCATTTCTGCCTCAGTGTAATCACTATTTAATATATGTAACCAGCCTGCTATATGTTACTATGCTGTACTGGGATCCTTTTCTTGATCTTGTCTTTATGGCTTCACATGCTTTGTAGATAGCCAGGCTTACCCCTGACATCTCCTGCTCCCATGGAAAACGGGATGTTTCCGTTGCTGGTGGGGGTAGGGGGCCAGGTGGCTTTATCTCTATCTGTCGCCGTCCTTGGGACACCTCAGCTCTGCAGTAACTCTTTCTCACATTCTTTGGGAAAATGGGAGGGGGGATTGTTTCTGGATAAAGGGGGTAGCAGAAGCCATGTTTGTCGGAACTGGCTTCTTCAAGCTGGGTACTTCGTTGCCTTCCAATAAACGCTACTGATCAACGATACAGAGTCCATTTCTTGATTCAAGGTCCGAGACCGAACAAAAAGGCTGGGGTGGCAAAGGGGACAGGATCAAATTAAGATTGGTCAGTAAAGTCCTGCTCTGCGACAGTCTCTGTTGTGAATGCTAGATTTTCTTTCTAGAGCATTTCCCCCTTGTTTTTCTAACTTTCTTTTGGTTTATGTTTCCGGTCCTTTTCTGGAATGCCCCCCCCCCCCCCTCCGCTGCCGCCGCCGCTGCTGCTGCTGCTCTTTGGCACTAAATTCAGCAAGGTGTTCCTTCTCTCCCCTCTCCCCCCCAGCAAGGGAGGTGAAAACTTTTCTATCCTGCTCCCTGAGAGCAGTAGTGGTTAAGAGCAGGTGCATTCTAATCTGGAGGAACCGGGTTTGATTCCCAGCTCTGCCGCCTGAGCTGTGGAGGCTTATCTGGGGAATTCAGATTAGCCTGTGCACTCCCACACACACCAGCTGGGTGACCTTGGGCTAGTCACAGTTCTTCGGAGCTCTCTCAGCCCCATCTACCTCACAGGGTGTTTGTTGTGAGGGGGGAAGGGAAAGGAATTTGTAAGCCCCTTTGAGTCTCCTGTAAGGAGATAGGGGGGATTCAACCTTCTTCTTCCAAATCAGACAATTCAACCTTCTTCTTCCAAATCAACCTTCTTCTTCCAAATTCAACCTTCTTCTTCCAAATCAGACAATTCCAAAGGGATTTAGACCCATTCACGGAGGAAGAGGCCTACCAATGGGTGACCTTGGGCTAGTCACAGTTCTTCGGAGCTCTCTCACCCCCCACCCACCTCACAGGGTGTTTGTTATGATGGGGGATGGGGAAGGAGATTGTAAGCCCCTTTGAGTCTCTTGCAGGAGAGAAAGGGGGGTATAAATCCAAACTCCTCCTCCTCCTCTTCTTCTTCTTCTTCTTCTTCGTCTTCTTCTTCTTCTCCTCCTCCTCCTTCTTCTCCTTCTCCTCCTCCTCCTCTTCTTCTTCTTCTCCTCCTCCTCCTCCTTCCCCTCCTCCTCCTCTTCTTCTTCTTCGTCTTCTTCGTCATCTTCTCCTCCTCCTTCTCCTTTCCCTCCTCCTTCCCCTCCTCATCCTCCTCTTCTTCTTCTTCTTCGTCTTCTTCGTCATCTTCTCCTCCTCCTTCTCCTTTCCCTCCTCCTCCTCCTCCTCTTCTCCTCCTCCTCCTCCTTCTCCTCCTCCTCTTCTTCTTAGTCTTCTCCTCCTCCTCCTCCTCCTCTTCTTCTTCTTTTTCTTCTTCTCCTCCTTCTCCTCCTTCTCCTCCCCTCTGCCCATTCCTTCTCTATTTCCTTGGTGCCCGCCCCTCAGTTCCCATTCCATAACCTCCGCCCCCTTGCCCTGGCTCATCACCCCTTTTCAACCCTTGGTATAATTCTGGCACAGCAACTTCTTTCAAATAATTTGTCATCTCTCTTGCACGTCTGGCCAGGGTTCGTGCTTCTGATTCTCAAAGCAGGATTATCCATTCGCTGCCTCCCGTCTCTCTAGAACGGGCTAGAAGATCCTCATGGAAACCTCTTCTCTGTTTTGGCAGGAGTTCTCTTGTCTGTTGGGAGACAAATATTTCTTTCTGTTGGTGAAGCCAGCTCTTGGTTGCTGCTTTGGGAAAGAAGCCACGTACTAAAGTGTGTGATAATTGGTTTCTAGCCAGTGAGTTCTGAGAGCAAAGGAAAGCATTTGCGCACAAACACAAACACTGTTCCTTCTCCTCCTCCCCAAAAAACTTGGAAAATTGAACCGGCAGATTACTTAGTCTTCATTGTTGCCTTTTCTATCTCAGGATCTTGGTCTGAGATATATAGATTATACAGTACACACATATACATCCCTTACATTTTTACCCTATCCTCCCACCAAATGAGCACTGATGGCTAACAAAACCTCCATCTTCAGAGGCATTGTACCTGTGACTATCAGTGGGTGGGAGGCAGCAGCAGGGGAGATTTTGGCTTCCGATGTCCTGCATGTGGGCCTTCTAGTGCCTTGGGTTGGCCATAGTACATAAGAACATAAGAAAGAGCCTGCTGGATCAGACCAGAGTCCATCTAGTCCAGCACTCTGCTACTCGCGGTGGCCCACCAGGTGCCTTTAGGAGCTCACGTGCAGGAGGTGAAAGCAATGGCCTGCTGCTGCTGCTGCTGCTCCCGAGCACTTGGTCTGCTAAGGTCTTTGCAATCTCAGATCAAGGAGGATCAAGATTGGTAGCCACAGATCGACTTCTCCTCCATAAATCTGTCCAGGCGTTTTGTAAAGCTATGCAGGTTAGTGGCCATCACCACCGCCTGTGGCAGCATATTCCAAACACCAATCACACATTGCGTGAAGACATGTTTCCTTTCATTAGTCCTAATTCCTCCCCCCCCCCCAGCATTTTCAATGTATGCCCCCTGGTTTTTAGTATTGTGAGAAAGAGAGAAAAATTTATCTGTGTTAACATTTTCTACCCCATGCATAATTTTATAGACTTCAGTCATATCCCCCTTCAGACGTCTCCTCTCCAAACGAAAGAGTCCCAAACGCTGCAGCCTCTCCTCATAAGGAAGGTGCTCCAATCCCTCAATCCCTCTGTAGGAAGCAGGGTTCCGATTTAGATCATTCAGCGAACTGGAAGAAGATGGGAGATTTGAACCCCAGTCTCCTTTGTCCGAGTTTGGCACCGTAATCGCCGCCCCAGACTCATTGGCAGTGTTTGACTTGAGACAAATGCTCTCGCAATGCACGAAATCGAAGCTGGGTTAGGTGAGAAGGTGGGGTTGGCTGCTCAGAAGCGAGAATTACTTTCGGTCCACCAGCCAGGAAGACTTTCAAAACTTGAGGAAACCCCCCTCTCCTCTTGTTTTCAATCTTTACCATTAAGCTTCAGCAAGCTGACTAGGGTTTTTTGAGGGCGGGGTAAGGTGCCCTGGCATGCGAATCTGTGCAGAGTCAGTATACTGAGGGTCTTGTGGCGGGGTGGGAAATAAAGACAAGATTCCTTTCTATACTGCTTCGGAGCGGTTGGGCTGTTTTCCACCCAGCGGCTGTCTTCTCTGGGTTAACTGTCAGCGAATCATTTTATATAACCATTAGAACATAGGTGTCAAACTTGCGGCCCTCCAGATGTTATGGACTACAGTTCTCATCATCCCCTGCCAGCATCATACTGGCAGGGGATGATGGGAACTGTAGTCCATAACATCTGGAGGGCCACGAGTTTGACACCTGTGCATTAGAAGAACCCTGTGGGATTAGACCAAAAGGAGAGCATCTTGTTTTCCACAATGACGGCATCGTGGACAAAGTGTTGGACTAGGATCTTGGAAGCTCTGGGTTCAAATTACCACTCTTACCATGGCAGTTCAATGGGGGAACTTGGGCCCATCACAGACTCAGCCTGTCCTATCTCACAGGGTTTTTGCTATGGTGAGAAGAAGGAGAAGAAGAAGAAGAAGAAGAAGAAGAAGAAGAAGAAGAAGAAGAAGAAGAAGAAGAAGAAGAAGAAGAAGAAGAAGAGGAGGAGGAGGAGGAGGAGGAGAAGGAGTTTGGATTTACACTCCCCTTCTCTCCTGTAAGGCAACTCAAAGGGACTTACAATCTCCTATCCCTCCCCCCCCCAAACAACAAAAACCCTGTGAGGTGGGTGGGGCTGAGAGAGCTCCGAAGAACTGTGACTAGCCCAAGGTCACCCAGCTGACATGTGTTGGAGGGCATAAGCTAATCCAGTTCACCAGACAAGCCTCCACAACTCAAGTGGCAGAGCGGGGAATCAAACCCGGTTCTCCAGATTAGAGTGCACCTGTTCTTAACCACTACACCACGCTGGCTTTCAGGAAGCATACTCTAAGTGAACACAGAAAAATACATGTTCAGCAACTATTCGGATGGCCTTGAAAGACCCGCAAGCTGGAATTCAGAGGCCATAGTATCCCCTTGTTTTTCCCTAGTGCCTGATATTCAGAGACACAGTGCTTGTGAAGATGGAGGCTTCATTCAGCCATCTTTCAGGAGCCATTGGTAGGCCTCTTCCTCCGTGAATGGGTCTAAATCCCTTTGGAATTGTCTGATTTGGAAGAAGAAGGTTGAATTTGGAAGAAGAAGGTTGATTTGGAAGAAGAAGGTTGAATTGTCTGATTTGGAAGAAGAAGGTTGAATCCCCCCTTTCTCCTTACAGGAGACTCAAAGGGGCTTACAAATTCCTTTCCCTTCCCCCCTCACAACAAACACCCTGTGAGGTAGATGGGGCTGAGAGAGCTCCGAAGAACTGGGACTAGCCCAAGGTCACCCAGCTGGTGTGTGTGGGAGTGCACAGGCTAATCTGAATTCCCCAGATAAGCCTCCACAGCTCAGGCGGCAGAGCAGGGAACCAAACCACCCCCTTTTCGGTCCCAGGTATCTGGCCTTTTATATCATCTCTGGGCAGGGGGTGGGTGAGGGAGCTGGCAGCCCAATCCAGCAAAAAGACTTCTGAATGCCAGCTTCCAGATCACTAAACACAGCGGAGCTATGCCATCTCTGAAGAAGTTCTGTGTAGTCGCTTGCTTGGTACGTTTAAAACACGTCCGTAACCGCTGAGAGTGGAGTGGCCAACAAAGCAGACCGCGCAAGACTGGCCGATCCATCTCCGGACTGAAAATCCACCCAGATCCTTGCCTGGTTTTAGCATCTATGGAGTGTCTTCCCCGCGCCCGCCCCCCCCCCCCGCCCCCCCAGAGGCCTCAAGGTCTCGCTTTTTGCATGGGCGTACAATGGCGGAGTGTAAAGATTTGTGATGTTACAGTAACCATGGTTACCTTGGATTTATCTGATGGAACCTGGATTTATCTTGTTGTTGTTGTTGTTGTAGGTTAGATTTGTGTTTTTTTAAAGTATTTGATTACAACGCGGCATTATACCTCCGGTGCGGACATTAGCTGAACAGCGTTACGAGCAAAACGTTGCCTTGCGGGGAACACTTAACGCTCCTTTCTTCATTTTGCTGGTCGGTGTGCAAAGATGCTAACTTGAGATTCCTGTTGGCTGTTTTTAAGTTCGCTTGCCGGTTCTGCCAGTGGTAGATCCGGCCAAAAAACACGCGGAGCCGGTCTGGCTTGCTTTTCCAAAGGCTCATGTGAATCCGGTGCTGAGGAAAGGTGATGGAGAGGGATATTGCAAAGGCCCGAGGGGAGAGCGATCTGTGCCTGCTTGCACGTAGCCATTTACTTGGTGGTGGTGGGGACTAGTGGGAATCTTTTAGCGGAGTACCTTTACAGAAGGACCCTGTAGCAGCAGTGGCCTCGTGGTTAAGAGCAAACGCATTCTAATCTGGAGGAACCAGGTTTGATTCCCTGCTCTGCCGCCTGAGCTGTGGAGGCTTATCTGGGGAATTCAGATTAGCCTGTGCGCTCCAACACACGCCAGCTGGGTGACCTTGGACTAGTCACAGTTCTTCGGAGCTCTCTCAGCCCCAGCTACCTCACAGGGTGTTTGTTGTGAGGGGGGGAAGGGCAAGGAGATTGTAAGCCCCTTTGAGTCTCATACAGGAGAGAAAGGGGGGATATAAATCCAAACTCTTCGTCGTCTTCTTTTTCTTTTGGCAGGGTGCTGATGATGTCAGCGGCCTAGTGGCATTTGTGGGCTGAATCAAGGGACTGCTAATTAACTCCAACTTGTGTGCTCCTTAGAACCTTCCACCAGGTACCAACTGGGGAGGATCTAGTGGGAGAATCATTGGTTTTTGGTATGTGCCCCAGTGCTGAACGGGATCCGGTACAGTGGTTAAGGAAGAAGAAGAAGAAGAAGAAGAGTTTGGATTTATATCCCTCCTTTCTCTCCTGTAGGAGACTCAAAGGGGCTTACAATCTCCTTGCCCTTCCCCCCTCACAACAAACACCCTGTGAGGTAGGTGGGGCTGAGAGAGCTCCGAGAAGCTGTGACTAGCCCAAGGTCACCCAGCTGGCGTGTGTGGGAGTGCACAGGCTAATCTGAATTCCCCAGATAAGCCTCCACAGCTCAGGCGGCAGAGCTGGGAATCAAACCCGGTTCCTCCAGATTAGATACACGAGCTCTTAACCTCCTGCGCCACTGCTGCTCCCACCGGGGGGGGGGGAGCCACGGGGGGGAGGGAGAAGTCCAAATCTGGCCCCAGCCATATGCTCACTAGAGATTGAAAGAAGGCTCAGCTGTTTGTACAATGGAGGGGGGGAGGAAATAATGCCACTAGCCTACCTCACAGGGTTGTACAAGAGGAGACATGCAAACGGCTTTGAATGCTTAAAAACCAAGTGCCTGCTCTCGCAAATAAACCTCTCCATGAACAACCCCGCTTCCCCTCTTGTGGTGCATATTATTATAAATGTCAGGCATGGCTGTGGAAAAGAACAGAGGGGGTGAGCTACCTGGGGCCTGATCCCCAAGCCCCAACCCTAGCAGCTAACCTCACACCCACGCTGTCACAATGGCTACTACGACCCAGGCCAAGTGGCTTTCCTTTGCGCTTCTCAGCATCCCGGCCTCGATTGTCTTCGCCTCATGGCCCCCGATGTACCTCTCCGACACACCAGGTATTATTCTCCTAGGGTTGCTTGGCAACTTAGCGGCGGCTTTTCCCCTGTACGTTCTCCTTTTAAGTGGCTCAGGATAAAGACAGTTTAAAAGGCTTAAGGAGCTAAATGGCAAAGCGGCACAAAACGTCCCGCATCTCCGGACGACGAGCCGGGGTCTCTCTTGACTCCGAGAACACAACACAAAACGCAGCCGGGGAACTTCCGTTTGGCCGAGGCTCTGCTTCTGCCTCCCTCTTCCCCGAGCACGGACCGGGGAAATTTCTCTCGAAGAGTTTTGTCCATGGCAACCATTTCTAACATGCCAGCTGGCCTTGAGGCTTTTTGTATGGCAAAGCTGTACCTGGATAGAACCAGGATGATGTGGTGGTTAAGAGCTGGCGGACTCTAATCTGGAGAACCGGGTTTGATTCCCCACGTCTCCACACAAGCTGCAGACTCTTCTCGGGTGAATCGGATTTGTTTTCCCACTCCTACGTTCCTGCTGGGTAACCTTGGGCTAGCCACAGTTTGTTCGGGAACTCTCTCAGTTCCACCTAGGGCAATGGTGGTGAACCTTTGGCACTCCAGATGTTATGGACTACAATTCCCATCAGCCCCTGCCAGCATGGCCAATTGACCATAGTGGCAGGGGCTGATGGGAATTGTAGTCCATAATATCTGGAGTGCCAAAGGTTCGCCACCACGGACCTAGGGTGGAAGGGAAGGTGATTGTAAGCTACTTTGAGTCTCATTACAGGAGAGAAAGGCAGAATATAAATCCAAATTATCCTCCTCCTCCTCCTCCTCCTCCTCCTCTTCTTCTTCTTCTTCTTCTTCTTCTTCTAATACCACCTGAACACGTTAGGCGTGTGGCTTGGGGGATGGGTGGGTGATGGCTCTGGTTCTTATTATTATTTTGTATTTATATCCTACTTTTATCCCTGATTATGGACCCAAAGTTGCTTTTTGCATCATCCCCCCCCCCCCCCACACACACACATTCTTTGGACCATTACACATGGGATGCTTATCTCGGGGCAGTTCACTGCTCAGTGGGCTTGTAGTGGGGTCTCCTTGTGTTTCTCTGTTTATATGCAAGGAGGCGTTCACACCTTGTTGGTGCAGATTGCCTGTTGAGTTCTCCCGTGTCTGCTCTTCTTGGTTCTCTTAACTCCGCCCATCAACTCACTGTTAAAGGCATAAATCTCATCACATCCTGTAGTTTGAAGATTGCTGGCTTTGTAAAAACCTTTAAATTTCTGTTACACCAATATTGCTGTTAATACAGTTATATCGATATTGTAGCCCCTTTCCAAATACAACCTCCACATCTGCTTCCTGCCACCCCTGTAGTGCATGGGGGAGGGGGATTCACACCGTCCCTGGAAAATGGGGGGCTGAGTGCACGGGAACATTGGAAGCATGGTGGGACCAAGCACACCCTATTATTATAACTAGACATTGATATATTGATATGAGAATTTAGAGGACGATGTGTTTTGGCTAAGACTGTGTGGTTGAGCTTCTTTTCTTCAACCTCCACGTGCTGGCTACCGAAGAATACCGGCAGGATGAGTCAGAAGGATCCAGCAACGTGGACGAGGGGGCCAGGTGAAAGGCAGTGTGAGGGAGTGGGAAGGGTGAAACTAGGTAGGCTGACCGTGGACGGAGGGAAGATGTCTGGGGCAAAGCTGCGCTCTCTGGCAAGTCTGTCCCGCTCTGGTGGCAAAGCGAATTAAAGCTGCACCAGAAACGGTCTCACGTGCCACGGAGAGAGTGCAAAGTGAAGGCGGGGCTCGAGGGAACATGTCCGTACAAGCAATCTTGCCACGATGGACATTCGCCCCTGTGGTGTGGCAGAGACCTTGTGCATAATCAGCCTCGGTCCTCACAACAACCAGCAGCTTCTGAGGATCAGTTAGGTTGAGGGATTGTGACTGGCCCGAGGTCACCGGGCAGACTTCCATGGTCAAGAGGCAGATTCTGGACCCAGGTGTTGCAGGTCTTGTTCTGAGACTCTAACCCAGGGGTGTCCAACTCTAGCACTTCAGCAGGGGGCTAATGGGAATTGAAGTCCATGAACATCTGAAGTGCCTGAGTTGGACACTCCTGCTCTAACCACTGTGCAACATTGTTCTGACGATCAAGTAATTGTAGAATAGGAGGTGTCCCGGGATGCAGCTTGTAAGAACATAAGAAGACCCCTGGATCATATCAGTGGTCCGTCTAGTCCAGGGGGATTGTAGTCCGTGAACATCTGGAGAGCCACAGATTGCAGACCCCTGATTTAGTATTTTTTTCATGCCGTGGGCAACTTGTTACTGCAAGGGTCCAGCAATGGGGTGCAGAGGCCTAATGTTGCCTCCGGCACTGGGACTCAGAGGTGTACTCCTGGCATGTGGAAAGGGACAAGTAGTTTGTAATTGCGGTCCAAAAAACAAAATGTATGAATATATCATCGAAGGCTTTCATGGCCAGATTCAACTGGTGTGTTGTGGGTTTTCCAGGCTGTGTGGCTGTAGCTGGCAGTTCTTGTGTCACTTCTCTCTGTGATACACCTCTGAAGATGCCGGCCACAGATGCAGGCGAAACATTAGGAAAAAGATCAACCAGGCCACAGCCACGCAGCCCAGAAAACCCACCACAACCAAAATGTATGAAATTAGAGGTTCGCTTAAGAAGACTCATCATACTGGTTGAGATCAGGCCAGTGGTGGGATCCAAAAATTTTAGTAACAGGTTCCCATGGTGGTGGGATTCAAACTGTAGTGTAGCGCCAATGGGGCTGGGTGGGGCACGACGGGGGCGTGACTGGGCATTCTGGGGGCGGGGCATTCCTGGGCGGGGCTGTGGCAAGGACGCAGCCACTGCGCTGGTCCTTTGGCAGGAAACGAATGCACGCAGGCGCAGGCTGCCACGCACGCCGGCGCACCTCCTGCTAGACTGCTTCAAGTTCTGCGCGCTACTGCTGAGAGGAGGGGCGTAACTAAGGCAAAAATCACGTGGCAAAATCACCCATTAGTAACCCCCTCTCGGCACACACCAATAATTAGTAACTGTCATGGAAGATGCTATCGCTACAGTAAAGGGAAGTCACACATGACTGTGAAAAGCATCTTTGCCTTTTGATCTCCTGGAGGGAGGACAGGAAACTATGCAGAGGTGCTAGGATGAAACTTCAAAGGTTTTGGAAACCTCATGGCGAGCGGGAAAAGTTTTCTTGGAGAGTGAGGGAACAAAGCCTAGGTGACTCTATCATGGGCTAAGCTAAGAGAAGCACCTCTTGACTGGAGGTCCCAAGAGATCCACAAGAAGCATTCAGCTGGTCAATTTCTCTAAACGCATTTATGTTTTATTTCTTTGTTTTGAACTTTTACAATAAATCTTTGAGAAATCAGCTGGCCTGGAGTTATTAGGAGGGAAAAGGACCCAGGACCGAGGTGAGATAAGGGTGGCTCTCCCAAGCTTAATCTCAGCCTCAGTCGTCATAGTAATCTACTCTCAGGAACCTGTGAGAACCTGCTGGATCCCACCTCTGGATCAGGCTATTACCGGAAGCCGATCAGCCCAGTAGTTCACAACATATTTCAGTTATTTTTGTTAGTATAATTTGGTTCAGAGCCCTAGACTAATAGGGCTGATTAATATTGATATTGAAACGGTGAAAAATATGGGTATTTTGTGTTGAAGTTGATTCTTGAATGTTAACCGACGCTTTGGTGTGATGTATAATGACACATACATCCATGGCTTAGGAGGATTGCTTCTGGATGAAATTGGGAAACGATAAGAATTCAGATTGATTGAAATTCAGCATTTTTACCTTGTTAGCCGAGCTGTGCAAGGTGGTTTGTCGTTTCACCGTACGAAAGGCCAGACCTGGCGATGGGAGAACTGAGTAAGGGAAGACCTGAGCAGGATGGTTTGGCAGCACACATGCCCCCCCCCCCCCCAATAATCCGGATTCCACGCACTAGTGGAGAGTTGGAACAGGATGTAGGGCAGTGATGGTGAACCTATGGCACAGGTGCCGGAGGTGGCACTCAGAGCCCGCTCTGTGGGCAAGCATAAACAGAGTCACTCCCACCACCCCCACATACATCTAGGCTGGCCTGGGCCGCTGGGCTCGATTATTAGCATTAAACCTAAGACCTAGTTTTGGGGAAGCAGTGTAGGTAACCCTGTTAAGTGCTGTTAAACCCCACAGATTCTCATGCGAAGAACTAAAGCGCGATCATTTACCTGGGAGTAAATTCGGTTCTGGCAATGGGGCTTGCTTCTGAGTCAACCCTCCTACGGTCGTGATTCACCCGTTGAAAGAGTTGCACGGTTGCTTCAAAGCAAAGTCACCAGCAACCACCAAGCTTACTCCCGAGTAACGCACGCCTCGGAGCCAACCGTTTTTTTTCTGAACTAAGGCCTCAGTATTCAGGTTAAATTGCCATGTTGGCACTTTGCGATAAATAAGTGGGTTTTGGGTTGCAATTTGGGCACTCGGTCTCGAAAAGGTTAGCTATCACTGATGTAGGGAGAGAAAGATCAGCCAGCCCGAAGCAGCAAGACGCTTGTTAGTAACAAATAGAGAATCCAGGTTTTGGGTTCAAATCCTGAACTGGCCAAGAATGTTCCACAACTGTTGCATGTACTGCGGGTAGAATCACAACTCCATTGCCCTGCTTTCCCCCTGCTGTGGGCGCATGGTGCAGGCAAATTTTCACCAGAGTTCAAGGCCTTGTTTTGCGCCTGCCCCCCCTCTTTTCTCTCTTCCCCTTGTCCCGCTGCAACCATGCAAAGCGCACAGCATCACAAAACTCAGAAGTGTTCCTGTGTTGCGATGCGACTCCCCCACCCAATGATAGGCTTGTGTTTGAGTTCGTGTTCCCCCGCGGTCCAGCAAGGCACCTTTGGACTGCATAATTCCATTATGCCCCTCCTTATTGATTCTGTTGCTCCCCAGTTTTTTTGTTTAATTTTTTTTATTGTATAGACTGAATCTGCAATACATTTAATTATAACTTTAATTATAACCTGGTGGGCCACTGCGAGTAGCAGAGTGCTGGACTAGATGGACTCTGGTCTGATCCAGCAGGCTAGTTCTTATGTTCTTATGTTCTAACTGTTTACACTTTTTCAAACCATACATTCCCCCCCCTTTTCCCCCTCCCCCATAATTATATCTTCTCGGTTT
Source organism: Sphaerodactylus townsendi (assembly GCF_021028975.2). Classification (NCBI taxonomy): domain Eukaryota; kingdom Metazoa; phylum Chordata; class Lepidosauria; order Squamata; family Sphaerodactylidae; genus Sphaerodactylus; species Sphaerodactylus townsendi. Next base: position 12,450,541 of record NC_059429.1, read on the forward strand.
CTCGACCAAACAGCTGTAAGTTCGTTCTTTCTTGCCTCTTCTCCCATATTTCTTGATTGACTCCGGCTTCTCTCATCCAGTCCACAAACACTGTCCATATCTTCGTAATTTCTCTCAGTTTATCTTGCCACAATTTATTCCTTGACATTATTTCGAAAATGTCTAGTTGTACCTGTTCCCAAAAATATTCTAACCATTTCTGGATTGTCCATTTTTTCTTATCTTTCCAACCCAACTCTATTACTGCATGTACCGCTATTATCATTATTTTATACATTTGTCCGTATCTTTTGTTCACTCTTCCTTCATCAATTACTCCCATGAACAACAAATCATTGTTTAAATCTATTTTAACCTTCGCCAATTTCTCTATATACCACAGTACCATTTCCTGCTCCCCAGTTTTGAAGTACAGAATAGTAAAAAGCTGTTCCTTCCCCTTTCAACAGTGGCCGGCCCAGACCAGTCAGTAAATTCTGCATAAGAGAATCGATAACAGCAACAAAAAGTGTGTGCCGAGGTGGGTTGCGTTCATTTGTCCTTCTGCACGTTGTGGGAGTTTTATATAAACCGCTTCTCTCTTTTCTTCATGAAATGTTCCTTCTCTTCGATGTCCTTGAGATCTCATTCAGCTTCATCCTAACCAAAGAACAGACCTGGGTGACGCAGAAGGGAGCAGATCTGTTTTTTCCCCTGTGGTCCACAAGGCTGGGGGCAGGCTTAATTTCCATCCAAAAGTGGTGCTGAGTGGCCCCATTCAAACACATGGTTTTGCATTTGTTCCTGTGTATGTAATTGAAAGCACGGCACATTTTGGGGGGTGGGGAGAAGACTCTGTTGTTGGCAGAGCACAGTCCCTCCATCCCATTTGTAGTGGTGGCCTGACTCCGGTAGCCCAGACTAGCCCAATCTTGTCAGATCTCGGAAGCTGATCTGTGTTGGCCCTGGTTAGCACTTGGTTGGGAGACCACCAGTGGTGGGATCCAAATATTTTAGTAACAGGTTCCCCTGGTGGTGGGATTCAAACTGTGGCGTAGCGCCAATGGGGCTGGGCGGGGCATGACGGGGGTGTGGCCGGGCCTTCCAGGGGCGGGGCATTCCTGGCCGGGGCTGTGGCAAGGACGCAGCCGCTGTGCCGGTCCTTGGGCAGGAAACGAATGCACGCAGGCGCAGGCTGCCACGCATGCCAGTGCACCTCCTGCTTCAAGTTCTGCGTGCTACTGCTGAGAGGAGGGGCGTAACTAAGGCAAAAATCACGTGGCAAAATCACCCATTAGTAACCCCCTCTCGGCACACACCAATAATTAGTAACCTACTCTCAGGAACCTGTGAGAACCTGCTGGATCCCACCTCTGGTGCTGAGTGGCCCCATTCAAACACATGGTTTTGCATTTGTTCCTGTGTATGTAATTGAAAGCACGGCACATTTTGGGGGTGGGGGTGGGGAGAAGACTCTGTTGTTGGCAGAGCACAGTCCCTCCATCCCATTTATAGTGGTGTCCTGACCCCGATTGCCCAGGCTAGCCCAATCTTGTCAGATCTTGGAAGCTAAGCAGAGTTGGCCCTGGTTAGCACTTGGATGAGAGACCACCAAGGAAGTCCAGGGTTGCTACACAGAGGCAGGCAATGGCTAACACACACCCCCGCCCCCTAACCCCTTCCCCTTGTTTTCTGTTTTGTTTTAACTATGTGGCCCATTTTAGTGGGGGCCTTTTGGGTTCCCCGGCAGGGTTTGGTTTTAGTTCTCGGATGCTGGCTGTATTGTTGTTTACTGGTTTTAGTAATGAGACAGAGCTTATATTATATTTGTATTGGTTTTAACTTTTGCCCTGTCTGTATATGCTCATTTTGTACACCGCCTCAGCCCTTTATTTAAATAAATAAATAAAAATATAAAATATAAAACACCTCTGCTTGTCTCTGCGCTGACCTCAGTAGCGCAGGCTAGTTCAGTCTTGTCAGATCTCGGAAGCTAAGTAGGGTCATTCCTGGTTAGCATTTGGATGCACGTTAGGTCTTGCACCTTCAAGGAATAAACGGACTCTAGATTGGTTGTGGTGGGTTTTCCGGACTGCGTGGCCATGGCCTGGTCAATCTTGTTCCTGACGTTTCACCGGCATCTGCGGCCGGCATCTTCAGACACAGTGTGTGACAGACTTCCTCTGAAGATGCCAGCCACATCTGGCCGGGAAAGCCTTCGACAATACATTGGACTCTAGATTCTCGATCAGAAGTGTTAATTGAAAGGCAACGAAGCACCCAGCTTGCGAAAGATTTGGCTTAGCTGGCCTCCTTTATCCCCGAAAGGTCCCCTCTCCCGTTTTCCCGAAGGATGTGTGAAAAGGGACCACTCAGGAAGTCCAGAGTTCCTGCTCAGAGGCAGGCAAACCACCTCTGAATATCTCTTGCCTTGAATACCACTGGTTAGCTGTGACCTGACGGCAAAACCAAAAGCCAGGTGGCAGACAGGGTCCCTCCAACCCCCCCTCTCCCTTTCTCATTCCAGCATGGCAGACAAGAGCAGCACCTTAAAGTGTACTTTCTCCGCTCCTGGCCACAGCGCCACCCTCCTGCACGGCCTGGCCTCGCTCCGCGCCCAGGCACAGCTGCTCGACGTCATGCTGACCATCAATGACGAAGTCTTCCAGGTGCACAAGGTGGTTTTGGCTGCCTGCAGCGACTACTTCAGGTGAGGCTCCCAGCTGTTGGGGCGGCTATCGTGGCGAATGTGTTTATTTTTCACTAAAATATTCACACCCTGCCTTTCCTCTTGGCTCAAATCTGCTTGGGCAGACCTGGCCTCCGTCACTTTTGTTCAGCCACCCTTTAAAACAGGGGTGTCTGGCTGTGGCGCCCCCTGTGTTCGTAGACTACCATTCCCACCCGCCCAATTGGCCATGCTGGCAGGGGCTGATGGGAATCGTAGTCCGTGAACATCTGGGGCGCCACAGCTGGATAGCCCTGCTTTAAAACCATCTCAGCCAGTGTTCGCCATTGCATCTTGGGGCAGTGTGCACTGCAAGCCGAGTACCCCATTTTGTGAAGTGGTCCTCTCCGTTTGTCTCCCTTGAATCTCCCGCCAACCAGTTTCGTGGGGCTGCACGGAGTTTTCCAGTATTTCCAAAGAGGGAGAACTGAAGTCGGCCCGCGAGGGTCGCAAGGAAGAGGCGAGACAGCAGCGATATCATCCAGTGGAGAGAGCCAGCGGCAGGAAGCGTGATCCGTGGATCTGGCAACTCTGCCGTGGTCTAGTCCCGGGCACCTTTTATTAGGGTTTCATAGGGGCGGATCGGGAGGCGGGAGAATACTGTACAGTATGTGACTCATGGGGTTGCCTACGTGCGGGAGGAAACATTCCTGTCTGGGCCTAATCCATACCGGGGGCTTGGGGGACAGGTGAGCGTGTGCACCCAGAAGGGCACAGATGGCACAGGCATTCCTGCGTTCTTTCTGAGGCTCTGCTGGGTTCGCGGGGCTCATCCCTACAGAGAACAGTCTCTCCACTTTTGCTACGGCATGCATAAAGAACAAATTGATTTTTTTTCAGAGCTGTAAAGCCCCTCGTTAGGGTCAGCGTTCCAATCCTGCTATCATTCTGCTAGTCCTTAGGTGTCAAACTCGCAGCCCTGCAGATGTGATGGACTACAGTTCCCATCATCCCCTGCCAGCACGATGCTGGTCGGGGATGATGGGAACTGTAGTCCATCCCATCTGGAGGGCCGCGAGCTTGACACCTGTGCGCTAGTCCTTTTCTATGCTTTTCCTAGCTGTTCGGCTGTCTTTGAGATAACCAGAACTGTGCTGCTCAGGTGGAAGTTGAGAAGTGTGGGTGGGTTTGTGGGTGTTTGTGTGGGTGGGTGGGTGGATTGGCAGGAAGATGGCAGTTTCAGCGAGGCCGCTTGTCAATGGAGCAGCATGACTGTCTGGCCTCTTCTGCTTGCGTTTTCCATTTCCCGTTTAGAAAACAGCTTGCATCATTCTCCTTTCCCTTCACCTTATCCTCACAACGACCCTGTGCGGTAGGTTAGGCTGAGAGAGTATGACTGGCCCAAGATAGCCCAGTGATTGCGGTGGGTTTTCTGGGCTGCGTGGCCGTGGTCTGGCAGATCTTGTTGCTAACGTTCCGCCTGCATCTGTGGCTGGCATCTTCAGTGTGTAACAGTGTGTAACACCGGACGCAGTGTGTAACAGACTTCCCTCTGCGATACAGCTCTGAAGATGCCAGCCACAGATGCAGGCGAAACGTTAGGAACAAGATTCACCAGACCACGGCCACGCAGCCCGGAAAACCCACCAGAACCAGTTGAATCTGGCCATGAAAGCCTTCGACAATACATCACCCGGTGAGCTTACACGGCACAAGTGGGAATTCAAACCTGGGCCTTCCAGGTACTGGTCCAACCCTCCTAACCATTACACCACGCTGGTTATGTTTGTTTGTTGTTGTTACTCAGTACTTAAGTCAGTGTACGTCGTGTTTAGAACTCAGGCCCAGGGCTGGGAAACCCGTTGAGTGACCTGGGAACCAGTCACTGTCTTGACCCATAGGTGTCAAACTCAAGCCCTCCAGGTGTTCATGGACTACAATTCCCATCAGCGCATGCCAGCAGGGCAATTGACCATGCTAGCAGGGGCTGCTGGGAATTGTAGGCCATGAACATCTGGAGGGCCTAAGTTTGACACCTATGGTCTAACCCTTTTCAGAAGGCGGCTGTGCGGATATGAAACGGAGGCAGAAGAGCTCAGGATCAGAAAAAAAAATGTTCTGCGCATCTTGCAAGACGTGTCAAGCCTGTGTCTCGTCCCTTCTGCCAGCCGATCCAGTTTCAGTCTGTGGCTGACACTCGGTGTGTTCTGGCAGTTGGGGCTGCTCGTGTCCGCTTGCCTGCACTCCTGCCAAATCAAGGAGCATTCGAGGCCAGGGAGGAACGGCTGCCCATTTAGGGCTTCTCTGAAATGCGGCCAATAGGTGGGTTCGAAGACCAGCTATTGTGAGCAGCCGAATAGAAAACGAGCCGAGAGCGGTGTTGAGGGGTCAGGACCATGGACAGAGCCAAGTGGTGCCCGTTGAAAAGTTGAGGAAGAGAACTGGTAGGTCGGAGTCTTGCTCCAGTGGCAGCCATAGGCCCATTGGGGTTTGTTTTTATTTTGAGTAGCTTAATAGCTGGAGGATCTTCCAGGGAAAGGGGTGGCCCCTCTCATTCAGAGGCATGCTTCAGACGTGGCATGTCCGTCTAACTTCTCCGTCCGTGCTCCACCATGATGCTTAGCTCATCCGGGCAGGGGTTCTGCGGGTGCTAACCTGCCAAGGGTCAAAATCAACAACTGCTTGTCCATGTGCCTTCTCCACTGACTCTTGGCAACTCAGGTAAGAAGAGCCCTGGGGTTCTAATGGACTCCACATTATGACTGGGAGAAGCAAGTTAATGTGGCTGCAGAAGATGGCTTTCTTCCAGCTCGGTCTAGTTAGAAAGATCCCGTCCTGCAGGAGCTTCACTGGTTGCCCATCAGTTATTGGGCTCAAGCTAAGAGATTAACTCTCACATACAAACCCTACATGACCTTGGACCCATGTATCTGCCTCTCCCCCTATGCTCCAACAGGATAACTTTTCTCGTTGGAGCAGGGTCTTCTGCAAGTGCCAACCTGCAAATGGGCAAAATCAGCAGCTTGCTTGCATTGGTGTCTTCTCTGTTGTGGCCCCCACCTAAGAACATAAGGAAGAGCCTGCAGGACCAGTGGAATCCATCTGGGTCAAACTCTCTGCTGCTACCGCCAGTAGCCCTGAGGTGCCTTTGGGAGCTCCCATGCAGGAGGTGAAAGCAATGGCCTGCTGCTGCTGCTGCTGCTCCTGAGCACCTGGTCTGCTAAGGCATTTGCAATCTCAGACCAAGGAGGATCAAGATTGGGAGCCATAGATCGACTTCTCCTCCACCACTCTGTCCAAGCCCCTTTTAAAGCTATCCAGGTTAGTGGCCATCACCACCTGCTGTGG